>NW_026988444.1:6600000-6986378 GCF_030222135.1 Aotus nancymaae
TCTGTATCTCTATCTGTAACCATCTATGCATCTGTCTCTGTATCTCTATCTGTAACCATCTATGCATCTGTCTGTCTGTATCTCTATCTGTAGCCATCTATGCATGTGTCTCTGTATCTCCATCTGTAACCATCTATGCACCTGTCTCTGTATCTCTATCTGTAACCATCTATGCATCTGTCTCTGTATCTCTATCTGTAACCATCTATGCACCTGTCTCTGTATCTCTATCTGTAACCATCTATGCATCTCTCTCTGTATCTATATCTGTAACCATCTTGCATCTGTCTCTGTATCTCTATCTGTAACCATCTATGCACCTGTCTCTCTGTATCGCTATCTGTAACCATCTATGGACCTGTCTCTGTATCTCTATCTGTAACCATCTATGCACCTGTCTCTCTGTATCTCTATCTGTAACCATCTATGCATCTGTCTCTGTATCTCTATCTGTAACCATCTATGGATCTGTCTCTCTGTATCTCTATCTGTAACGATCTATGCATCTGTCTCTGTATCTCTATCTGTAACCATCTATGCATCTGTCTCTGTATCTCTTTCTGTAACCATCTATGCATCTGTCTGTGTATCTCTATCTGTAACCATCTATGCATCTGTCTCTGTATCTCTATCTGTAACCATCTATGCATCTCTCTCTGTATCTCCATCTGTAACCATCTATGCATCCGTCTCTGTATCTCTATCTGTAACCATCTATGCACCTGTCTCTGTATCTCTATCTGTAACCATATATGCACCTGTCTCTGTACCTCTATCTGTAACCATCTGTACACCTGTCTCTGTATCTCTATCTGTAACCATCTATGCATCTGTCTCTGTATCTCTATCTGTAACCATCTATGCACGTGTCTCTGTATCTCTATCTGTAACCATCTGTACACCTGTCTCTGTATCTCTATCTGTAACCATCTATGCATCTGTCTCTGTATCTCTATCTGTAACCATCTATGCATCTGTCTGTCTGTATCTCTATCTGTAACCATCTATGCATGTGTCTCTGTATCTCCATCTGTAACCATCTATGCACCTGTCTCTGTATCTCTATCTGTAACCATCTATGCATCTGTCTCTGTATCTCTATCTGTAACCATCTATGCACCTGTCTCTGTATCTCTATCTGTAACCATCTATGCACCTGTCTCTGTATCTCTATCTGTAACCATCTATGCATCTCTCTCTGTATCTCTATCTGTAACCATCTTGCATCTGTCTCTGTATCTCTATCTGTAACCATCTATGCACCTGTCTCTCTGTATCGCTATCTGTAACCATCTATGGACCTGTCTCTGTATCTCTATCTGTAACCATCTATGCACCTGTCTCTCTGTATCTCTATCTGTAACCATCTATGCATCTGTCTCTGTATCTCTATCTGTAACCATCTATGCATCTGTCTCTCTGTATCTCTATCTGTAACGATCTATGCATCTGTCTCTGTATCTCTATCTGTAACCATCTATGCATCTGTCTCTGTATCTCTTTCTGTAACCATCTATGCATCTGTCTGTGTATCTCTATCTGTAACCATCTATGCATCTGTCTCTGTATCTCTATCTGTAACCATCTATGCACCTCTCTCTGTATCTCTATCTGTAACCATCTGTGCATATGTCTCTGTGTCTCTATCTGTAACCATCTATGCATCTGTCTCTGTATCTCTATGTGTAACCATCTATGCACCTGTCTCTGTGTCTCTATCTGTAAGCATCTATGCATCTGTCTCTGTATCTCTATCTGTAATCATCTATGCACCTGTCTCTGTATCTCTGTCTGTAACCATCTATGCACCTGTCTGTCTGTATCTCTATCTGTAACCATCTATGCATCCGTCTGTGTATCTCTATCTGTAATCATCTATGCATCTCTCTCTGTATCTCTATCTGTAACCATCTATGCATCTGTCTCTGTATCTCTATCTGTAAGCATCTATGCATCTGTCTCTCTGTATCTCTATCTCTAACCATCTATGCATCTCTCTCTGTATATCTATCTGTAACCATCTATGCATCTGTCTCTATATCTCTATCTGTAACCATCTATGCACCTGTCTCTCTGTATCTCTATCTGTAACCATCTATGCATCTGTCTCTGTATCTCTATCTGTAACCATCTATGCATCTGTCTCTGTATATCTATCTGTAACCATCTATGCATCTGTCTCTGTATCTCTATCTGTAACCATCTATGCATCTGTCTCTCTGTATCTCTATCTGTAACCATCTATGCATCTGTCTGTGTAACTCTATCTGTAACCATCGATGCATCTGTCTCTGTATCTCTATCTGTAACCAACTCTGCATCTGTCTCTCTATATCTCTATCTGTAACCATCTATGCATCTGTCTCTCTGTATCTCTATCTGTAACCATCTATGCATCTGTCTCTGTATCTCTATCTGTAACCATCTATGCATCTGTCTCTCTGTATCTCTATCTGTAACCATCTATGCATCTGTCTCTATATCTCTATCTGTAACCATCTATGAATCTGTCTCTGTATCTCTATCTGTAACCATCTATGCATCTGTCTCTCTGTATCTCTATCTGTAACCATCTATGCATCTGTCTGTGTATCTCTATCTGTAACCATCTATGCATCTGTCTCTGAATCTCTATCTGTAACCATCTGTGCATCTGTCTGTGTATCTCTATCTGTAACCATCTATGCATGTGTCTCTCTGTATCTCTATCTGTAACCATTTATGCACCTGTCTCTCTGTATCTCTATCTGTAACCATCGATGTACCTATCTCTGTATCTCTATCTGTAACCATCTATGCATCTGTCTCTGTATCTCTATCTGTAACCATCTGTGCATCTGTCTCTGTATCTCTATCTGTAACCATCTCTGCATCTGTCTCTCTCTATCTCTATATGTAACCATCTATGCATCTGTCTGTGTATCTCTATCTGTAACCATCTATGCATCTGTCTCTGTATCTCTATCTGTAACCATCTCTGCATCTGTCTCTCTCTATCTCTATATGTAACCATCTATGCATCTGTCTGTGTATCTCTATCTGTAACCATCTATGCATCTGTCTCTGTATCTCTATCTGTAACCACCTATGCATCTCTCTGTATATCTATCTGTAACCATCTATGCATCTGTCTCTGTATCTCTATCTGTAACCATCTGTGCATCTGTCTCTGTATCTCCATCTGTAACCATCTATGCATCTGTCTCTGTACCTCTATCTGTAACCATCTATGCATCTGTCTCTGTATCTCTATCTGCAACCATCTATGCATCTGTCTCTGTATCTCTATCTGTAACCATCTATGCATCTGTCTCTGTATCTCTATCTGTAACCATCTATGCATCTGTCTCTGTATCTCTATCTGTAACCATCTATGCATCTGTCTCTGTATCTCTATCTGTAACCATCACTGCATCTGTCTCTCTCTATCTCTATATGTAACCATCTATGCATCTGTCTGTGTATCTCTATCTGTAACCATCTATGCATCTGTCTCTGTATCTCTATCTGTAACCATCTCTGCATCTGTCTCTCTCTATCTCTATATGTAAACATCTATCCATCTGTCTGTGTATCTCTATGTGTAACCATCTATGCACCTGTCTCTGTATCTCTATTTGTAAGCATCTATGCATCTGTCTCTGTATCTCTATCTGTAACCATCTATGCACCTGTCTCTGTATCTCTGTCTGTAACCATCTATGCACCTGTCTGTCTGTATCTCTATCTGTAACCATCTATGCATCCGTCTGTGTATCTCTATCTGTAATCATCTATGCATCTCTCTCTGTATCTCTATCTGTAACCATCTATGCATCTGTCTCTGTATGTCTATCTGTAAGCATCTATGCATCTGTCTCTCTGTATCTCTATCTCTAACCATCTATGCATCTCTCTCTGTATATCTATCTGTAACCATCTATGCACCTGTCTCTCTGTATCTCTATCTGTAACCATCTACGCATCTGTCTCTGTATCTCTATCTGTAACCATCTATGCATCTGTCTCTGTATCTCTATCTGTAACCATCTATGCATCTGTCTCTGTATCTCTATCTGTAACCATCTATGCATCTGTCTCTCTGTATCTCTATCTGTAACCATGTATGCATCTGTCTGTGTAACTCTATCTGTAACCATCTATGCATCTGTCTCTGTATCTCTATCTGTAACCATCTGTGCATCTGTCTCTCTATATCTCTATCTGTAACCATCTATGCATCTCTCTATATATCTCTATCTGTAACCATCTATGCATCTGTCTGTGTATCTCTATCTGTAACTATCTATGCATCTGTCTCTGTATCTCTATCTGTAACCATCTCTGCATCTGTCTCTCTCTATCTCTATATGTAACCATCTATGCATCTGTCTGTGTATCTCTATCTGTAACCATCTATGCACCTGTCTCTGTATCTCTATCTGCAACCATCTATGCATCTGTCTCTGTATCTCTATCTGTAACCATCTATGCATCTGTCTGTGTATCTCTATCTGTAACCATCTATGCATCTGTCTCTCTGTATCTCTATCTGTAACCATCTATGAATCTGTCTCTGTATCTCTATCTGTAACCATCTATGCATCTGTCTCTGTACCTCTATCTGTAACCATCTATGCATCTGTCTCTGTATCTCTATCTGTAACCATCTATGCATCTGTCTCTGTATCTCTATCTGTAACCATCTATGCATCTGTCTGTGTATCTCTATCTGTAACCATCTGTGCATCTGTCTCTCTATCTCTATCTGTAACCATCTATGAACCTGTCTCTGTATCTCTATCTGTAACCATTTATGCACCTGTCTCTCTGTATCTCTATCTGTAACCATCTGTGCATCTGTCTCTGTATCTCTATCTGTAACCATCCATGCATCTGTCTGTGTATCTCTATCTGTAACCATCTGTGCATCTGTCTCTGTATCTCTATCTGTAACCATCTATGAACCTGTCTCTGTATCTCTATCTGTAACCATCTATGCACCTGTCTCTTTGTATCTCTATCTGTAACCATCTATGTACCTGTCTCTGTATCTCTATCTGTAACCATCTATGCATCTGTCTCTCTGTATCTCTATCTGTAACCATCTATGCACCTGTCTCTTTGTATCTCTATCTGTAACCTTCTATGTACCTGTCTCTGTATCTCTATCTGTAACCATCTATGCATCTGTCTCTGTATCTCTTTCTGTAACCATCTATGCACCTGTCTCTCTGTATCTCTATCTGTAACCATCTATGTACCTGTCTCTGTATCTCTATCTGTAACCATCTATGCATCTGTCTCTCTGTATCTCTATGTGTAACCATCTATGCATCTGTCTCTGTATCTCTATCTGTAACCATCTATGCATCTGTCTCTGTATCTCTATCTGTAACCATCTATGCATCTGTCTCTGTATCTCTATCTGTAACCATCTATGAACCTGTCTCTGTATCTCTATCTGTAACCATCTATGCATCTGTCTCTCTGTATCTCTATCTGTAATCATCTATGCATCTGTCTGTGTATCTCTATCTGTAACCATCTATGCATCTGTCTCTGTATCTCTATCTGTAACCATCTGTGCATCTGTCTCTGTATCTCTATCTGTAACCATCTATGCATCTGTCTCTGTATCTCTATCTGTAACCATCTATGCACCTGTCTCTCTGTATCTCTATCTGTAACCATCTATGCACCTGTCTCTCTGTATCTCTATCTGTAACCATCTATACACCTGTCTCTCTGTATCTCCATCTGTAACCATCTATGCATCTCTCTCTGTATCTCTATCTGTAACCATCTATGCATCTGTCTCTCTGTATCTCTACCTGTAACCATTTATGCACCTGTCTCTCTGTATCTCTATCTGTAACCATATATGTACCTGTCTCTGTATCTCTATCTGTAACCATCTATGCACCTGTCTCTCTGTATCTCTACCTGTAACCATCTATGCACCTGTCTCTCTGTATCTCTATCTGTAACCATCTATGTACCTGTCTCTGTATCTCTATCTGTAACCATCTATGCACCTGTCTCTCTGTATCTCTATCTGTATCCATCTATGCACCTGTCTCTCTGTATCTCTATCTGTAAACATCTATGCATCTCAATCTGTATCTGTATCTGTAACCATCTATGCATCTGTCTCTGTATCTCTATCTGTAACCATCTATGCACCTGTCTCTGTATCTCTATCTGTAACCATCTATGCACCTGTCTCTGTATCTCTATCTGTAACCATCTATGCACCTGTCTCTCTGTATCTCTATCTGTAACCATCTATGCACCTGTCTCTCTGTATCTCTATCTGTAAACATCTATGCATCTCAATCTGTATCTGTATCTGTAACCATCTATGCATCTGTCTCTCTGTATCTCTATCTGTAACCATCTATGCATCTGTCTCTGTATCTCTATCTGTAACCATCTATGCACCTGTCTCTCTGTATCTCTATCTGTAACCATCTATGCATCTGTCTCTGTATCTCTATCTGTAACCATCTATGCACCTGTCTCTCTGTATCTCTATCTGTAACCATCTATGCACCTGTCTCTGTATCTCTATCTCTAACCATCTATGCACCTGTCTCTGTATCTCTCTCTGTAACCATCTATGCACCTGTCTCTGTATCTCTATCTGTAAACATCTATGCACCTGTCTCTGTATCTCTATCTGTAACCATCTATGCACCTGTCTCTCTGTATCTCTATCTGTAAACATCTATGCATCTCAATCTGTATCTGTATCTGTAACCATCTATGCATCTGTCTCTGTATCTCTATCTGTAACCATCTATGCACCTGTCTCTGTATCTGTATCTGTAACCATCTATGCACCTGTCTCTGTATCTCTATCTGTAACCATCTATGCACCTGTCTCTCTGTATCTCTATCTGTAACCATCTATGCACCTGTCTCTGTATCTCTATCTGTAACCATCTATGCACCTGTCTCTGTATCTCTCTCTGTAACCATCTATGCACCTGTCTCTGTATCTCTATCTGTAAACATCTATGCACCTGTCTCTGTATCTCTATCTGTAACCATCTATGCACCTGTCTCTCTGTATCTCTATCTGTAAACATCTATGCATCTCAATCTGTATCTGTATCTGTAACCATCTATGCATCTGTCTCTGTATCTCTATCTGTAACCATCTATGCACCTGTCTCTGTATCTCTATCTGTAACCATCTATGCACCTGTCTCTGTATCTCTATCTGTAACCATCTATGCACCTGTCTCTCTGTATCTCTATCTGTAACCATCTATGCACCTGTCTCTGTATCTCTATCTGTAACCATCTATGCATCTGTCTCTCTGTATCTCTATCTGTAACCATCTATGCACCTGTCTCTCTGTATCTCTATCTGTAAACATCTATGCATCTCAATCTGTATCTGTATCTGTAACCATCTATGCATCTGTCTCTGTATCTCTATCTGTAACCATCTATGCACCTGTCTCTGTATCTCTATCTGTAACCATCTATGCATCTGTCTCTGTATCTCTATCTGTAACCATCTATGCACCTGTCTCTCTGTATCTCTATCTGTAACCATCTATGCACCTGTATCTGTATCTCTATCTGTAACCATCTATGCACCTGTCTCTGTATCTCTATCTATATGGGTTGGCGGAGAGAGGGATTTATTACAGGAATTAGCTCGTCGAAATGGAGGCTGAGAAGTCCCACAACGTTTTCTGCAAGCTCGGGCGCCAGCAAAGTTAACAGTCTGACCCAGTCTACATCAAAGGCCCACGAAGTGGGGAGCTGATACCTGCGGGAGAAGACGGAGGTGTCATCTCGGAGGGAGAATTCACCCTCCTTGCCTTTTTTTCTACCCAAGCCCAGGGTGGACCGGATGCTGCCTGCCTACGTGGTGAGGGCAGATCCGCTGGACTCAGTAGGATATGCCAATGCTGGTCTCATGGAGAAACCCCTTCGCCGACGCCCCCAGAAACCCCTTCGGCGACGCCCCGAGAAACCCCTTCGCGGACGCCCCGAGAAACCCCTTCGCCGACGCCCCGAGAAACCCCTTCGCCGACGCCCCGAGAAACCCCTTCGCGGACGCCCCGAGAAACCCCTTCGCCGACGCCCCGAGAAACCCCTTCGCGGACGCCCCGAGAAACCCCTTCGCGGACGCCCCGAGAAACCCCTTCGCGGACGCCCCCAGAAACCCCTTCGCGGACGCCCCCAGAAACCCCTTCGCCGACGCCCCCAGAAACCCCTTCGCCGACGCCCCCAGAAACCCCTTCGCCGACGCCCCCAGAAACCCCTTCGCGGACGCCCCCAGAAACCCCTTCGCCGACGCCCCCAGAAACCCCTTCGCCGACGCCCCGAGAAACCCCTTCGCCGACGCCCCGAGAAACCCCTTCGGCGACGCCCCGAGAAACCCCTTCGGCGACGCCCCGAGAAACCCCTTCGCCGACGCCCCGAGAAACCCCTTCGCCGACGCCCCGAGAAACCCCTTCGCGGACGCCCCCAGAAACCCCTTCGCGGACGCCCCCAGAAACCCCTTCGGCGACGCCCCGAGAAACCCCTTCGCCGACGCCCCGAGAAACCCCTTCGCCGACGCCCCGAGAAACCCCTTCGCCGACGCCCCGAGAAACCCCTTCGCGGACGCCCCGAGAAACCCCTTCGCCGACGCCCCGAGAAACCCCTTCGCCGACGCCCCGAGAAACCCCTTCGCGGACGCCCCGAGAAAGCCCTTCGCGGACGCCCCGAGAAAGCCCTTCGCGGACGCCCCCAGAAACCCCTTCTCCGACGCCCCCAGAAACCCCTTCTCCGACGCCCCCAGAAACCCCTTCGCGGACGCCCCCAGAAACCCCTTCGCGGACGCCCCCAGAAACCCCTTCGCGGACGCCCCCAGAAACCCCTTCGCCGACGCCCCCAGAAACCCCTTCGCGGACGCCCCCAGAAACCCCTTCGCGGACGCCCCCAGAAACCCCTTCGCGGACGCCCCCAGAAACCCCTTCGCGGACGCCCCCAGAAACCCCTTCGGCGACGCCCCCAGAAACCCCTTCGGCGACGCCCCCAGAAACCCCTTCGCCGACGCCCCGAGAAACCCCTTCGCCGACGCCCCGAGAAACCCCTTCGCGGACGCCCCGAGAAACCCCTTCGCGGACGCCCCGAGAAACCCCTTCGCGGACGCCCCGAGAAACCCCTTCGCCGACGCCCCGAGAAACCCCTTCGCCGACGCCCCGAGAAACCCCTTCGCGGACGCCCCCAGAAACCCCTTCGCCGACGCCCCCAGAAACCCCTTCGCCGACGCCCCCAGAAACCCCTTCGCGGACGCCCCCAGAAACCCCTTCGCCGACGCCCCCAGAAACCCCTTCGCGGACGCCCCCAGAAACCCCTTCGCGGACGCCCCCAGAAACCCCTTCGCCGACGCCCCCAGAAACCCCTTCGCGGACGCCCCCAGAAACCCCTTCGCGGACGCCCCCAGAAACCCTTTCCCAGCACCCAGGCCTCCCTCAGCCCAGTCGAGTTGACATAAAAGTAACATCAAAGAGAAGAGTGACCCGTGTCCTGGTTGTCCCGGAGTGTCCTGATTTTCACATGGAAAGTCCCACATCCCAGGACCCTCCTCAGTCGTGGACAAAGTGCAGTGACTGGTCCTCGGGCGAGCCCGGGCAGCCTCTGGAGCTCACGCACGGGGACGCGGCCACGTGAGAGTGTGGCCACTCTGGACGACAGCCAGGCCGTCACCTAAGACCTGAATATTGCGCATTCTCACCCCTGGGTGTTCCTCCTGACACGAACACCTGTCCCTGAATGTCTGGAGCATGCCTGCTTGTCATACCAAGCCCTGGAATGACAAAGACGCCCTCCAAGACCTGATGAAGGGAGCGGTGGACGGGCTGCGGGGCACGCGTGGAGCAGATAAAGGGCGAGCCTCGGCGGCACGTTTGAGAGAGAGAAGCCAGCCTCACACGTTACATACTGTAGGATTCCATTTATTTAATATTATGTATTCTGATTTTTTTGAGACAGGGTCTCACTCTGTCGCCAGGCTGGTCTCCAACTCCTGGCCTAAAGTGATCCTCCCGCCCAGGCCTCCAGAGTGGCTGGGATTACAGGCTCTAGCCTCCACCCCTGGCTATGATTCCATTGGTCCCATGTCGTCAAAAGGACACAGGCCATGGAGAAGTAACTGGCAGTTTCCAGGGGTTGGGAAGCCTGGTCCTGCGGAGGAGCGCCATGAGGGGCTTCCGGGGTGATGGGCCCACTCTCCATGTGTGCTGGGGGAGCATCGCACAAATCCATACAGGCAGGGACGTTTCCAGAACTCAACACCAAAATAGTTCTGCTGTACGTTTTATTTATTTATTTATTTATTTATTTATTTATTTATTTATTTATTTATTTATTTGAGACAGAGTCTCACTCTGTTGCCCAGGCTGGAGTGCAATGGCATGATCTCAGCTCACTGCAGCCTCTGTCTCCTGGATTCAAGCAATTCTCCTGCCTCAGCCTCCTGAGTAGCTGGGATTACAGGCACACGCCACCGTGCCCAGCTAATTTTTTGTATTTTTAGTGGAGACGGGGTTTCACCATGTTGACCAGGATGGTCTCGATCTCTTGACCTCCTGATCCACCCGCCTCGGCCTCCCAAAGTGCTGGGATTACAGGCGTGAGCCACCGCGCCCGGCCTCATACAGTCGTTGACTGAAGATGCATTTGATATATTTTTCACAAATAGATCACTCTTTTTTGTTTTTTACATTGGATCTCTCCCTGTCCCCCAGGCTGGAGTGCAGTGGAGTGATCTTGGCTCACTGCAACCTCCGCCTCCAGGTTTAAGCTGCCTCAACCTCCTGAGTAGCTGGGATTACAAGTGCCTGCCACCACGCCCAGCTAATTCTTGTACTTTTAGTAGACACAGGGTTTCTCCATGTTGGCCAGGATGGTCTCGATCTCTTAACCTCATGATCTGCCTGCCTCAGCCTCCTAAAGTGCTGGGATTACAGGGGTGAGCCACCACGCCTGGCCTATGTTTGGTAGGTTATATGTATTCATTTTTTCCACATCAACTCTTGCACATATAGGTTATAGGTATTCAATGCATTTTTGACTTGCGATATTTTCAACTTATGATGGATTTATTGGGATGCAGCTTCATCATGAGTCCAGGAGCATCTGTATTCAAAATGGATGCTTTATAGTTAATAATATCTCCTATAGTTTCAAATAGCTAAAAGGAGGATATCAAATGTTGCTAACATGAAGAAATGATAAATGTTTGAGATGATGATAAACTAATTACCCTGATCTGATCACTATACATTATATTTATTGAAGCATCATTATATACTCCATAAATAGTATGATTATTGTATCAATTAAAAATGAAGTAAAATAGGCTGGGCGTGGTGGCTCACACCTGTAATTCCAGCACTTTGGGAGGCCAAGGTGGGCAGATCACCTGCGGTCATGAGTTCAAGACCAGCCTGGCCAACATGGTGAAACTCCTTTCTACTAAAAATACAAAAATTAGCTGGGTGTGGTGGCACACGCCTGTAGTCCCAGCTACTTGGGTGGCTGAGGCAGGAGAATAGCTTGAACCTGGGAAGTGGAGGTTGCAGTGAGCCGAGATGATGCCACTGCACTCCAGCCTGGTGACAGAGCCAGACTCTATCTCCCTCAACCCCAAAAAATAAAATACAAGTATTTAAAATTGAATGCAACATAAAATGGTAAGAATTCACTGTGATTACATCTGTGTCCCTGACCGGGGGTCGTGGCTGTGGATCTGATGGGGGACACCCTTGGAAGGACGGGGGTCAACTGCCTGGGGAAGTAGGGAGGGGGGTATGCTTACGTGATGGAAGCTGTTAGCAGATGCAGAATCAGTGATGTGATACGAGACTCACTCTGAAGGAACGCGCCAGAAACACGTCAGGCCCAGAGGCAAAGGAAGAGCAAAGCCGATGAGCAGACATTGGGCCAGCAAGGAGACAGGTGAACCCAGGTGGACCCACGTGAGCCTCCCGGAGGGAGGGGCGGTGAAGCCAGAGGCAGGACAGGTGCCCAATGGGGAGAAAAAAAATCTTTCCATCAAATTTAAAGGCATCAGAAAGGGGCTGCAGCTTTAGGCTGCAAGGTTCAACGTAAAGGAAGTACAATGTCACTGTTGTCAGAAACACCCTGGGGTGTGGGGTGGTGGCTACTTCCAGTTTAGTCAGAGGCCCACTCAGAATCTGGGGTTGAGGGTCACACACAGGGCAGAGGGCACTTCAAGGGAAGGGCAGGGGGAGAGGGGCAGAGATTTTGGTCACGGCCTGCAGCCAGATGCAACACACATTTCAACTGCGTGATCAAGCACTCTGAGATTGGAAGAGTGGGTGAGAGATTTCAAAATCCATGGTCACTGTGCAGAGATAAGGACTGCAAGAATTCACGTTTGTAGGCCTGGCACAGTAGCTCATGCCTGTAATCCCAGCGCTTTGGGAGGCCGAGGTGGGTGGATCACAAGGTCAGGAGTTCAAGACCAGCCTAGCCAAAAGGTTGAAACTCCATCTCTACTAAAAATACAAAAATTAGCTGGGCGTGGTAGTGTGCGCCTGTAGTCCCAGCTACTCGGGAGGCTGAGGCAGGAGAATTGCTTGAACCCAGGAGGCAGAGGTTGCAATGAGCCGAGATCCTGCCATTGCACTCCAGCCTGGGCGACAGAGTGAGACTCCGTCGCAAAAAAAAAAAAAAAAAATAAAAAGAATTTACATTTGTACAAAATTTGTGTGCAGCTCTGAAGCATGACTCCTTAAGGCCAAGGTCTGAATGTGCTGTGTGAGGGCAAGGGCCTCCCAGGTGGGTAGATGATTAGGCCAAAGATGCTGGCTCATCTGCTGGAGTTCAGATTCTCCCTTGGGGTTCCAGGGGCCCAGAGGAGACAGGGTTGAGAGCTGTCGTCTCTCCCAGCCTGTCCAGTCTCTCCTGCCGCCTTTGAGTGGCAGCAGCCGTGACCTGGGTGCTGGGAACAGAATTCTGCCAGCGACCCCTGCTCCAGGCCTAGGCTGGAGGCCTCTGTGCCACCTGGTGGACTCTTCCCACTTGGGGAAGGTCAGAGAAGCAACCCCTTCCCGGGGGCTCCCTCACGGAGAACACTAGTGCTGAGGATGAGGTCACTCTGGAGGGCGGCCAGAGGTTCCAGATATGGGGGTGTCACCAGGCCTTCAGGAACGTGAAGGACCCTCTGAGAACATGCTCAGGGCGTGACGTTCAGTGAAAAGTCATGTTTCAGAGACACACAGGAATTTTGTACAAATGTGAATACTCACACATTTCCTTATCTCTGCACAGTGACCATGGATTTTTTTGAGACAGTCTTGATCTGTCGCCAGGCGCAAGGCTGGAGTGCAGTGGCGGATCTCGGCTCACTGTACTTACCTCTGCCTCCCGGGTTCAAGCGATTCTCCTGCCTCAGCCTCCCGAGTAGCTGGGACTACAGGCACGCGCCACCATACCCAGCTAATTTTTGTATTTTTAGTAAAGACAGGGTTTCACCATGTTGGCCAGGATGGTCTCGATTTCTTGACCTCAAGATCCGCCCGCCTCGGCCTCCCAAAGTGCTGGGATTACAGGCGTGAGCCGCCGCGCCCGGCCGACCGTGGATTTTTAAATCTCTCACCTGCCCCCCTAATGTCCCAGAGTGCTGGAGCACTCGGTTGAAATGCGTGTTGCGTTTGGCTGCAGGCCGCGACTGAAATCTCAGAACAATGCCCAGTGTTTCAAAACAACATATTTGTGCAAAAGAACCAGATCTCAAGAAGCGGGAAACGGCTGAAGAAAAAGACCGCCTGGGAAGGGAAAGGACAGGGGTCCCCGCGGGAGGACGGGGCCCGCCCCGCGCTGCGTCTGCGGCCTCTGCAGGCGACCCGGGCCCTGCCGTCCGCTCGCGCGGGTGCAGGGAGGGCCCGGCCGCCCCAGGTGAGCCCCGGCCGCACCCGGCCGGCAAGGCCACCTCTCGCCTACGACGGATGGGGACCGTGGCCGCGGGGAGGGGCGGGGTCTGTTGCAGGGGGCGGGGCCGCGGTGGGTGCGGTCATGCGGGGCGCGGCCGCGGCGAAGGGGCGGGGTGAGAAGCGGCGTAGTCACGAGGGGGCGGGAGAGGGCGGGGCTGCCTCCGGGGCGGAGACTTTAGGGGTGGGGAGCGGCCTCAGAAAGGGACGGGCCACGCGTGGGGGCGTGGTTGTTCGGGGCGGGGCCACGGGGAGGGGAGGGGCTTCCCCGCGCTCAGGTGCGAAGGTCAGTGGCCCCGCGGGGCATCCGCGCCTTCCTCGGCGGTGGGTGCCTGGGGCAGGTGAGGGCAGCCGGGGGTCTCCAGACACAAGGAGGGGTGTGGACAACCGAGGGATTGGGGCCCGTGCGTGGTCCGCGCCGCCCTCCGCTCCCCAGCAGCGGGTCTCCGCTCCTCGGCCCCGTCCACCTCCTCGCTCCCCCGGCCCGCTGTCTCCACCGAGAGGACCTTCAGGATGTGCCGCGGAAGGGAAGGGGCGCGGCCGGAGGGACCCCCGCCCCGCCATTGCGGAGTCTCCTGACCTGCAGGACAGCGTCGTCCCTCGGCTCCAGGCGGGCCGGGTCCTCCCGCTCCGTCGGCCCCGAGGAGGGCGCCAGGCCGGGCAGAGGAGAGGCGGACACAGGGAAGCCCGACGGCGCAGGCTCCCGCTCGGCTGAGACGCGCTGCCCAGCTGGAGCCCCGCGGGCCGGAGCCTCCGTTTCTAGCTCTGCAGAGCAGGCTCGGCCGAGGAGTAAGCGGAGGGTTTGGCAGCGGGGCCAGGGTTGTGCCCGGTGTGTGCGCGGGCACCTGCCGCCGTCCTTAGCTCCGACCAGCGCGGCCTGTCCTGCCCTGCACGGGACGTCCGCCCCCACTGCACCCAACCTCCGGAGCTGTGTAACCCAGGGACAAGGGTCTGCCTCTCCCAGGGGACGCTCAGCTCACTGCAGCCTCTGCCTTCCGGGTTAAAGCGATTCTCCTGCCTCAGCCTCGCGAGTAGCTGGATAACAGGCGCGCACCACACCTGGTGCTAATTTTTCTGGTATTTTTAGTAGAGATGGGCTTCACCCTCTTGGCCAGGCTGGTCTCAGACTCCTGACCTTGGCCTCCCAAAGTTCGGGGATTACAGGCATGAGCCACCACGCCCAGCCCTGAAGCTGAATTTAAGTTTTGGGAATATTCAAACGTGGTTTGGTGATTCCCGGGTGCCTGTGAGTGCTCCTAACTGGCTGCCCAGCCTCTGGCTCCCACGCAGCCTCCCGCAGGCAGCCAGCACCATTCCTGGTCACTGACTGGACCGCATCAGGCCCCACACCAAACACTGGCTTTACCTTCCACAGGCCCCACCGGACAGAGCCTAGACTGCTTGCCCTCCCTGGCACACAGACCCTGGCAGTGGGCTTCCTCGGGTTGGCACTCTCCTTTGTGACTTGCTCCAAATGCAGAACTTTAAAGATGCCCTTTTCCGCTGAGCCAGCGGCTCCACTTCCGAGTGTCAATGCTGAGACAACGTCAGAGGTGCAGAGCCATGTAGCTCAAACGTCACTGGGCTACGTTTCAACGTAAATACACAACGACATGAACAGTTATATAAGATACGCGCCCCATGGAGTACAGTGCAGCCGTCAAACTACTGTGCATAACACGTGGTAATAACTTAGCAAGGCGCTCACAAGCTACAATAGAAGTGGAGAAAATAGACAGAAAAAGCGCTCCTATCAGGTCCCCACTTCCCCCTTCCCCTCCTCCCTCCTTCTCTCTCCCCTCCTGCAGTTGTATAAAAATATTTCAGATATTTATAATGGTTGCCTGTGAACCAGATTATGAGTCTTATGCAAATTCTGTATATTTTTCAATATTTTCCAACTTGCATAAAATGTAGGTGTATTATTTTCATGGCTAGGTTGCCTCTTGGGGGCCCAGAAGACCAGCTTCCAGTGAGTCCCCAGCAGCCCTTCCCCTGACCCCCCAAGGAAGTTGAGTAACCCCCTTAGCCCTGGTTTCACTTTTTCATGGTTTCAGTTACCCACGGTCCACCATGGTTCAAAAATATTAATACAGTAAGTTCAGTAAGTTAGTCTGTTTTTAGAAACAGGGTCTCACTCTGTTGCCAAGGCTGGAGTGCAATGGTGCGGTCTTGGCTCACTGCAGCCTCCACCTCCTAGGCTTAAGCAATCCTCCCTCCCCAGCCTCCTGAGCAGCTGGAACTACAGGCGCATGCCACCACGGCTGGCTAATTTTACAGTAAGATACTTTGAGAGAGAAGAGACCAGATTCACAAAACTTTGAATACGGTATACTGACATCATTGTTCTATTTTACTATTACTGATTGTTGTTCATCTCGTGCTGTGCCTAATTTACAAATTAGACTGTGTCCTAGATACGTACACACAGGAAAAAACACAGTAGATTCAGGATTCGGTGCTCTCCGCAGTTTCAGGCATCCCCTGGGAGTCACAGAATTTGTCCCGTGGACTCGCCAACTTAAAGATGAGTTCACAATCAGAATCGCCGAGCTACGAGCTTCCTATTATACTGGAAACAGATCGCCACAAATGTGGTGGCTTCGACAGCACAATTTACTCTCACGGTTCTGGAGTGCAGAAATCCAAAACGGGCCTCAGTGGTCTAGAATCAAGGAGTCGGCAGCGCCGGCTCCTCTGGAGGCCCTAGGGGAGGATGTTTCCTTGTCTGTTTCAGCTTTCAGAAGCCACCTGCGTCCCTCAGCTCGTGGCCACTCTCCACCTGCAAAGCCAGCAGCAGAGCCTCTCTGGCCTGCTCCCACTGCAGTGTCTCTCTCTGACCCTCTTGCCTCCACTTTCATTTTTTCCTTTTTTAACGTGTCCCCATCGTTAAGTGCTTGCTTCCTTGTTATAAGGACTCTATGATGACATTAGGGCCACCTAGATAATCCGAGATAAGCTCCCATCTCAAGAGCCTCAACTTACTCATATCTGCAGCGTCCCTTTTGCAACAAAAGCTCCCACATTCACGGGTGCCAGGGATCAGGACCAGGACATCTTTGGGGGCCATTATTCAGCGACACCACCAAGCATGGAAGAAAGCCAAGACAGAAACGCCAGCGCAACCAAGGGAAGAAGTCACTCCACTCCCGCCCCGGGAAATGTAACTGAGAAAGCAAGCAGAAGACTCCGGAATGTGTGTAGACACCCGGAGGCGGCCAGGGTAATGCCGCGTGTAGACACCCGGAGGCGGCCAGGGGAATGCCGCGTGTAGACACCCGGAGGCGGCCAGGGGAATGCCGCGTGTAGACGCGCGGAGGCGGCCAGGGGAATGCCGCGTGTAGACGCCCGGAGGCGGCCAGGGGAATGCCGCGTGTAGACGCCCGGAGGCGGCCAGGGGAATGCCGCGTGTAGACGCCCGGAGGCGGCCAGGGGAATGCCGCGTGTAGACGCCCGGAGGCGGCCAGGGGAATGCCGCGTGTAGACGCCCGGAGGCGGCCAGGGGAATGCTGTGTGTAGACATGTCGAGACGGCCAGGGGAATGCTGTGTGTGCAGAGGGATCAGCTGGAGAAGGAAAAGGCCCAGTGCAAACATGAATTCAAGTAAGATTCCACAGAGCAAGGACTGCGTGGCAAAATGGATGAAGATGAAAACATTGACAGGATGAAGACTGAGCCCAGGAAGGAGAGTCCACAGACTGCAGACCTCGAAAAAAATTGTCAAGGAAAACCTGAGAAACATGAGGCGAGATCCACAAGTCCCGGTAGCCCCCCCCCGGTAGTCATCCAGTAGCCCCCCGGTAGTCATCCAGTAGACCCCCCCGGTAGTCATCCAGTAGCCCCCCCCCCGTAGTCATCCAGTAGCCCCCCGGTAGTCATCCAGTAGCCCCCCCGGTAGTCATCCAGTAGCCCCCCGGTAGTCATCCAGTAGCCCCCCCGGTAGTCATCCAGTAGACCCCCCCGGTAGTCATCCAGTAGCCCCCCCGGTAGTCATCCAGTAGCCCCCCCGGTAGTCATCCAGTAGCCCCCCCCCCGTAGTCATCCAGTAGCCCCCCGGTAGTCATCCAGTAGCCCCCCCCGGAGTCATCCAGTAGCCCCCCCCGGAGTCATCCAGTAGCCGCCCCCGTAGTCATCCAGTAGCCCCCCCGGAGTCATCCAGTAGCCCCCCCCGTAGTCATCCAGTAGCCCCCCGGTAGTCATCCAGTAGCCCCCCCCGGTAGTCATCCTGTAGCCCCCCCCGGTAGTCATCCTGTAGCCCCCACCGGTAGTCATCCTGTAGCCCCCCCCCCCCCGGTAGTCATCCTGTAGCCCCCCCCGGAGTCATCCAGTAGCCCCCCCCGGAGTCATCCAGTAGCCCCCCCCGTAGTCATCCAGTAGCCCCCCGGTAGTCATCCAGTAGCCCCCCCGGTAGTCATCCTGTAGCCCCCCCCCCGGTAGTCATCCAGTAGCCCCCCCCGTAGTCATCCAGTAGCGCCCCCCGGTAGTCATCCAGTAGCCCCCCGGTAGTCATCCAGTAGCCCCCCCCGTAGTCATCCAGTAGCCCCCCCCGGAAGTCATCCAGTAGCCCCCCCCGGAGTCATCCAGTAGCCCCCCCCGGAGTCATCCAGTAGCCCCCCCGGTAGGCATCCAGTAGCCCCCCCCGGTAGTCATCCAGTAGCCCCCCCCGTAGTCATCCAGTAGCCCCCCCCGTAGTCATCCAGTAGCCCCCCCCGTAGTCATCCAGTAGCCCCCCCGGTAGGCATCCAGTAGCCCCCCCGGTAGTCATCCAGTAGCCCCCCCGGTAGTCATCCAGTAGCCCCCCCGGTAGGCATCCAGTAGCCCCCCCCGGTAGGCATCCAGTAGACCCCCCCGGTAGGCATCCAGTAGACCCCCCGGTAGGCATCCAGTAGCCCCCCCCGTAGTCATCCAGTAGCCCCCCCGGAGTCATCCAGTAGCCCCCCCGTAGTCATCCAGTAGCCCCCCCCGTAGTCATCCAGTAGCCCCCCCCGGTAGTCATCCAGTAGCCCCCCCGTAGTCATCCAGTAGCCCCCCCCGTAGTCATCCAGTAGCCCCCCCGGTAGTCATCCAGTAGCCCCCCCGGTAGGCATCCAGTAGCCCCCCCCGGTAGTCATCCAGTAGCCCCCCCGGTAGGCATCCAGTAGCCCCCCCGTAGTCATCCAGTAGCCCCCCCCGTAGTCATCCAGTAGCCCCCCCGGTAGGCATCCAGTAGCCCCCCCGGTAGGCATCCAGTAGCCCCCCCGGTAGGCATCCAGTAGCCCCCCCCGTAGTCATCCAGTAGCCCCCCCCGTAGTCATCCAGTAGCCCCCCCCGTAGTCATCCAGTAGCCCCCCCGGTAGGCATCCAGTAGCCCCCCCCGGTAGTCATCCAGTAGCCCCCCCCGTAGTCATCCAGTAGCCCCCCCCGTAGTCATCCAGTAGCCCCCCCCGTAGTCATCCAGTAGCCCCCCCGGTAGGCATCCAGTAGCCCCCCCGGTAGTCATCCAGTAGCCCCCCCCGGTAGTCATCCAGTAGCCCCCCCCGGTAGTCATCCAGTAGCCCCCCCGGTAGGCATCCAGTAGCCCCCCCGGTAGGCATCCAGTAGACCCCCCCGTAGTCATCCAGTAGCCCCCCCCGTAGTCATCCAGTAGCCCCCCCGGAGTCATCCAGTAGCCCCCCCCGGAGTCATCCAGTAGCCCCCCCGGTAGTCATCCAGTAGCCCCCCCGGTAGTCATCCAGTAGCCCCCCCGGTAGGCATCCAGTAGCCCCCCCATAGTCATCCAGTAGCCCCCCCCGGAGTCATCCAGTAGCCCCCCCCGGAGTCATCCAGTAGCCCCCCCCGGAGTCATCCAGTAGCCCCCCCGGAGTCATCCAGTAGCCCCCCCGGTAGTCATCCAGTAGCCCCCCCGGTAGGCATCCAGTAGCCCCCCCCGTAGTCATCCAGTAGCCCCCCCCGTAGTCATCCAGTAGCCCCCCCCGTAGTCATCCAGTAGCCCCCCCGGTAGTCATCCAGTAGCCCCCCCGGTAGTCATCCAGTAGCCCCCCCCGTAGTCATCCAGTAGCCCCCCCGGTAGTCATCCAGTAGCCCCCCGGTAGGCATCCAGTAGCCCCCCCCGGTAGTCATCCAGTAGCCCCCCCCGTAGTCATCCAGTAGCCCCCCCCGTAGTCATCCAGTAGCCCCCCCGGTAGGCATCCAGTAGCCCCCCCGGTAGTCATCCAGTAGCCCCCCCGGTAGGCATCCAGTAGCCCCCCCCGGTAGTCATCCAGTAGCCCCCCCCGTAGTCATCCAGTAGCCCCCCCCGTAGTCATCCAGTAGCCCCCCCGGTAGGCATCCAGTAGCCCCCCCGGTAGGCATCCAGTAGCCCCCCCGGTAGTCATCCAGTAGCCCCCCCCGTAGTCATCCAGTAGCCCCCCCGGTAGTCATCCAGTAGCCCCCCCCGTAGTCATCCAGTAGCCCCCCCGGTAGGCATCCAGTAGCCCCCCCCGTAGTCATCCAGTAGCCCCCCCCCGTAGTCATCCAGTAGCCCCCCCCGTAGTCATCCAGTAGCCCCCCCGGTAGTCATCCAGTAGCCCCCCCGGTAGTCATCCAGTAGCCCCCCGGTAGGCATCCAGTAGCCCCCCCCGGTAGTCATCCAGTAGCCCCCCCCGTAGTCATCCAGTAGCCCCCCCCGTAGTCATCCAGTAGCCCCCCCGGTAGGCATCCAGTAGCCCCCCCGGTAGTCATCCAGTAGCCCCCCCGGTAGGCATCCAGTAGCCCCCCCCGGTAGTCATCCAGTAGCCCCCCCCGTAGTCATCCAGTAGCCCCCCCCCGTAGTCATCCAGTAGCCCCCCCGGTAGGCATCCAGTAGCCCCCCCGGTAGTCATCCAGTAGCCCCCCCGGTAGGCATCCAGTAGCCCCCCCCGGTAGTCATCCAGTAGCCCCCCCCGGAGTCATCCAGTAGCCCCCCCCCGTAGTCATCCAGTAGCCCCCCCCGTAGTCATCCAGTAGCCCCCCCCGTAGTCATCCAGTAGCCCCCCCGGTAGGCATCCAGTAGCCCCCCCGGTAGTCATCCAGTAGCCCCCCCCGTAGTCATCCAGTAGCCCCCCCGGTAGTCATCCAGTAGCCCCCCCCGTAGTCATCCAGTAGCCCCCCCGGTAGGCATCCAGTAGCCCCCCCCGTAGTCATC
Source organism: Aotus nancymaae (assembly GCF_030222135.1). Classification (NCBI taxonomy): domain Eukaryota; kingdom Metazoa; phylum Chordata; class Mammalia; order Primates; family Aotidae; genus Aotus; species Aotus nancymaae. The sequence continues at coordinate 6,621,091 of NW_026988444.1, forward strand.
CAGTAGCCCCCCCGTAGTCATCCAGTAGCCCCCCCCGGAGTCATCCAGTAGCCCCCCCCGTAGTCATCCAGTAGCCCCCCCGGTAGGCATCCAGTAGCCCCCCCCGGTAGTCATCCAGTAGCCCCCCCCGTAGTCATCCAGTAGCCCCCCCCGTAGTCATCCAGTAGCCCCCCCGGTAGGCATCCAGTAGCCCCCCCGGTAGGCATCCAGTAGCCCCCCCCGGTAGGCATCCAGTAGCCCCCCCCGTAGTCATCCAGTAGCCCCCCCCGTAGTCATCCAGTAGCCCCCCCGGTAGGCATCCAGTAGCCCCCCCGGTAGGCATCCAGTAGCCCCCCCGGTAGGCATCCAGTAGCCCCCCCCGGAGTCATCCAGTAGCCCCCCCCGGAGTCATCCAGTAGACCCCCCCGGAGTCATCCAGTAGACCCCCCCGGAGTCATCCAGTAGACCCCCCCGGAGTCATCCAGTAGCCCCCCCCGTAGTCATCCAGTAGCCCCCCCGGTAGGCATCCAGTAGCCCCCCCGGTAGGCATCCAGTAGCCCCCCCGGTAGGCATCCAGTAGCCCCCCCCGGTAGTCATCCAGTAGCCCCCCCGTAGTCATCCTGTAGCCCCCCCCCCCGGTAGTCATCCAGTAGCCCCCCCCGTAGTCATCCTGTAGCCCCTCCCGGTAGTCATCCTGTAGCCCCCCCCGGTAGGCATCCAGTAGCCCCCCCGGTAGTCATCCAGTAGCCCCCCCCGGAGTCATCCAGTAGACCCCCCGGAGTCATCCAGTAGCCCCCCCCCGTAGTCATCCAGTAGCCCCCCCCGTAGTCATCCAGTAGCCCCCCCGTAGTCATCCAGTAGCCCCCCCGGTAGTCATCCAGTAGACCCCCCCGTAGTCATCCAGTAGCCCCCCCGTAGTCATCCAGTAGCCCCCCCGGTAGGCATCCAGTAGCCCCCCCCCGGTAGTCATCCAGTAGCCCCCCCCGTAGTCATCCAGTAGCCCCCCCCGTAGTCATCCAGTAGCCCCCCCGGTAGGCATCCAGTAGCCCCCCCCGGTAGTCATCCAGTAGCCCCCCCGTAGTCATCCAGTAGCCCCCCCCGGTAGTCATCCTGTAGCCCCCCCCGGTAGGCATCCAGTAGCCCCCCCGGTAGTCATCCAGTAGACCCCCCCGGAGTCATCCAGTAGACCCCCCGGAGTCATCCAGTAGCCTCCCCCGTAGTCATCCAGTAGCCCCCCCGTAGTCATCCAGTAGCCCCCCCGTAGTCATCCAGTAGCCCCCCCGGTAGTCATCCAGTAGACCCCCCCCGTAGTCATCCAGTAGCCCCCCCGTAGTCATCCAGTAGCCCCCCCCGTAGTCATCCAGTAGCCCCCCCCGTAGTCATCCAGTAGACCCCCCAGTAGGCATCCAGTAGCCCCCCCCGGTAGTCATCCAGTAGCCCCCCCGGTAGTCATCCAGTAGCCCCCCCGGTAGTCATCCAGTAGCCCCCCCGTAGTCATCCTGTAGCCCCCCCCCCCGGTAGTCATCCTGTAGCCCCCCCCGGTAGTCATCCTGTAGCCCCCCCCCCCGGTAGTCATCCTGTAGCCCCCCCCGGTAGTCATCCTGTAGCCCCCCCCGGTAGTCATCCTGTAGCCCCCCCCGGAGTCATCCAGTAGCCCCCCCAGTAGGCATCCAGTAGCCCCCCGGCATCCAGTAGCCCCCCGGTAGGCATTCCAGGAGGAGGGCAGAGAGGAGGCACCCCCCACACACAGGTGCACACAGATACACACTCACCACACACACACGTCCCCCCACATACACACCACACAGATGCATAGATGCGCACACACACCACACACATATACCACACACAGATGCACACACCACACATACATGCACACACATACCACACACATACCACACACACACATCCCTCCACGTATACCACCAGACGCACAGATGCACGCACTCACCACAGACACACACTTACCACACACATGCACACACACACACCCCTCCACATACCACAGACACACAGATGCACGCACACACCACACACACATACCACACACAGATGCACACACCACACATACATGCACACACATACCCCACACACACACCCCACATACACACCACACATGAACAGATGCATGCACATACCACACACATGCACACACACACATCCCTCCACATATACACCAGACGCACAGATGCACGCACTCACCACAGACACACACTTACCACACACATGCACACACACATCCCTCCACATACCACAGACACACAGATGCACGCACACACCACACACATATACCACACACAGATGCACACACCACACATACATGCACACACATACCCCACACACACACCCCACATACACACCACACATGAACAGATGCATGCACATACCACACACATGCACACACACACATCCCTCCACATATACACCAGACGCACAGATGCACGCACTCACCACAGACACACACTTACCACACACATGCACACACACACATCCCTCCACATACCACAGACACACAGATGCACGCACACACCACACACATATACCACACACAGATGCACACACCACAGATACATGCACACACATACCACACACACACCCCCACATACACACCACACATGAACAGATGCATGCACATACCACACACATGCACACACACACATCCCTCCACATATACACCAGACGTACAGAGGCATGCACTCACCACAGACACACACTTACCACACACATGCACACACACACATCCCTCCACATACCAGACACACAGATGCACGCACACACCACACACATATACCACACACAGATGCACACACCACACATACATGCACACACATACCACACACACACCCCACATACACACCACACATGAACAGATGCATGCGCATACCACACACATGCACACACACACATCCCTCCACATATACACCAGACGCACAGATGCACGCACTCACCACAGACACACACTCACCACACACATGCACACACACACATCCCTCCACATATACACCAGACGCACAGATGCACGCACTCACCACAGACACACACTCACCACACACATGCACACACACACATCCCTCCACATACCACAGACACACAGATGCACGCACACACCACACACACATACCACACACATGCACACACCACACATACATGCACACACATACCCCACACACACACACCCCACATACACACCACACATGAATAGATGCATGCACATACCACACACATGCACACACACACCATGGACACACACATAACACAGACACACACATACATACCACACACAGATGCACACACACCATGGACACACACACGGCACAGACACACATAGACCCACACTCACATACCACACACACATACCACACAGATGGACACACACCCACACAGACAGACCACACTCACATAGCACACATACACACACACATCCCACACAGACGGACACCCCCCCACATACACACCACACAGACACACAGATGCATACAGACAGCTGGACTTCTGGGCTTCCAGCCTCCAGAACCGTGAGAGTAGTAAGTGTCCTTTGTCCTTAAGCCACCAGGTTCATGTCAGGAAACTAAAGCAGGAGGGAGGGAAGAAGGGGGGGCGGGGAGAGAGGAAGGCCATGAGGAAAAGGAACGTAAATCGTATTGACACGCATCGCTGGCGTGCACGGGTGACGGTTCCACATCTATACCCAGTCATCATCTTTCAAGCATGAGAGGAATTCCAGGCATTCGCAGACCCACCCGGACTCGGGGAGTTTGTCCCCACAAGCCCGCTTAAGGGAAGGGATGACCGGACAACACTGTCCACGAGAAAACCAAAGGCTTGGACTGAAGCCGCTCAGCAGGCAGAGCCCAGCGAAGCATCGCAGACGATCCCGCGTCTGTCTCCTCAGCCCTCGCTCCCTCCCAAGCCCTTCTGCGGTAACAGGGAGGGAATTGTAAAATCTTCCCCCTAAGGGGGAAGCCCACAAGAAAACAAGAAGCTGGGGAGGGGACGGCGGTAGATGAGAGATTCTTTGTTTTGTTTTTTTTCGGGGGGGGGGTCGGAGTCTCGCTCTGTTGCCCAGGCTGGGTGAACCTCCACCCCCAGGGTTCAAGCGATTCTCCTGCCTCAGCCTCCTCAGTAGCTGGGATTACAGGTGTGTGCCACCACACCCGGATAATTCTTATACTTTTAGTAGAGATGGGATTTCACCACATTGCCTAGGCTGGTCTTGAACTCCTGACCTCAAGTGATCCATCCGCCTCAGCCTCCCAAAGTGCAGAGATTACAGGCGTGAGCCCCCGTGCTCGGCAAGATGAGAGCTTTCTGAGGTGCCCCAAATTTTAGCCCAAAGCCGAGGCGGCGGACTGACTCAGCAGACGTAGCTGTCGGCCCCAGCGGAGCTCCGCTGTGGTGACAGACGGCCTGGGTGCTTCCTCAGGCAGGCACACGCCGATCCCGGATGCTCGGCCGCTGTCTCACACCCTGTCCTCCTTCCTGCTTTCTCCCAGGAGCCAGCAGCCCTCCCTGAGACAGAGCGGACCCGCGCTGGAAAGGGGCACAGCTCCTCAAGCATCCGCTGGGAGGGGACGCTCATCAGCTGCTCATGCTCCACTGGCTGAGGCACATCAGGGGGCCCAGCCCCAGGCCCACCGGCAGGACACCGTCCTCCTCCCACAGGCTCGGATGACAAATACTGTGATCTCGGCATGGATGAACGGCAGGGGTGGGGCTGGGAGCACAGGCTGCTGTGGGGGGCCCCACACCCCTTCCCTGCCAGGCCCAATGACCCTTCCAAAGCTGACAAAACAAGGTCTTCTCTGGAGAAACTGGATCTAAGGGGTTACGGCCGGCCGAGGGACACGTGATGGCTAAGGCTTGGGGAGGGGTGGAGGAGGGAATGCCCCTGACTTGTGGCCCCGGGACTCTTCTTGCACTTGGCTCAGGCTGCCGTCGGCTAGACAGGGACCTCCCCCCCGGCAAGCAGGGGACTGCAGGGGCCTTCTTGGGAGATGCTGAACTGCCTGAGAAAAAAAGCCTCCTTTTGGGGTCCCCAAGAAAGAAGCAGACCAGTCCCTAGGAAACCTGGATCACCTGACGTCAGGAGTTTGAGACTAGCCTGGCCAACATGGAGAAACCCCGTCTCTACTAAAAATACAGACACAAGCTGGGCGTGGTGGTGCACGCGTGTAACACACAGCTGTGTGGGTCTCCACCTCGACACCCACAAGGGCCTGCTAGGCCTGCGCCCCCCGGGAAGGGCAAGCCTTCCCCCACAAAAGGGAAGGACCAAAGCACACAGAGGAGCACCTGGGGGAAACTGAGGAACAGTAAGGCGCAGTGAAAATGCCAGCCACCAAAAAAGTCCCTTAACACGACAGTCCTCAGAGAGAGAACAAATGACGCCTTGGACCCACAGCCAACGGTAAATTCTAGTTTTCTCACCTTCGCAAATGGTTCTGAAAAACACCTCAAGCTGGGTGTGGTGGCTCACGCCTGTAGTCCCAGCGGCTCGGGAGGCTGAGGCAAGAGAACTGCTTGAGCCCAGGAGCTGGAGGCTGCAGTGAGCTGTGATGGCGCCAATGCACTTTAGCCAGGGCAGCAGACCAGGACCCTGTCTCTAAAATAAATAAATACAGAAATAAAATAAAAACCACTTCAGTTCCTGGTCGGGCACAGGGACTCATGCCTGTGGGCGTAGTGACTCACAGCTGTAATCCCAGCACTTTGGGAGGTCAAGGCAGGTGGATCACCTGAGGTCAGGAGTTCGAGACCAGTCTGGCCAACATGGTGAAACACTATCTCTACTAAAAATACAAAAATTAACTAGTCATGGTGATACATGCCTGTAATCCCAGCTACTCGGCGGCTGAGGCAGAAGAATCACTTGAACTCAGTGGGCAGAGATTGCAGTGAGCTGAGATCACACCACTGCACTCCAGCCTGGGCGGCAGAGTGAGACTTCGTCTCAAAACGAACAAACAAACAAAAACTTCGGTTCCTGAGTCCTGAGGAGTCCTTTCCAAATACCACATGGAAGTAAAATGAGGCCAACATGAAAAACCAAAATAACAGAACGCCCGAGAAGGTCAGGAGCAAAGCCTGGCCTAGCAGGGCATGGTCTCGGGTGGGGAAGCCCCGTTCACACCGAGTCCGGGAGGATGGGTACATTTGACTCTGACAAAATGCGCAATCTCTGCACAGGAAAACAGAGTTTGAAGTGAAAGCCTGGTGAGAGTTCAATGAGCAGCAGGGGGCTGAAACATGCTTGGCCTTACAGGCGACCTGGGACTTGCTCAGTAAAGCTACCTGAGTCACCATTCATCTGCCCGATAGGCAATAAAGATTCTGTAGTATCAAAGGTTGGCGGGGGTGCTGCCAGAGGGGGTAGGTTCCAGCCAGGGCAGCTCTACCCACAGTGGGAGAGGATGTGGCTGGCCTGGCTGGGCGTGGACATGAGGCTGCATCAGGACCCCCTGGCCCAGCTGAAGCCCACTCTTCCAGACCCCTACCAGGGAGGGAAGGCGGTAGGTGTGTGGGGGATGGCCCCCCCTTGGCCCTGCGGACAAGCCCTCCAGCCGTGCGGGTTCCCGCCTGTTTACTTAGCACTCATCTGAGTTTATACAAAACCCTCTGGTCCAGGCTCTGATCCTTCATTAGTAAGAGGATTGAGCTTCTGGGAAAAGTGAATGGGGAGGGGCTGTTTGCTCAGGGGCGATCTGAGCAAATGGGGCAGAACGTGTCTGGTGCCCCCTTGGTCAGGCACACCCCACTTGATCATCTCCTATCGCCACAGCTCCCTGCCTGAGCGGCAGACCAGGGGCGTGTCTCCCCTTCCAGATGGGGAAGGGGGTCCAGGCAGCCTGTGGGAGGAGAGCCTCCAGCCCAGTACGCTCCTGACCCCCCGTCTCTGCACCACACAGCTCTCCCGAGGGGGCAGCCTGGATCACCAGCCCCGACAGCAGCGCTCACAGGACCTCACCCAGACAGTGTGAAGCAGCGCTGAGCCTCCTGGGCTGTGAACAGTCCCTGGCCCTCTGCCCATGGCGGGAGGGAGTGCCTGCAGAAGCACCCGAGGAATCCTCCCTGGAAATGGCCCACCGCGGACTCTGCCTGTCACCTTGAGGCCTCTCCTTGGAGGGTCCTGAGCTGGAAGCCATGAGCTCATCCAGGGTCCTGGGCCAAGCCAAGAGGGTGCGTGAATTGACGTCCACTTGACCACTTGATTAGCTTCTGCCGCTGGTGCTCGCAAAATGTCTCCAGGGCTTGAGGATGCTACAGATTTTTGGTCAACGATCCTCTGGCAGCCTCACCGTGCCAGCATCAGTCACGTGGCCCAGCCCTAGACCTCCCAGAGAGAGGCCGAGGCCTGGGGGTGCCTTTTCCGGAGGTGCAGAGCCTACATTCCCTTCCTTCTAGCAGCAGCGTGAGGGCTGCTTTCCTAGGCTACTCAGGACCAGGGCATCCCATCGACGACTGCAGATAGGAAATATATTGTTGCTTCAGAGCAAGTGGACATTCTGGACCATGAGAGAGAAGGGAAGGAAGGCCTCCGAGGTTTAGAATAACCTGGTCCCACTGCCGCAGATGACTTGGGAGGACCCACGAAGGGGATGGGGAGCACAGTAGCAGCAGCCCCTGCTGTTGGCTCAGTCCCCTCGGGGCTCCCCACAACCCCGCTGCCTCCCAGGCCCATGGAAGCCTCCCAGGAGGTGGGGAGACCTGGGGGAGGGTCCCTCCACCCAGGCGGAAGGCTTGCACTGGCCAAGTGAAAACGCAGCAGTCCGGTTCTAGTTCCAGTGGGAAGGTTCCCACCACAGCCAGCGGGAGCTGGGACGGTGGGAGTGGCTTGCGGACCACCTCCAGCCCTGCCTGCCCAGTGTTCACCTCGGCCACTTGCACAGAGGGCACTTGGAGTGGGGGTGACGTGTGGGGTGGGGCAGGGGGCGCTCTGAGGAAATGCTGGATGGCAGAGTTTGAAGATTGGGGAAGAGGCCAGGCACGGTGGCTCACACCGTAACCCCAGCACTTTGGGAGGCCAAGGTGGGCGGACAGCCTGAGGTCAGGAGTTTGAGACCAGCCTGGCTAACACGGTGAAACCCCGTTTCTACTAAAAATACAAAAAATTAGCTGGACGTGGTGGTGCGTGCCTGTAGTCCCAGCTACTTGAGGGGCTGAAGCAGGAGAATTGCTTGAACCATCGGTAGGTGGAGGTTGCAGTGAGCCGAGATCGCACCATTGCACTCCAGCCTGGGCGACAGAGTGTGACTCCATTTATTTATTCTTTATTTATTTACTTCTTTATTATTTACTTATAATTATTTACTTATAATTATTTACTTATAAATAAATACTTATTTATTTATTTACTTCTTTATTCTTTATTCAAAAAGAATAAAGAAGTAAAATAAAAAAGAAGATGGGGGAAAATGTTCCAGGAAGAAGGAAAGTGATCTTCTCGGAGCGGGGGAGGAGGCTGCAGAGGCAGGAGGGGCTCTGGTCTCACAGAGGGTGCCGGGGGAGGGTGCCAGGGCTGTCCAGAGGGAGCGGGGGCGCCTGGGACGGGCGGCCAGGCAGCTGCTCCCTCGGGATGCGTTTCGAAAAGAGCACGAGAGGTGATGGAGCACACACAGGCCCCACAAGTGGCTCCCTCCCTGTGGCCTGGGTCACTGTGCACAGGAGCTGGACAGTGAGAATGTCCTGGCCCCACCAGAGAAACCAGGCTCTGATCCAACTCAGAATGCCGGATTCCCTGAGAGCGCCGCAGCACCCCTTGCACTCCAGAGGCCTCCTGTGAGCCCCATGTGTTCGACCCCACCCAGCCCCTCTGGCCTGTCATGCCACACCAGTCCACACCCTGTCCAGCCCACGCATACCACCCACGCCCCTGTTAACACTGACAGCTCAGTACCCCTTAAGGTCTGGGCTCAGGTGCCCCAAACGGCTCTCGGGCTCAGAACAGACCCTCTAAAGAATGAGGCCAGAGTGTGGCTCATGCCTGTAATCCCAGCACTTATAGAGGCTGAGGCAGGAAAATCACTTGAGCCCAGGGGTTCAAGACCAGCCTGGGCAACACAGTGAGACTGCGTCTCTAAAAAAAAGTTGTTTTATCTTTTTTGAGACAGAGTTTCACTCTTGTTGCTCAGGCTGGAGTGCAATGGTGTGATCTCGGCTCGCTGCAACCTCTGCCTCCTGGGTTCAATTGATTCTCCTGCCTCAGCCTCCTTAGTAGCTGGGATTACAGGTGCACGCCACCACGCCCGGCTAATCTTTTTGTATGTTTAGTAGAGACAGGGTTTCAGCATGTCGGCCAGGATGGTCTCGATCTCCTGACCTCAAGATCCGCTCCCCTCGGCCTCCCACAGTGGGATTACAGGCCTGAGCCACCGCGTCCGGCCGAGATGGGTAATTTATAAAGAAAAGGGATTTAATTGGCTCACCGTTCCACAGGCCGTACAGGAAGCATGACCTGGAGGCCCCTGGAAACTTAAAATCACGGTGGAAGGCGAAGACGAAGGAGGCTCATCTCACAGGGCGGGAGAAGGAGGGCGAGTGCCACGGGGGAGGCGCCATACCTTTTAAACAGGCAGATCTCGCGAGAACTCACTATTGCGAGAACTCACTCACTATCGCGAGAAATCACTCACTATCGCGAGAACGCAAGGGGGCAACCTGCTCCCATCATCCAGCCGCCTCCCAGCAGCCCTCCCACCACGCCGGGTTTACAGCCTGACATGAGATTTGGGCTGGGACGGAGGTCCCAGCGTGGCACCCACACAGCTCACTTCAGGCTCTAGCGTTGGCCGGGGCACCCCTCAGCGACAGAAGTCACCGGACAGAGGGCACCGCGGGCTTCCAAGACCGGCAGGCCCCCCTCCCCACGCCCTGCTGGGGGAGTCTCAGGTCTGCCTCAGACCCCTCGGGCAAAGGAGATGGGTGTGGGATCCACTCGCAGCAGCGGGGACTCACAGCCGGCCCGGGCAGGTGGCTGCACAGAGCGAGGTGCCCAGCGCTGCGGGCACCACACGTTCGCGCCGTGGGAGGGAGGGCTCAGCTCAGGCTCCAGGGCAGCGCGACGCCACGGCAGCCTTGCCAGGAGGACGACCAGGATGCTCCCGTTCCCTGCCGTCAGGGGCTGGCTCTGCACGGCAGGGCCTGAGCCGAGGGGGGGAGAGGACCAGGGTGGAGGAGGCAAGCAGCCCCCACGAGAGGCAAGACAGAGAGGGGCCACGAGGCCGCGAATGGCTGCGCTGCAAGAGGCCCAAGGCCGAGGGGCAGGCCAGAATTCGGAATGTTGAATGTGGGCATCACTGGGTTATGGGCCCTCTGCGCCCAACCCTGTGACCACACAGCAGCCTTGAGTGAGCAGGCTCTTAGGGAAATCCAGCATCCTCCTGGTCACATTCCACAGGCACTGACGGGGGCCCGCCCTCTTACACCATCCAGGGCCAGGTATGAGACCCAAGCCTGACCACTCAGCACCTTCCCCGTGCCAGCCACAGAAGCTGCCCACCCCAGGGGATCCCCCAGAGCTACCTGGAGAGCCCGACTTTTTTCCACTGGCAAAGCCTGAACTTTCGAGGTATAGACAAGGAGCTGTGGGCTTTATCCTGCAATTACACCAGGACAGCCTGTCTGAGAGTGCAGCCATCACAGAGGAGCACAGACGGGAGACTCCTGGATCCAGCCATGCCTGAAACCAACAGACCTCTCTCTGGTCACACAAATCAACAAACTGCCCTGTGCCTAAGCCAGTTTGGGGCTGGTACCGGTACTCAGAAGCCTACTCACCAACCAGGGACCGAGTTCTATGCTAGATCAACACTGGGGCAGAGACAGGCATCAGATGCATGGCAAGGGTGGATGCAAGAATTCTGCAGAGACAGAAAATCAGGGCCAAAGGTGACCGGAGAAATGGAGGCTCCCAAGAAGTCAGAGCACTCTTGGGACTTGGGGGCTGGAACTGGGCCTCCTCCAGGCCTCAATGGACAGGAAGACCTCAGCTGACTCCAGCATGACCCAAGCTTTTTAAGGTCTGAATAAGGGTTTGCAGTTTAGGTACTCCAGGATGCTTAATCTCCTAATCTTCTCTCTCTTTTTATTTTTATTTTAAGACGGAGTTTCACTCTGTTGCCCAGGCTGGAGTGCAGTGGCGAGATCTCGGCTCACTGCAACCTCCGCCTCCCGGGTTCAAGCGATTCTCCTGCCTCAGCCTCCCAAGTAGCTGGGACTGCAGCCACGTGCCACCACGCTGGGCGTAATCTCCTCTTGATAAACACTTAGGTCATTTCCAGTTCCTTATTGCTAGCCACGTTCTGTATTGAACATCCTGAGACACAGCTTTACCTGGTTTCTGCAGCTCCTGGGGTACAGAACACATTTGCCAATTATGCCCAATGGACCACTACCCCCATGTCAGAGCCCAGGAGACAACTTCAACAGGAGACAGGAAGCATGAGTTCATTTTGCACAGGAGGAAACTGAGCCTGTGAATGGGGCAGGAAGTTGCCCGAGGCTGGTCGCAGGTATGAACTCCCTGGTCTCCTGCCTAAAAGTATAGGCTCTTCACCTGGCAGAGGTACTTCAGGAGTCATGGATTCAGACCTCAAGGTGTCCAGTCTGGCCATGCCCAGTCTTGCAGTGACTCTGTGGGTGAGATCTTTTCCCTGTCTGCATCTCTATAATGCTAGCTATAAAATACAGGGAATCCTAAACTTGACTGCTCTTCAGAAGTGCGAGACACACACTGTCCAAGGAGCTCTAGACTCTGCATTAAAGAGTTCATTTGCTGGGTGTGGTGGCTCACACCTGTAATCCCAGCACTTTGAGAGGCCAAGGTGGGCAGATCACAAGGTCAGGAGTTCGAGACCATCCTGGCTAACACGGTGAAAACCCGTCTCTACTGAAAATACAAAAAATTAGCCAGGTGTGGTGGCAGACACCTGTAATTCCAGCTACTTGGGAGGCTGAGGCAGGAGAGTCGCTTGAATTCAGGAGGCGGAGGTTGCAGTGAGCCGAGATTGTGCCACTGCACTCCAGCCTGGGCAACATGAGAATCCGTCTCAAAAAAAAAAAAAAAAGAGTTCATTAAAATGCACCCTCAGATTTTACAGGACTATAGCTTTTCTGAAAAAGCAGCTAACAATGACTGAGCACTTACTACATGGCATGGATTAAAATTCAGTCCTCCCAGCAATCCCGGGGGTAGGTATTATTACTCTCTACTCTCCAGGTAGGAAAGTCATAGCAGATGGAGGCCCCACAGCTTTCCTCGCTTCTGGTAACGTTCCTTACAGGTTTTGGTATGAATGTTATATTGGCCTCACAAAATGAGCTGGGAAATAGTCCCTCATTTTTAGTCTCTGGACGGGTTTGTATAAGACTGGTACTATTCCTTTAACCATGTAGAAAACTTTCTCAATTAAACCGTCTGAACCTAGAATTTCCTTTGTGGGAAGATTTTAAATTACAGATTCAATGTATTTAATTGGCGTAGGACTATCCAGATTTTCTGTTTCTTTTAGGGTCAGTTTTGGTAAATTGTGTATCTTAAATTTCAAATGTACTGTCAAAATGTCCTGCGTACTAACTTATTAACCCTTTACTGCTTGCAGTATTTATAGTGATGTCCTCTCTTTCATTCCTATTATGAAAGAAATTTGTGTTATCTTTTTTTCTTATTCAATCTTTCCAGGGGTTTTATCAGTTCTATTAATCTTCAAAGAACCAATTTTTGGCTTTGTTGATTTTTTCTAATTTTTGCTTTATTCCATTAATTTCTGCTCTTATTTTTATCATTTCCTTTCATCTTTGGTTTTATTGTGCTTTTTCTAGCTTCTTGAGTTGAAGCTTAGAGCAGTAATTTTCTTTTTCTTTTGTTTTCTTTCTTTCTTTTTTTTTTTTTTGAGATGGAGTCTCGCTCTGTTGTCCAGGCTGGAGTGCGGTGGCATGATCGTGGCTCACTGCAACCTCTGCCTCCGGGGTTCAAGCAATTCTCCTACCTCAGCCTCCTGAGTAGCTGGGATTACCGGTGCCTGCCACCACACCCGGCTCATTTTTTGTATCTTTAGTAGAGACGGGGTTTTCACTATGTTGACTGGCTGGTCTCGAACTCCTGAGCTCAGGTGATCTGCCTGCCTTGGCTTCCCAAAATGCTGGGATTACAGCCATGAGTCACTGCGCGCTGCCTAATTTTCAGTCTTTCTTCTAAAGCTACAAAGCCCTAAGCAGTGTTTTAGTTGCACTGCACAGCATTTGATGTCATATTTTCCACTGTTGTTCTTGTCAACATATTTCACACCTTCCACTGTGATTATCGACCCACTATTTAGAAATGTGCCACGTAATTTCCAAGCATTTGGAGACTTCCCAGGAATTTTTCTGTTATTGACTTTTGATTTAATTCAGAGAGAGCGCATCATATGATTTCAATCCTTCGAAATTTGCTGAGACTTGTATGAGGACGATGATAGAGTCTATTTTGATAAACACTCTATGTGCACATGGGAAGAATATGTATTTTACAGCTGTGGGGGGAAGTGGCGTACATACGTGAAGTAGGTCAAGTTGGTTAATCCTATTGTTCAAACTGTGTGAGGTTGACTGAAGGATAAAGAAATAAACCAGTGGGATAGAGTCCGGAAACAGAAACGCGCGCGCACACACACACACACACATATACACACACACTTCAGCTGATTTATGTTGCGATGTTGACTCCTCCAATTCGGTGGGGGAAAAATGATGCTTTTCAATAAATGATGCCAGGTCAATTGGCTATCCACATGGAAAAAAATGAGCTCTGGCCCCTACCACACCATTCACAATAATTAACATGTAATCAATCAGTAGATCTCAATACGAGCCCTGAAACAGCTTCTAAAAGAAAACACAGGAAAATATCCCAACAGAAAGGTACTAACCATAAAGACGATACTGACAAATGGGACATCACTAAGGGTAACTCCTGTTCATGAAAAGTAAACCACAGAACCGAGGAAGGTATCTGCAATATCGTCAATAAATGCGAATCCAGGAATCCACCCACAGCACAAAGGGCGCGCGCATCCAGACTATGGAAAGAACGTCTACAAAGGCAGGCGGCCCGATTTTCAGATGGACCCGGCGAGCACGCAGGCGGCTGGGGCGGGCCCAGGTCCCAGGTGCTCCGCTCGCGGGGAGCTCCGGCCCGGTCGCCTCCTCCGGGCGCGTCCAGGGAACTCGCTCGGGCCTCCTTAAGCCGGGAGGCGGTCGGGGAAGCTCGGGCCGCGCCTCGCGACTCCGCCCCCGGGGCTGCCTTTCCCTCTGCAGGGCAAGCCCCTTTCCCTTAGAAGGCCGAGCCTCTCCCGGCCCGCACTCGCGCGGCGCCCCCCTCACCGCCCAGGCCCCCGACGCCGCGGCCGGAGCCCCCGGAGAGCGCGGGAAGCGCGGAGGACCTCGCGCTCCCGGCTCGGGCGTGGACGGGGCGCGCGTCCTCGCGGGTCTGAATGGAAGGGCCGAGGTCGGCGGCGGCGGCGAGCAGCTCCTGAAGCCAGAACTCCACCCCGGCGCCCGCGCCATGCGGCGGGAGAGGTGAGCGCGGCGGGCGTGGCGTCCGTGCCCGGGTGCCCCGGGGACGGCGAGGCGGGGGACACGCGCGGGACCGCGAGCGGCGGAGGCGGGCGGGTCCGAGAGTCGCGTGGGGACGAGCTGCGCCCTCCGCCCCGCCGCCCACGCACTCGCCTTCGAGGGCGGCCCCGCGGCCGCGGGGATCTCAGGCCGCAGTCGGGTCCTCAAAGAACGTGGCGCTGGGTGTCTAAAGACTCGGGGCACAGAACACGAGCGCGGACCCGGCGCCGCTGCGGCCCTTCCCGAGGTCCCCGCCCAGCCCCGCGCCCCGCGCCCCGCAGCCTCCCCCCCGCTCCCCTCCGCCGGGCTGAGCGCTCGTGCCCCGCAGGTGCGGCGCCCCCCGCCCGCGTCGCCGCCATGGAGGTGCTGCGCCGCTCCTCCGTCTTCGCCGCCGAGATCATGGACGCCTTTGACCGCTCGCCCACCGACAAGGAGCTGGTGGCCCAGGCCAAGGCGCTGGGCCGGGAGTACGTGCACGCGCGGCTGCTGCGCGCCGGCCTCTCCTGGAGCGCGCCCGAGCGCGCCGCGCCGGTCCCGGGGCGCCTGGCCGAGGTGTGCGCCGTGCTGCTGCGCCTGGGTGAGTGCGTGCGCCCCGGCGGGACCCCCAGCCGCGCCTCCTCCCGCGCCGGGCCAGCCTCCTCCGAGGCCGAGACGGGGGCGGCGGGAGGGGTTGGCCCAGGGGCGCCCACCCCCTGCATGGGACGGCCAGGCATTCGGGACAGGCCCACCCAGGCGGGAGCTCCCCATCCGCCCTCTCCGGCCTCCCACACCGCAGGCCCCCCACCGGCTGCCTGCTCAGCCCGCATTTCAGACATACTGGCCATAAACAATGGCAGGCTCCAGAAAGGATAATCTGTTAGTGGCTGAGCTTCCACAGTGACCCTTGTTCTCAGCTGGGCATAGAACCCTGTGTGAGCACGTGTCTCCATGTTTATTTTGGAAAACAGATCCTTGCCGTTACTGGCCGAGATCCCGCCCTCTGCCCTCTGGATTCCGTGGCCTCCGAGGCCCCCTCACTGGAAACTGGGCGCACCGGGCTGGGCAGCCGAAACCCTAGTATTTAGTGGTGCTGTGAAGACTAACGGGGGTGCTCGGTTCTGAGGTCACACACAGCCCACTGGCTGCCCCACCTTCTCCAAGGCCTGGACCGTAGAGGGTGGGACCAGCCCTGCTGTGTCCCCTCCCCGGCTGTCGCCCATGAATGTTTATTAGGTTCCCAGAGAGGGCACATGGGGCCCTTGTGGCCCAGCCCTGGAAGGGGAGGTGACAGCAGAGGTGAAACTGAATCCGTGGCTCTCCAGGCAGCGGGTCAAGGTCGGAGCGCACGACCGTGTGAGGGACACACTGCCTCCTCTTGGGCTGATGTTGGCATGGGCTCTGGGTGGCCCCTCTCCATGTGTGGTGGGCTGGGCCGGGAGAGCAAAGCTGAGTAGACCTGGCTTCTCCAGGAGCGTGTGTGGGGTGGACAGAATCCATGGGGGCCAGCACAGAGCCCCAGGAGGAGATGGAGTCCCAGCTGAGACGGGAAGAAGGGAGAGGTCTCTGGGTGGGAGTGAGGGGGTTGGTGGGACTCTGAGACCGCCTGCCTGCTGCTGTCTCCAGCTGGGCTCTGAAAATGACCCCAGGGGATCCTTTCAGAGGCCTTCTGAGATGATTCCAGACCCCTGGAATGGCCGGAAGTCCCAGATGGCCAAGGGGGCCCCAGAGGGACACAGCTCCTACTGGAGTCTGCCCTCACAGCTGCTCAGTCAGTCCCTCGAGGCCAGTGCTGCCTCCCTGCCCTCGGGCAGCGCAGTCAGGAAGAAGCCTGGGCTGTGTCCCCACCTTCAGTCTGGGGCCAGCCTGCAGCAGCCCGGGAGGTCTGTGTTCAGGAGCCGCTGGGCCAGACCTGGGAATTTCCATGTCACCACCGCCCCCCCGCCCCCGGCCTGCCCCCCTCTCCCCCAGAGCCCGCCCCTCTCCTGGGCTCTGCTTTGGTTCCATATCTTAATTAATGAGATGCAGAGCAGCTGGCTCAAGGGATGAGGGTGCGCTTATCAGCCGGGATGGTCCTTTTGGCTGGATTGCTGGCCGGGCTGGGACTCCTGATCCCAGGGTCCTGTGGCATTCCTGGCATCATCTGCCCCGTGCCTGTGCACTGCTGCTGCCAAGGGCCCTACAGGCAGCACCCGGGCGCGGTGGCCCTTAGGTGGCTATCCTCGGCCACCAGGGCAGGGCTGACGCAGTGCCACCTCCAGGCACGTCCCCTTGGCAGCAGGAGCCCGGGTGGGAGTGTGGCATTGTAGGTGGCCCAGGACAGCGGCTCAGCCTCCACACCTGAGTGGTCCCTGAGCCAGGCGCTCGGGCTTCCCCCTGCCCTCACCCCCATGCTCTCTCTGCCCAGCCCCTCCCCAGGCTGGGCTCTGGCCGCCTGCCTGGTCCCTCCTGCTCTGGGCCGTGAGTCACCAGCAGGCACAGCCTACGCTCTCACCGGATTCCCGCCCCACCGGCTTGGCCGGCTCAGCCTAGGGCTGGCTCCTCAGAGGGGCAGGACTGGGGTCACCCTCAGCACTTCCTTGGTCTCCTGGTCCCTGGGGGCCAAGGTGGGGGGTGCTTAAGGGAGTTCAGATGGGGTCAAGTCGGGGTGGAAATCAGACAGGTTGAATGAGGAGCAGGACGGCCAGATGGGGTCAGGTCCAGGGTATGCCCCAAGCCAGCTGTGTCCCAGGGAGCTGGGGCATGGGCCGCCTCTCACCTGCTCTTGCGCCCACGCAGGGGACGAGCTGGAGATGATCCGGCCCAGCGTCTACCGCAACGTGGCGCGCCAGCTGCACATCTCCCTACAGTCTGAGCCCGTGGTGACCGACGCGTTCCTGGCCGTGGCCGGCCACATCTTCTCTGCAGGTATGCCCAGGCTGCCCATCCCCTGGGACCTCAGGGAGGGATCTGGGGTCTGCGGCTCAGGCTCACAGGGACCCCACGAGCCGGCCCCTGCCCATCCTGGCACTGCCCAGTGCTCACCGGTGCCATCTCGCTGCTGTAGAGGTCTGGAACTGCCCAGCAACCAGCGCAGAACTTCAGGACTCAAACCACAGCATTCAGGGTCTCTTGTGGTTCTGTGGGCTGGCGGGCACGCTAGGCAGCTGGCACAGGCTTCTTGAGAGTTGTAGTTGTGTCCAGCATCAGTAGGGCTGCATGACCTGCAGGCCTGCTGGGTGGCACGTCCTGGGGCTGCCTGGGTTCCTGCAGTGGCCCCCAAGGGGCGCCTGGGCTTCTCACAGCACAGTGCTGCGTCCCAAGGAGTGTCCAGGAGCAAGCTTCCCAGACAGCTCCCAAGTGGACGCTGCCGGGCTGTTAGGATGTACCCTCAAAAGTCACGGGTCATCTGCCAGATTCTGCTGGTCAGAGGCAAGCCTCAGGGCCCCAGCATCCAGGGAAGGGACAGCAGGGGGGCAGGAGGTCCAGGAAGACTGGCTCTTGGGGATGTCCGGAGAACAGCAGCACATCCCACCTGACTGTGCCCGCCTCACCCGTGACCCTCCTGGGCACCTCCATCTCTGCCCGGAGAGGCAAAAACCCGGTTCTGCCTCCCTGCTCCTGTTGATCCGGCTGCCCACCTGCTTCCAGGCCCACAGGAGGCTCAGGGCTTGTCTCCCCTGCTCGGTGCCCCACTGTCTGCTTGTCCAGCGGCCCCGGCTGGCTTTGCCCAGTGTGGCTTCTGTCTGCTTGTCCAGCGGCCCCGGCTGGCTTTGCCCAGTGTGGCTTCTGTCTGCTTGTCCAGGGGCCCCGGCTGGCTTTGCCCAGTGTGGCTTCTGTCTGCTTGTCCAGCGGCCCCGGCTGGCTTTGCCAGTGTGGCTTCTGTCCGCTTGTCCAGCGGCCCTGGCTGGCTTTGCCCAGTGTGGCTTCTGTCCGCTTGTCCAGGGATCCCGGCTGGCTTTGCCCAGTGTGGCTTCTGTCTGCTTGTCCAGGGGCCCCGACTGGCTTTGCCCAGTGTGGCTTCTGTCTGCTTGTCCAGGGACCCCGGCTGGCTTTGCCCAGTGTGGCTTCTGTCTGCTTGTCCAGGGGCCCCGGCTGGCTTTGCTCAGTGTGGCTTCTGTCTCCTTGCCCCACATCATCAGGTCTGGCCCTGCAGACCTCGGCTCCCTGCCTTTGACGCTCTGTGACCCTGAGTCCCATCCGGCACCCCAAGCCCACCTGGTGTGTGGCGGGCACTGAGCACTGCTGTTGGGGAGGGTGGCGCGCCTCCCTGATCGGCACGGCCCTCAGGTGTTTTCCAAGTGCTGCTGGGTGCTGGGCACAGCTCCGGGCAGTGACCCTGGGGCCAGCAGGATTCCCTGAAGCTTGCAGGAGGGGAATGCTGTTCACCCGGGCTGGCTTTTTGGAAGACCCCTGGCAGCAGGGAGGCCTCCCAAGCCCTCATCTGGGAGCTAGTCTGGATCTGTGGCCAATCAGCTGTGTGACCACGGCTGCTGTCACCTCTGTGGCCTCAGCTGCCTCGTCTGCAGGGCAGTCCCGACAGCAGCAGGAGCTGGGCTGCGGGCAGAGGTGCCAGGGGAAGCCACACGCTTGCTGCAGGAGATGCATCCCACCCCCTGGGGACCCTCAGAGCCAGGGGCCTTCAGATGGCCTCAGGGCCTCCACTCATCCAAGGGCCACTGCACCTGGCTCCCACAGACCCCACCCTTGTGGGTGACCCCTCCTCTCCCCGGCTTCTCCTCTGACCCCTGGTGGGCCGGCCAGAGGCCCAGGGACAGAGTGGGGCTGACACCCTTGGCTGGAGGCCAGGGGAGCGGGGGCCATGGGCCTCTCCAGTGCCATTTGTCAGTGCTGACCTCCCCGGGCAGAAGTTACTGTGGCTGGGACGCCTCGGCTGCTGGAGCGGGAAGGCCGAGTCCTAGGATGGGCGTCCGGGGGGGTCCAGTCCTGCCCCGGGGCTTGTCTGGCTGTCGCAGCACGTACTGGAGCGCCCCGGACCACACAAGGGGAGGAACAGTGACCGCGCGCTGTGGTGTGGGGGTCAGGAGGCGGTGCCGAGCTGGGTGCAGGCGGGACTCCCTGCGTGATGCTCCTGGGGTGGCCTCAGAGCCTGGACTCTGTCGCTGCTCCCTCGCTCCTCTGAGAGCGTAAATGAACCCTCTTTGGCAGTTTGGCTCCTAGGCCTCCACGTGGCAGTGGGCTTTGCTGGAGGCAGCCAGGCTGAGGCGTGTCATGGGGCAGACCTGGGTGGGCTGCGGGTGCATATGGGGAGTGGGCAGGGTCCATGGCACAGTGGGGGCGGGAGGACAGCGGCAGGAGCTGGTGAGCTGGTGCCCGCCCCTCCCGCCCGCAGGGTGACGGGGCAGGCGCCTGGAGGAGGAGTGGGTGGGGCCCAGGAAGCAAGCCAGGAGCAGAAGGCATCCTGGGCTGATGACCACCCTCGGCCTTCCCTTGGCCGACGCCGGTGCGTGGGTGGCCACCCGGGTGTCTGTCTCAGGGCCGCTGGGTTTACGAGCCACAGGCTGGCTTTAAAAGGAACAGTCATTTGTGAGAATGCAGCAGTCTGCCCAGAGCGGGGCAGGCCCTGGGAGGTGGGCCTCCCCGTTCAGCAGGGAGAGAGGATGGGGCCAGGAGGCCCTGCCTGCCTGGCCTTGCCTGAGCAGGGCCTGGCCTGAGGTGGGGGCGGTGCCTAGGAAGGCTCTGGTTCTGGGCGGGCGTCTGGGGGGCCGGGGAGGGCTGAGGAGGAAGGCGATGGCAGGGCTGAGCGGGCACACAGCTGACGGGGGACAGGGTAGGAGTCACTGGCCAGGCAGCCCAGGGTGTGTGTGGAGTTCCGTTTAAATCTTGTGGTTTTCGAGCCGGGCATGACGGTTCCTGCCTGTGATCCCAGCACATCGGGAGGCTGAGGCGGGTGGATCACCTGGGGTCAGGAGTTTGAGAGCAGCCTGGCCAGCATAGTGAAACCCTGTCTGTACTAAACATACAAAAAATTAGTGAGGTGTGGTGGCACGCACCTGTAATCCCAGTGACTGGGGAGGCCGAGGCAGGAGAATCACTTGAACCTGGGAGGCGGAGGTTGCAGTGAGCCGAGATTGCACTCCAGCCTAGGCAACTCTGTCTCAAAAAAAAAAAAAATCTTGTGTTTTTCACTGTAAAGCCGGAGTCCACTCCCCTGCAGTCAGCATCCCCCACCCACCCAGCACCGCAGGCTTGTCCCGCGAAGGCCCGGCTCCGCCCCTGTGGCAGCGTCCACACTGCACCTGCTGCTAGGCTGAGGCCCCAGAACTGAGTGACCTGCCGTGGGTTTCTTAACCTCTCTGAATCTCAGAGCTGCCTGACTAGGGACGGAGGGCAGGGCTGCCCCCTTCTGCGCTCACTGGCTCCCAGACTGTGCCCCTCAGGCCTGCTGGCAGCTGCCCCCCCGGCCCTCTTCACCCTTTGTCCATCCCGGTCCACCTCATCTTGGGCCCTTTTGCCTCCAGGGCGAGCCTCCAGCCTCCACGTGCTCTACTGTCCTGCCTCCCCGCCGGAGGCCCCTCCCACGCCAGCCGCCCGTCTCAGCGGGCGCCCCCGAGGGTGTGGCCCTGCCCAGCCCTCCGCTGCGGGCCTGCAGTACCACCTGCCCCTCCCTGGGTCTGGGGCTTTGGCTTAGTGACGGGAGCAGTGTGAGGGCTGCAGGGCGGGGCTCAGGGGTCTCCAGGTCTCCAGCCCCAGGAGCCTCCCACGAAGGCAGAGGCCAACCGATGGCGTTTCTGGCTATTTTCATTTAGGGCTTGAAAGTTCCCGCCCAGGGCTTTCAAAAAACTCATTTCCAAAGTGGTAAAACTCATCATTTCTCCCCATTTAGAAGTTGGCAGTTTTTATTTTTTTCTTTGAATTCTAATTGTATTTTCTATAATTACATATGTACAATATATATTTATTTTGTTATAGTTTTACTATAAGATAAATTAAAATGGCCAGGCACAGTGGCTCATGCCTGTAATCCCAGCACTTTGGGAGGCCAAGGCAGGCAGATCACTTGAGGTCAGGAGTTTGAGACCAGCCTGGCCAACCTGGTGTAACCCTGTCTCTACCAAAAATATTAAAAAACAGCTGGGTGTGGTGGTGCATGCATGTAATCCCAGTTACTTGGGAGGCTGAGGCAGGAGAATCACTTGAACCCAGGAGGTGGAAGTTGCAGTGAGCCAAGATCGTGCCACTGCACTCCAGCCTGGGTGACAAAGCAAGACTCCCTCTAAAAAAAAAAAAAAGTAAAAAAAATAATAAAAGAAAAATAATACAGAGAAAATACGTAAAGAACTCTTACAAATCAAGACTAACAACCCAATTAAAAGATGGGCAAAGAATCAGAATAGAGGCCAGGCGTGGTGGCTTACATCTGTAATCCTAGCACTTTGGGAGGCTGAGGCGGGTGGATTATGAGGTCAGGAGTTTGAGACCAGCCTGGCCAAGATGGTGAAATCCTGTCTCTACTAAAAATACAAAAATTAGCTGGGTGCAATGGTGGGCACCTGTAATCCCAGCCACTTGGGAGGCTGAGGCAGGAGAATCACTTGAATCCGGGAGGCAGAGGTAGCAGTGAGCTGAGAACGTGCCACTGCACTCTAGCCTGGGCGACAGAGCAAAAGTCCGTCTCAAAAAAAAGAAAAAGTCAGGTGACCACAGGTGTTCTTGAGGACATGGAGGAGCCAGAACGCTTGTACTCTGCTGGTGGGAATGTTAGATGGTGCACCTGCTTTGGAAGAAGCAGCCCGGTAGTTCCTCAGACAGGTAAACATGGGGTTACCATGTGACCCAGCAAATCTACCCGCAGGTGTGCTCTCAAGGGATGTGAACACTTAAATCCACACAAAAAACTGTGCCTCAGTGTTCATAGCAGCATTCGGTCTAATAGCCGAAGGTTATTGGCTAAAGGCTGATAAATGGATAGACAAAATGCAGTGTGTCCAGAGTGAGGAACGTCATTCAGCCACTAACGGGAAGAAACACTGATGATGCCACGCTGTGGATGAACCGTGGAGCGGTGCTCGGTGAAACACGCCAGACGCAGAATGAACACGCTGCGTCAGTGAAATACTCAGGGTAGGTAACTCTGCAGAGACAAAGATTAGTGGCTGCCAGGAGCTGCCGGGGGTAACGGGAGTGGCTGCTGATGGGTCTGGGGCTTCTTTTGGGATGATGAAAATGTTCTAGAATTAGATAGAGGTGATGGTTGCACAACTCTGTGAATATGCTAAAAATATCCCACTTGTAAAAGATGATTTCATGGTAATGGAATTATATTAGTTAAAAAGACACAGAAGAGCTCCAGGGATACGGTGGACAGCAGGCTGGTGCCTCCCGGCTCTTGCCTGCCTCTCTTTTCCGTCCACCCTCTGGAGTTGGAATGTGGCCATCACTTGGAACGCACTATGGTTTTTGTTTTTTTTTAGTTTCACTCTTTCACCCAGGCTGGAATCAAGTGGCACGATCTTGGCTCACTGCAACCTCCGCCCCGCCCCCCAGGTTCAAGTGATTCTCCTTCAGCTTCCTGAGTAGCTGGGATTACAGGTGTCTGCCACCGTGCCTGGCTGATTTTTGTATTTTTAGCAGAGACGATGTTTTGCCATATTGGCCAGGCTGGTCTTGAACTCCTGACCCAGGTAATCCACCTGCCTCAGCCTCCTGAAGTGCTAGGATTACAGGTGTCTGCCACCGTGCCTGGCTAATTTTTGTATTTTTAGCAGAGACGAGGTTTTGCCATGTTGGCCAGGCTGGGCTTGAACTCCTGACCCAGGTGATCCACCTGCCTCAGCCTCCTGAGGTGCTGGGATTGCAGGGGTGAGCCACTGCGCTGGGCACAGAACTACTGTGCTCTGATGGAACCAGATACGTCAGGAAGAGAGTTGTTCTGCACGCCACACAAACCACACGCGGTCCTGACATCAGGCTCCACTCCCCACGAGGCCCTGCCCTTGGAGGAGGGAACCTGGAACAGTCCCATGCGGCGGGGAGGTGCCTACCAATGACACGGGCACCTGAGGCCGCGGTGGCAGGAAAAGGGCTGGAGTCCGCCAGGGCCAGCTCAGCTGGGAATTCAGACTTGGGTTTACTTTAAAAGACGTGGAAGTAACAACAGTACAAGAGCTTTACGCAGGGGACTGACATGGTCTGATTGGTGTTTTTTCCCCATTTCTTTTAATTGATGTGAAATTCAGGTGACATAATGAACCACTTAGAAGTGTGCAATTCAGCGGCATCTGCCACGTTCACAGCGTGTTGCAGCCACGAGCTTCTAGTCCCAGGAGGTCCATGGCTGTCACGCCCCCCCCGCCCACTGCCAGCCGTGAGCCTGTGTCCCGGCTCTGGCCTGACTGCCCTGGACGTTTTGTATCCACGGACTCATGCTCTGTATGGCTTCTTGTGCCTGGCAGCCTCCACCCGGCGTGTGTCTTTGAGGCCCATCCTTGCCACAGCCTGCCTTAGAGCGCCATGCCTTTTTTTTTGAGTTGGAGTTTCATTCTTGTCACCCAGGCTGGAGTGCAATGGCACAATCTCGGCTCACTGCAACCTCCGCCTCCTGGGTTCAAGCGATTCTCCTGCTTCAGCCTCCCAAGTAGCTGGGATTACAGGCGCCTGCCACTACGCCCGGCTAATTTTTTTTTTTTTTTTTTTTTTTTAGTGGAGACGGAGTTTCACTATGTTGGCTAGGCTGGTCTCGAACTCCTGACCTCGTGATCCATCTGCCTCAGCCTCTCAAAGTGCTAGGACAGGCGTGAGCCACCGCGCCCCACCTGCCTTCTGTGGCTGGGTAGCATCCTCCACATGTGTGTCCATTTATCCACTCAAGGACGCTTGGATTCTTCTCACCTTTTGGCATTTGTGAATTGGCTGCTGTGAACGTCTGTAACTAAGTATTTATTTGAGCCGATTTATGTTTTCCGAAAAGATCCAGGATGGCTGCTCTGGGAGGGTGGACTGGAGATTGGAGAGCAGTGTGAACCTTCGCATATGCGGTGTCCTCGGGCTCAGTCCCCCGCCGCTGGGCTTCCCACCAAGGTTTACAAGGCTGTGCGGTTGCCTGAATCCTCACACTGCCGTTTCAGAGCTTTTAATGCGACAGATTGCATCTTGTTTTAATTTGTCTTTCTTTGGTTATTGATGAAGGTAAACATCTTCTCATGTCTCTTATTTGTAATTTTTCTTTTGCGAATCAGCTGTTCAAGTTCTGTGCTTATAGTTCTTTTGAAAGCCTCTCTTTTCTCTCACGGTTGTATAACGTCTTTCTGTATTGAGGCGTCGTCCTGGCCTGTGATTTGCAGGTGTTCTCGCCCGTGCTCATCACCGTTCTTTTAAGGCTGCTCCATCTGCCTTCAGCCTCAGCAGGCTACTAGGGGTCTGGGGAAGGTGCTTTCTCCGCAGGCCTCAGCTTCTGTATGTGGAAAATGCGGACGCCAGGACATTTATGCGGGAACAGGCAGCCCAGGGTGCTGTCCTAACCCTAACTCCATCCAGCTGCTGCCTCAGTCCCCCCACCCCGCCCCGTTGTCCCTCCCTGCCTGCCGCCGTGTCCCTGTGGCCTCCTCCACAGACGTGGGCTGGGCAGGGTCATCCTGGGCTGGGCAGGTATGCAGTGGAGGCTGAGAAGGTGGGCAAGGTGGCCAGCTGGCTGGTGTCCTGTCGGGGACGGGTCCCCCCTTGGGACGGTCCGTGGTCATTTGCTGGACGGTAAGCAGGACAGCAGCTCAGAGGGCCCCAGCCCCTTCCTGTGCTCCCATGGGCAGGATTCGAGTCCTGGTCTTGACCATCTCTCTCCCTCCAGGCATCACGTGGGGCAAGGTGGTGTCCCTGTACGCGGTGGCCGCAGGGCTGGCCGTGGACTGCGTGAGGCAGGCCCAGCCTGCCATGGTCCACGCCCTTGTCGACTGCCTGGGAGAGTTTGTACGCAAGACCCTGGCCACCTGGCTGCGGAGGCGCGGTGGATGGGTGAGCATGAGCGCCTGCGGGGGCGGGAGGGAGTGGGGTTGCGGGGGTGCGGGGGTGCGAGGGTGCGGGGCTGTGGGGCATGGGGAGGGAGGGCAGATGGGTGAGCACTGAGCGCCTGTGGGGGCAGGAGAGAGTTGGGGTGTGAGGGTGTGGGGCACGGGGAGGGCGGGTGGGCACCTGGACACTGCTGGGGTAGATGGGCAAGGCAGGGGGTGGGGCAAGGGCTGAGACCCTCAGGCAGGCTCTGGGCTCTCTTCTCTGCCCAGATCGAGCACTGACTTACCCTGAACCTACCCCTGTGCTAAAGACCTGCTGCCCCGCAGCCCCTGCCCACCCCAGTGGGAAAAGCAAGGCCCGGGTTGGTGTCGGAGCCAAACCCTTCCTGTCTCCATGCTCCCAATTTCCTGCCCTGCCCCGCCCAGACTGCAGGTGCTGCTGGGGCCTGGGTGTGGACAGCAGCTCCCCTGCCAGGAGTCCAGTGTTCGCTCCCGTACAGCGGGTGTTGGGGCGGGCGTGTGCATCAGTGGCCGGGGTGACAGGGCTCAGACCCCTCTGCTGGGGCCTTTGGCTCAGCATCCTGTGAGGTTGAAGTCAGGTGGTCTGCTGGGGCTGTGGTCTCCTCTGAAGGCTGAATTGGGGATGGGGGAGGGCCCTGTCCCAGGATGACACACACAGGCATCCCTCAGCACAGAGACCCCAAGATTTCCGTCCCCTCCTGCCTTCCTCCTGTGGAGCCTGGCATGGGGCACTGTGTGCCCAGCGGACGAGGACACCGTGAGCAACGCCAAGGACGTAGGTCCGGGCTGCGAGGAAAAGAGTTCATTTATTATCAGGAAGTGAAGGGAGTAAGAGAATTGGAGTTATTCATTTACTCACCCAGAAGGAGCTTCCGAGTCCAGGGACTCCTTGGGCTTCTGGAAGCGCAGGCCCTGCTCCTGTTCCAGGCAGAGTCTGAATGAAGCTGGGTTTGCCCCTTCCTGGCAGCCCAGGCTCCAAGGCCCAACAGGAGGATGTGGGGGTACTTGTAGCCCCTGGGGGGGCAGCAGGCAGGTGGCTGAGAGGAGCTGGCACCCTGGTCTAGGATGTCTGGAGTCCCAGCGAGGGCCACGCAGGCCTCTCTCCTGCCCTCCGCCCGGCCTGGCTGCCCTGTCCTCACCTGGGGTACCTCCTGGCCCTTCACGCTGTCTGAACGTGCACGGCGTAGGGTCTGGTCCTGTGCCAGAGCCTTCAGTCCAGGCCGCAGACCTCCTTTCCTAACAGTCTCCTGCATTCCCTCAAGCAGTTGGCTGATGTTCTGGTGCACGGTGCTGGGGGTCCGGCGGTGGCGGGGGAGGGGGGGGTCCGGCGGTGGTGGCGGGGGGGTCCAGCGTTGCTGGCTCTGCTCTCACAGTCCCCCTCTTCCCTCCCAGACTGATGTCCTCAAGTGTGTGGTCAGCACCGACCCCGGCCTCCGCTCCCACTGGCTGCTCGCCGCACTGTGCAGCTTCGGCCGCTTCCTGAAGGCTGCCTTCTTCGTGCTCCTGCCAGAGAGATGAGCTGCCCACCTGGGAGCTCACCTGGGCCTGACGCAGGAGGCCCTCAGCACCGAACACATCATCTCCCTCCTCCCCACCTGAGCCTGGAGCACTCTAACCCTTGGAGACCCCCTGCAAGCCCTGTTCCTTCACAGAGCCAAGCCCTCCGGAAGGGGTGAGCAGGGAGGGGCTTTCCTGAGCCTGGGAGCTGGGCGTTCGGGCAGCCTGTGACCCTCCCTACTTCTGCCCCTTTTCCTGGGACCTCTGTGTCTTCCCTTTTCTTTCCGGGTCCAGGAAGTCAGGGTCAACTCCCAGGCCCCCAATCAAGGGGCTGGGAATACCATGCTCTCACCTGATGCCCGGGATCCCATCCCAAGAAGAGGGGCCATCTCAGGACATGAGTCCTCAGGGGCCCCACACATTCAATCTGAAGGTGACTGTGGCCTGGCCAAAGCTGGAAGAGCCATGGGGACTCAGTGTAAGGCTTGCATGCTGGTTGCTTAATCCATTTCTGGAGGAAGAGTATGTCCCCCACCTGTGCCAGGGTCCTTGTGTGGTGGGGACCGGGGCCAGCAGGCTCCAGGCCAGCACACCTGACCACTGGATGTGGAACCTGTGGCCGGAAGGAACGCTGCATGAGTCTGATCCCAGTCCAGGTTCATGTCAGTGAAGGCTGAGAGTGACCCCGCCTGCCATCTGTGCCCATCCTTATACAGTCATTTGGGATGTGCCTGTTATGCCCGGGACGCTAGCCCCAGGGTGCACTTGGAAGCCCAAGCCACACACAGGCAGCCTTCCCTTGACGCCTGCGTTTCTGGGCACACGTGAGGCATCTTTCCTGGAGCCCCAAGCCAGCCCGTCCCGCACCAGAGCTCAGCGCTCGGGAGGGAGCACGGGCTGGACGTGAGGCCGTCCTTCGGGGGAGGCCTGCCCTGCACACACTGCCCACCAGAGCCCTCCATGCCAGGCTTCCTGCTGGGGTGGGCCACGTGCCAGGACAACAGGCCCCTGCAGAAAGCCAGCCCCAGACTCATGGCATTCAGGTCCCACCGGAGGGCAGGGGTGGTAATAAACTTCTCCAATCAGTTGTCTCATTTTAAAGTCACCCTGCCTGTGATAAATAGCCTCTCCCTACAAAATAGTGAAAGATGTGGAGGGTTTGCTGGGAGAGGGGTGAGAGGGTGGCGATGGGAGCGTTCTTGGAATTGGTTCTTGATCCCAAGTAGACTTAACGGCACGAATGCCGATGTCAAGTAGTAAAACACCAGTCCGTGGGGTGATGTGGCCATAGAGATACGCAGTGTCACCACTGGATGCTCCGTGTTACTTACAGGAGACAGGGTTCCGGGTGGTCAAACTAGAGTATAATGGGGCCAGGTACAGTATCTCACACCTGTAACCCCAGCACTTTGGGAGGCAGGATGAGGGCTTGAAGCCAGGAGTTCAAGACCAGCCTGGGCAACCTAACAAGATCCTATCTCTACAAAAATAAAATTAGTCTAGCATGATGGACTGCACCTGTGGGTCCAGTTACTCTGGAGGCTGAGGTGGGAGGATTGCTTGAATCTGAGAAGTTGAGGCTGCATTTAGCTGTGATTGTGCCACTGTACTCCAGCCTGGGTAACAGTGAGACTGTCTCAAAAAAAAAAAAAACCCAGGTGTGGTGGCTGCTGCCTGTAATCCTAGCACTTTGGGAAGCTGGGGCTCTCTTCCCCACCTTCAGCCTTCCTCCCTCTCCTCCTCCCCTACAGCCTTTACCCCCTCCTACCCCCCCTGCAGCCCCCACCCTCCGCCTCCTCCCCCCTGCAGCCCCCACCCTCCTCCTCCTCTCCCCTGCAACCCCCCACCGTCCTCCTCCCCCTGCAGCCTTTACCCCCCTCCTCCCCCCTGCAGCCCTCCACCCCCTCCTCCTCCCCCCTACAGCCTTTACCCCCTCCTCTTCCTCTACTTCTCTTCCTCATCATCCCTCAGGACCCAGCCCTAATGCCAGCACCCCAAGCCTTCCCTGACCCTCAGCAAGGAGGCTCCGGACGGGCTGCGCTGGCCGTGCCCAGGAACTCTGGTTCAGGTCTGCTGCAGGCTCGTTGGCCTCTCCAGCGGTGGCTCTTCGGTGCTGCAGTGCCGTGGCCAGGGAGCCATGTGGGAAGGCCCACGGCTGTGACCTGTGTCCCTCAGCTTTGGCCCCTTGAGGGCAGGCCTGATGGACCACCCTGTTTCCCGTGAGACCTTGTATAGACCTTACTGTGGACACGACACGGGTGGCTGAACCTGATAGAACAAAACATGAAATGTGAGATGTTTCTAAAATCTCCACGAGCCGCCCACAACCCCCCTGATGGAGGCTATCTTCTGTTACTGTGTGACACACCAGAGCTCCCCTACCCTTGGGAACATGCCAGGGTGCCCTGCAGCCTGGCGCGCCTCAGTCCTCTATCTGTCCAGGAACATTTCCCAGGATGCCCTGTGGCCCGGCGCTCCTCAGTCCCCCATCTGTCCAGGAACATTTCCCAGGCTGCCCTGTGGCCCGGCGCTCCTCAGTCCCCCATCCGTCCAGGAACATTTCCCAGGATGCCCTGTGGCCCGGCGCTCCTCAGTCCCCAATCCGTCCAGGAACATTTCCCAGGATGCCCTGTGGCCCGGCGCTCCTCAGTCCCCCATCCGTCCAGGAACATTTGCCAGGATGCCCTGTGGCCCGGCGCTCCTCAGTCCCCCATCCGTCCAGGAACATCTGCCAGGATGCCCTGTGGCCCGGCGCTCCTCAGTCCCCCATCCGTCCAGGAACATTTCCCAGGATGCCCTGTGGCCCGGCGCTCCTCAGTCCCCCATCCGTCCAGGAACATTTCCCAGGCTGCCCTGTGGCCCGGCGCTCCTCAGTCCCCCATCCGTCCAGGAACATCTGCCAGGCTGCCCTGTGGCCCGGCGCTCCTCAGTCCCCCATCCGTCCAGGAACATCTGCCAGGATGCCCTGTGGCCCGGCGCTCCTCAGTCCCCCATCCGTCCAGGAACATTTCCCAGGATGCCCTGTGGCCCGGCGCTCCTCAGTCCCCCATCCGTCCAGGAACATTTGCCAGGATGCCCTGTGGCCCGGCGCTCCTCAGTCCCCCATCCGTCCAGGAACATTTCCCAGGATGCCCTGTGGCCCGGCGCTCCTCAGTCCCCCATCCGTCCAGGAACATTTCCCAGGCTGCCCTGTGGCCCGGCGCTCCTCAGTCCCCCATCCGTCCAGGAACATTTCCCAGGCTGCCCTGTGGCCCGGCGCTCCTCAGTCTCCCATCCGTCCAGGAACATTTCCCAGGATGCCCTGTGGCCCGGCGCTCCTCAGTCCCCCATCCTTCCAGGAACATTTGCCAGGATGCCCTGTGGCCCGGCGCTCCTCAGTCCCCCATCCGTCCAGGAACATTTCCCAGGATGCCCTGTGGCCCGGCGCTCCTCAGTCTCCCATCCGTCCAGGAACATTTGCCAGGATGCCCTGTGGCCCGGCGCGCCTCAGTCCCCCATCCGTCCAGGAACATTTGCCAGGATGCCCTGTGGCCCGGCGCGCCTCAGTCCCCCATCCGTCCAGGAACATTTGCCAGGATGCCCTGTGGCCCGGCGCTCCTCAGTCCCCCATCCGTCCAGGAACATTTCCCAGGATGCCCTGTGGCCCGGCGCTCCTCAGTCCCCCATCCGTCCAGGAACATTTCCCAGGATGCCCTGTGGCCCGGCGCTCCTCAGTCCCCAATCCGTCCAGGAACATTTCCCAGGATGCCCTGTGGCCCGGCGCTCCTCAGTCCCCCATCCGTCCAGGAACATTTGCCAGGATGCCCTTTGGCCCGGCGCTCCTCAGTCCCCCATCCGTCCAGGAACATTTGCCAGGATGCCCTGTGGCCCGGCGCTCCTCAGTCCCCCATCCGTCCAGGAACATTTCCCAGGATGCCCTGTGGCCCGGCGCTCCTCAGTCCCCCATCCGTCCAGGAACATTTCCCAGGCTGCCCTGTGGCCCGGCGCTCCTCAGTCCCCCATCCGTCCAGGAACATTTCCCAGGATGCCCTGTGGCCCGGCGCTCCGCAGTCCCCCATCCGTCCAGGAACATTTCCCAGGCTGCCCTGTGGCCCGGCGCTCCTCAGTCCCCCATCCGTCCAGGAACATTTCCCAGGATGCCCTGTGGCCCGGCGCTCCTCAGTCCCCCATCCGTCCAGGAACATTTCCCAGGCTGCCCTGTGGCCCGGCGCTCCTCAGTCCCCCATCCGTCCAGGAACATTTCCCAGGATGCCCTGTGGCCCGGCGCTCCTCAGTCCCCCATCCGTCCAGGAACATTTCCCAGGATGCCCTGTGGCCCGGCGCTCCTCAGTCCCCCATCCGTCCAGGAACATTTCCCAGGATGCCCTGTGGCCCGGCGCTCCTCAGTCCCCCATCCGTCCAGGAACATTTGCCAGGATGCCCTTTGGCCCGGCGCTCCTCAGTCCCCCATCCGTCCAGGAACATTTGCCAGGATGCCCTGTGGCCCGGCGCTCCTCAGTCCCCCATCCGTCCAGGAACATTTGCCAGGATGCCCTGTGGCCCGGCGCTCCTCAGTCCCCCATCCGTCCAGGAACATTTGCCAGGATGCCCTTTGGCCCGGCGCTCCTCAGTCCCCCATCCGTCCAGGAACATTTGCCAGGATGCCCTGTGGCCCGGCGCTCCTCAGTCCCCCATCCGTCCAGGAACATTTGCCAGGCTGCCCTGTGGCCCGGCGCTCCTCAGTCCTCCATCCGTCCAGGAACATTTCCCAGGATGCCCTGTGGTCCGGCTCTCCTCAGTCCCCCATCCGTCCAGGAACATTTGCCAGGCTGCCCTGTGGCCCGGCGCTCCTCAGTCCTCCATCCGTCCAGGAACATTTCCCAGGCTGCCCTGTGGCCGGGCGCTCCTCAGTCCCCCATCCGTCCAGGAACATTTCCCAGGATGCCCTGTGGTCCGGCTCTCCTCAGTCCCCCATCCGTCCAGGAACATTTCCCAGGATGCCCTGTGGCCCGGCGCTCCTCAGTCCCCCATCCGTCCAGGAACATTTCCCAGGATGCCCTGTGGCCCGGCGCTCCTCAGTCCCCCATCCGTCCAGGAACATTTCCCAGGATGCCCTGTGGCCCGGCGCTCCTCAGTCCCCCATCCGTCCAGGAACATTTCCCAGGATGCCCTGTGGCCCGGCGCTCCTCAGTCCCCCATCCGTCCAGGAACATTTCCCAGGATGCCCTGTGGCCCGGCGCTCCTCAGTCCCCCATCCGTCCAGGAACATTTCCCAGGCTGCCCTGTGGCCCGGCGCTCCTCAGTCCCCCATCCGTCCAGGAACATTTCCCAGGATGCCCTGTGTCCCGGCGCTCCTCAGTCCCCCATCCGTCCAGCCCATTTTCATTCCTTTCACTTTGGCCTCTGTGTCCATCTGACTCACTGCAGGGCTGGGGTCCCAGGCAGGCCCCACCTTCCTGCTTTCTGATATAGGGACGCTCTTCCCTTTTTAGGGCCTCGCTCTGTCGCCCAGGCTGGAGTGCAGTGGCATGGTCTTGGCTCACTGCAACGTCTGCCTCCTGGCTTCAAGCGATTCTCGTGCCTCAGCCTCCTGAGTAGCTGGGATTACAAGTGCCCACCACCACACCCAGCTAGTTCTTGCATTTTTTATACAGATGGGGTTTCATCATGTTGGCCAGGCTGGTCTCAAACTTCTGACCACAAGGGATCCACCCACCTCGGCCTCCCGAAGTGCTGGGACTGCAGGTGTGAGCCAACATGCCCGGCTGACATCATCCTCTTAAAGCATGTCTGACCCAGCTCAGGCCACAGGGCACATCAGCCTTCTGGCAAAGCTGGAGGACAAGGCCCCTCGCACGCCCCACCCTCTCCTTGCCCCTCCCGGACCCCTCTCCCGAGTGCCTCCTTTGAAACCCTGCCTTCCCCTGTCATGCCCCATAATGCAGCCTCAAGAAACATGAAGAGGGACCCTGGGGTGGTCTGGCGGCGCCTGCCTGGGGGACAGCAGATGCGAGAGAAGGGGCAGAGGAAGGGGGAAAGCGAAGCCAGCTCACGGTGCCCCTCCTGCCCAGGCTTCCTGTCAGATGCTTCCTGGATCAAATGCTTTGTTATATTTCCAGCACAAGACAGTGATGTTACAAACACTAAGAGAGCTGGAGAAACAGCAGGATTTAAAGCAGCACACACAGGTCTTTGTGGACTTTTGGTTAAAAGACAGAATGGAAGAGATGACCCATTTTTAACAGCAACAAGATAAAAATCCCTCCACATAAAAGAAATGTGAAACCCTAGATGAGAAAAACTTCAAATACACCACAAAGACACCGAAGTAGACTTCAGTACCGTAGTTTGAAGGCATCCCCCAAAAGTTCACGCACTGGAAACCTGCACTCCAGTGCAGCAGTGTTGGGATGAGATTCTGAGGAGGTGGCTGGGTCATGAGACTAATCCGTTCACGGACCAATGGGTTATCGGAGTGGAGCAGTCATCACCAGGGGGCTGGATGTAACAGCCAGCTTTGCCGTCTCTCACGAGCCCCTCACATGATGCCCGGCACCAGTCGACACCGCAGTCCCCACCAGCAACACGGTCCTCACCAGAGGCAACGCCCTACCTTGGACTCCCTGCCTCCAGAACTGCAGGAATAAAATTCTTTTCTTTATAACTTACCCACTTTATAACTTTATGACTGGTATTCAGTCATAGCAACAGAAAACGAATTCAGACAGAGGGTTGGGCGCGGTGGTTCACACCCGTAATCCCAGCACTTTGGGAG
Organism: Aotus nancymaae; assembly: GCF_030222135.1. Classification (NCBI taxonomy): domain Eukaryota; kingdom Metazoa; phylum Chordata; class Mammalia; order Primates; family Aotidae; genus Aotus; species Aotus nancymaae. The sequence goes on from NW_026988444.1 coordinate 6,654,850, forward strand.
GCCAAGGCAGGTGGATCACCTGAGGTCGGGAGTTTGGGGACAGCCTGGCCAACACGGTGAAACGCTGTCTGTACTAAAAGTACAAAAATTAGTAGGGCATGGTGGCAGGTGCCTGTAATCCCAGCTACTCAGGAGGCTGAGGCAGGAGAGTCGCTTGAACCCAGGAGGTGGAGGTTGCAGTGAGCCGAGATCACACCACTGCACTCCAGCCTGGGTGACAGAGGGAGACTCCGTCTCAAAGAAAAGAAAAGAAAGATAAGAAAATACTCATGAGCAAGACAATTCTACAAAAGTAATGTAATCCTTATAAAATAAATTTAATGTAATCCTCATACAAACACCAGAATGCTTTTTTTTTTTTGAAATGGAGTTTCGCTCTTGTTGCCCAGGCTGGAGTGCAATGGCGTGATCTCGGCTCACTGCAAACTCTGCCTCCTGGGTTTAAGCAATTCTCCTGCCGCAGCCTTTGTAGTAGCTGGGATTACAGGCGTGCACCACCACGCCCAGCTGATTTTTGTATTTTTAGTAGAGACAGGGTTTGACTATGTTGGTCAGGCTGGTCTATGAACTCCTGACCTCAGGTGATCCACCCACTTTGGCCTCCCAAAGTGCTGGGATTATAGGCATGAGCCACTGTGCCCAGCTCTAAACACCAGAATGTTTTCTAATTATAAAGTTCATGTGAGAGAGAAAGTGCACAAGAATGTAAAAATAGCACGGAAAACCCTGAAAAAGGAATGGGAAGGGACTCGTCCTCTGCTGCTGAACCATCTCCTGGCCTCTGTAATGGAACCACATGGCACCAGGACCCATGCAGACAGGCAGACCCCACGAAAACCCAGGAACAGGCCCTAGGGCCTAGGACAGAAGTCTAAAAGGGGGCGTGCGACGCCAGCGAGGAAAGGAGGGACCGTGAATAAATGCTAAATGTTAACCTCTTGGAAAAAGACTAAAATGAACCTGCACTTCATAGCATACATTAAGACAAATTCCAAACGGATCGAAAGTGCTGGGAGCAAGGGAGTGAGTCCCTTCATCACTGGGCAGTGGGCAGAAGCTTCCTAAACACGACTTAAAACCCAGGAGCAATGAGAGACAAAACATATACCGGAAAAAGCGTTTCATAACATAGAGTCTTTTCAAAAGTGTCGGTGACTTGACCGGGAAGCAGGGCAGTGACTGTCAGGGACGGAGGGTGGGGGTGGCACTGAGTGGGGGCGGGGTCTCCTTCCAGGGCGGTGGAAGCTTCGGAAGCGCACAGAGCTGACAGTTGTACGATGTGAACACACTAAATGCTGTTACATCGTCAACTTAAGATGGTTAAAATGGTGATTTTTTTTCAACCATCTATAGGACTGATAAAAATGTTGTTTTTTGTATATTTTACCTCAAAAATTATAAATTAAAATGAGACCTATTAGGCTTAATATACCTTATTGAAAAGAGCCCATGAACTTGGAAAATCAAGAAAATGATTTTAAAATAAAGAAATGCAAACTGAAACCACCCAAGACTCCATTTCTCACCTGCTAGACTGACCCGAATCCAAATTTGACACCAGATTTGGCTGTCGAGGGGGCAGGCACTTCCTAGGATGCTGTGGGGATGCGGAACACCTGGCCCCCTGGCGACAGGGACAACACCCAGATAAGCCAGATGAGCCCCTCCCTGCGACGGGCAATCCCGCTCCCAGAAATGCATCCTGACGACATGACGGCCAGAATCCACAAGGACGTGGAAATGCCGTTCTAAGACGAGCATTCTGCAGTCCCAGCGCAGGCACTGGGTCCGGCTCTGACATGTGATTAGCCAAAGACTGGAAACAACCCCGGCGAGCTGACTGCAGCTCCCGGCAGCCGCGCCTGAGGCCTGTCCAGCAAATGTGCCTGGTTTACAGTTCTGACAGTAAAGCCTGTAAAGTGATTTGCATTCGCGAAACAAATTATAACAATTTCTAGGAATTAAAAGAAACGGGCTGTGTATCAAGTTGGTGACAGAAGCACACAGAGTAATTATTCCAATTATATCACAGTTCAACTTTGTATCTTCAAAGGGGAAAGTCTAAAAAGGCCCGCAGGAAACACACTGACCAGTAGTCATTGCTAACAGTACTTTCTTTGTTAGAGGTGGGGTTTTACTGTGTTGCCCAGGCTTATTCTGAAATGATTATATGTATTTATATGTAGAATAAAGCAAATAATATTAATGTTGGAATGAAACAAGATTTCCAGCTTAAGAGGTAAAATCAAAGAATATTTAAAAACCCTTATGATCTTACAATTTGAATGGAAAACAGTATGAATTCATATTTTTCAAAAAAAAAATGTGTATTTCCCATGCTAAAATAGGGGTGAAGAGTCCTGATCTCTATAATGTAACCTCACATGGTTCAGGGAAAATAAAGCAGAACATATGGTTTATTTTCTCTGAATCATGTGAGGTTACATTATAGAGATCTCTATATATATTTTTTGAGACAGAATCTCCATTGCCCAGGCTGGAATGCAGTGGTGTGATCTGGGCTCACTGCAACCTCCATCTCCTGGGTTCAAACAATTCTCCTGCCTCAGCCTCCTGAGTAGCTGGGATTACAGGCATGCACCACCACACCTGGCTAATTTTTTGTATTTTTAGTAGAGATGGGGTTTCACTATGTTGACCAGGCTCGAACTCCTGACCTCACGTGATCCACCCACCTCAGAAAGTGCTCGGATTATGGGTGTGTGCCACTGCACTTGGCTCTAGTAAAAACACAAAATTAGCTGGGCATGGTGGTGCGTGCCTGTAATCCCAGCTACTCGGGAGGCTGAGGCAGGAGAATTGCCTGAACCCAGGAGGCGGAGGTTGCGGTGAGCCGAGATCGCGCCATTGCACTCCAGCCTGAGTAACAAGAGCGAAACTCTGACTCAAAAAAAAAAAAAAATCATGGATTCAACTGTGTATAAAAAAATACTCCCAAAGCCCACAATAAAAAACACACAAAAAACACGGCGTCACAGCTGTTTAGAGCACACCTCCACCGAATCAGGCATCGGCAGCAGCCTAGAGATGACTTGCGGTCCCGTGAGGACGTGCGCAGCTTGCAGGCAAATCCCACGCCATTTACACGAGGGCCTCGGGCATCTGATTTTGGTATCCGTGTGGGTGCTGTGACGCACCCCTGCGGATACTGAGGACAGACTGTGTACGTGAAAGTATTAAGTTCATGAGACGAGGGGGAACGCGGGGCGGGAAGGGGTCAGCGCAGTGGCACGGGGAACTCTCAGTCCTCTGGGCACCGCTGAGGATGCCAGGACATTCTTACTCCAAAAGTTGAACATTAAAAGGAAAGAACTGTTTATGCTGCCTTTCTACTATGAACGTACTTCAGGGTGACCCAACCTACCCTACCCTCACCGCGACCTCCACCTCCCGGGTTCAGGGGATTCTCCTACCTCAGCCTCCCGAGTAGCTGGGATTACAGGCACATGCCACCACACCAGGCTACTTTTTTGTATTTTTAGTAGAGACGGGATTTCATCAAGTTAGCCAGGCTGGTCTTGAACTCCTGACCTCAGATAATCCTCCTGCCTTGGCCTCGCAAAGTGCTGGGATTGCAGGCGTGAGCCACCGTGCCTACACAAGTGATCATATCCGAAATCCTCAGCCGTAAAAATAAAGGCCTTTTATTTGGTTTTTCTATGCCAGTACAGGACCTTCTGGACAACTCTCTCGAGCCTGGAGAGGCTCACAGCCACACCCACTTCTGCCGCAGGGACTGTCTGCCGAGGAGCCGAACCGTTGAGACGCGGTCGCCAGGCCCTCCCGAGGGCTCCAGAAGCTCTAGGTTACGGGGTCACCTTCTTGTAGGTGACGTGAAGATGCTGAGTCATTGGCTGTGTAGTGGTTGCCATGGAGACTGTCTGTTCAAGTTTGCCTTCAGAATTCAGCCTGAATTTCCGGGTAATCTGAGCAGGAGAATAAAACGTAACACCTTAGTTTTATCTTCAAAAGATTCAACAAAAGCCTGTGTGTCCGCTGCACGTCACACACTCGCCACAGGCTGTGAGCCAGGCAGTGTCCCTGCCGGGGGAGGATGGACGCACAGTCCAGGGCCCCTGGGCACATCACAAACCAGGTGCCCCTCAGCTGCCTCCAGAAGACCACCAAGCAGACACAGGGATTGGTCTCATCTCAGTTTATTTAGAAGTCACCGTTTTTGTCGACGGGCACAGCACCCTGAAGGTGCCTGATCTCGTCTGGCCTCGGAAGCTAAGGAGGGTCGCACCTGGTTAGTACTTGGATGGGAGGAGTCACCTTTCTTGGGTCACTACAAACTATATACCCGGTCAGGCAAACGCTGAGCTTCCAGTGCTTCCCCTTCTCCATTGCCTCCCACTTTCACTGACGTCCAATGTGTTCTTGGAAAGCTCAGAGACACCATCTTTGGAACCGTAATTCATCAGAATGAATTACAGCGGCCGTTTCCAACAAGAATCCAAGCCTATAGCAGCTAAGGCCCGAATGAGTCAGCCCTACGTGCCTGGACCGTTTGCCGGCAGACTGTGAGAGTCACCACTACTGTCCCGGACGTGTGGGAGTCAGGCGGGGGTGGCCAGAGTGGATGAAACGGAGTTCTGCTTCTGGCCATGGGTGACTACTGTGTAACTGACCAACCCTCTTGCAGGTAACAACCCAGATTTTAAGAAGTTTATTTAAAGTTGTCGGAGAGCCACCAACGTAGTCAGGACCAGTGCCCCAGGGAGAAGGAAGTGCAGAGGTGAGACCCAATTTGGAGCAATTGGCCCTGATGCCTGTGCTGCCTGGAAGTCAAGGGGTTCAAGCGGTGGAAGCTGAGTGGGGCCTCTCGAACTCATGGAGCCAGAGGGACAAAAGCTGGAATTCAGTGTCTGTCTAGAAGGAGAGGCCCGGCCGGGTGCGTGGCTCACGCCTGTAATGCCAGGGCGTATCACGAGGTCAGGAGATCAAGACCATCCTGGCCAACATGGTGAAAGTCCATCTCTACTAAAATACAAAAAAATTAGCCGAGCATGGTGGCATGCGCCTGTAGTCCCAGCTGAGGGGAGCTTGAACCCAGGAGGAAGAAGTTGCAGTGAGTCAAGATCATGCCAGTGCAGTCCAGCCTGGCAACAGAGAAAGACTGTCTCAAAAAAAAAAAAAAAAGAGGAAGCCCAGGGGAGCACCCAGCTTTGGGTGGGATCCCTGAAGGCCCCATCCGAGGATTAAGGGTTAAGCAGGACTGAGCTCGGAAGTCCGTTTTCGAAACAGCCCAGTCCACTAAACACGATCTGTCCGTCCTGACCAAGAGGCGCAGGCAGGGACTGCTCTTTGTTGAGGATAACATCAGATGAAGCCTCCAGTCATCTGTACAATTTTTTTCTTTTTCTTTTTTTTTTTTGAGATGGAGTCTCCCTCTATCGCCCAGGATGGAGGGTGCCATGGTGCAATCTCGGCCCACTGCAACTTCCGCCTCCTGGGTTCAAGTGATTCTCAGCCTCCCGAGTAGCTGGGACTACAGGCGCACATCACCACATCCAGCTAATTTTGTGTGTGTGTGTGTGTGTGTGTGTGTGTGTGTGTGTGTGTTTTTAGTACAGACAGGGTTTTACCATGTTGGCCAGGATGGTCTCTACCTCTTAACCTCATGATCTGCCCAACTCAGCCTCCCAAAGTGCTGGGATTACAGGTGTGAGTCACTGCACCAAGCCCAATTTTTCATAGATAATGTCTAAAATCCAAGAAAAACTCCTTGGCTCCCTAGGACGTAAGATGGAAAGAAAAAACAGGATGTGGCGCCTCGCCAACCCTGACCCAGGGGATGCCAATACCGGTGTTATCAGAAGACAACATGGAGGATTTCAGCAGATGATTCGAATTTGTCAAAAAGATTAAAATTGAAATTCTTTCATTGTAAAACACAGTAACTCAAATGAAGGCCCCAGTAGTAAAATAAACAGCAGCCTAGGCACAGATGAAGAGAGGGTTAGTAAACTGGAAAATGATCAGTAGGAAATATCCAGGTTGAGGCTTAGAGAAGAATGGAAAATGTGGACGAGAGCGTGAGGGACACACTGACAACTGCAAAAGGCTGAACACGTGTAATCAGAGACCCGGGGAAGACAGGAGAGAAGACGGAACACGAGCAATGTTTCAACAGATCGCGACAACTTTCTGAGCCTAACAAAACACATAAAGCCACAAATTCTAGCTATGTCACAGCAAAACTGTGGCTGATACTCAAAGGCAAGAATAAAACTTGGAAGCAACCAGGGGTGGGGGTGGGTGTAGCAGTTAATTTCAGGTGTCAAACTGACTAGATTAAGGAATACCTAGCAACCCGGCAGAGGGTTATTGTGGGTGTGTCTGCGAGGGTGTTTCCAGAGGTGACTGACCAGGTGAGGAGAATCTGCCCTCAGTGAGGGTGGGCAGCGTCCAATAGGCCCAGAGAAAAAGACAAAGGCCGGGTGGATGTGTCCATCTGTCTGCTGGAGCTGGGACACACTCCCCTCCCCTGCCCTGGAACAGCTCCAGGCCCCCGATCTCTGGACTCCGGGATGTCACCAGTACCTCCTCTCTCATCAGGGCTCTAAGGTCTTCGGCCCAGGACCGAGTGACACCATCGGCCTCCCTGGTTCTGAGGCCTATGGACTTGGACTGAGCCATGACACTGGCATTCCAGGGTTTCAAGCTTGCGGAGGGGATGTTTTTAACTACTGAATGCTACATTCGTTAAGTGTACATGAAATGTTCATGAAGTCAGGGCATACACTAGGCATAAACTAAGTCTCAAACATGTTTTAACAGAGTAAAATATTAGAGAGTATACTGTCTGGGCCTTATAAAATGGAATTAGAAATCCTTAGCAATAGAATCTATTAAAAAAATTCTCAAATATTTGGAAAATAAGTAACATATCCCTAAATAACCCTGTTCAAAGAAACAAAAAATCACTACAAAATGAGCCGGGTGTGGTGGCACATGCCTGTAACCCCAGCTACTCGGTAGGCTGAGGCAGCAGAATCTCTTGAACCCAGGAGGCAGAGGTTGCAGTGAGCCGAGATGGTGCCACTCCTCTCCAGCCTCAGCAAGAAGAGCAAAACTCCATCTCAAAAAAAGAAAAATCCCTAGAGAATAGCCACTGTTCTCCAGCCTGGGTGACATAACAAGACCCTGTCTTTATTGAAAGAAAGGAAAGGAAAGGAAAGAAAGAAGGGAGGGAGGGAGGGAGGGAAGGGGAAGGGAGGGAGGGAGGGAGGGAAGGGAAAGGGGAGGGAGGGAGGGAAGAAGGGAAGGGAAAGGGAAGGGAGGGAGGGAAGGGAAAGGGGAGGGAGGGAGGGAAGAAGGGAAGGGAAAGGGGAGGGAGGGAGGGAAGGAGGGAAGGGAAAGGGGAGGGAGGGAGGGAAGGAGGGAAGGGAAAGGGAAGGGAGGGAGGGAGGGAGGGAAGGGAAAGGGGAGGGAGGGAGGGAAGGAGGGAAGGGAAAGAGGAGGGAGGGAGGGAAGAAGGGAAGGGAAAGGGGAGGGAGGGAGGGAAGGGAAAGGGGAGGGAGGGAGGGAAGGGAAAGGGGAGGGAGGGAGGGAAGAAGGGAAGGGAAAGGGGAGGGAGGGAGGGAAGGAGGGAAGGGAAAGGGAGGGAGGGAGGGAGGGAAGGGAAAGGGAAAGGAGGGAGGGAAGGAGGGAAGGAGGGAGGGAGGGAAGGGAAAGGGAAGGGAGGGAGGGAAGGGAAAGGGAAGGGAGGGAAGGGAAAGGGAAGGGAAAGGGAAGGGAGGGAGGGAAGGAAGGAAGGGAAAGGGAAGGGAGGGAGGGAAGGGAAAGAGGGAGGGAGGGAGGGAAGGGAAAGAGGGAGGGAGGGAGGGAAGGGAAAGAGGGAGGGAGGGAGGGAAGGGGAAGGGAAAGAGGGAGGGAGGGAGGGAGGAAGGGACGGAAGGGAAAGGGAGGGAGGGAGGAAGGGACGGAAGGGAAAGGGAGGGAGGGAGGGAGGGAGGGAAGGGAAAGGGAGGGAGGGAGGGAGGGAGGGGGGAAAGGGAAGGGGAAGGGAGGGAGGGAGGGAAGGGAAAGGGAGGGAGGGAGGGAGGAAGGGACGGAAGGGAAAGGGAGGGAAGTAGGGAGGGAGGGAAGGGAAAGGGAGGGAGGGAGGGAGGGAGGGGGGAAAGGGAAGGGAAAGGGAGGGAGGGAGGGGGGAAAGGGAAGGGGAAGGGAGGGAGGGAGGGAAGGGAAAGGAAGGAAAGGAAGAAGAAAGGAAAGAAGGGAGGGAAGAAATGGAAGGAAAGGAAGGGAAGGGAGCAGAGAGGAGGGAAGGGAAGGCAGAAATGAATGAGTTTAATGAAGTCACATGATACAAGATCAATGCACAACAGCCACTTACCTCTATATACCTGCAACAAATTGGAAAATTAAAAAATCATTTATAATAACGTCCAAAACCACAAAATACTTAGCAGTAAATTTAATAAAATGTGTGGAAAACCAACACGCTGAAAACTACAAGAAAATGTAGGATGAGACCGATCTAAATAAACAGAGCACTTTACCGTGGCACTGGACTGGAGGACTCATTTAGCCTAAGATGGCCCTTTTTCCCAAATTAATTGAGAAATTCGGGCCGGGTGCGGTGGCTCACGCCTATAATCCCAGCACTTTGGGAGGCTGAGGCGGGTGGATCACGAGGTCAAGAGATGGAGACCATCCTGGTCAACATGGTGAAACCCCGTCTCTACTAAATAATACAAAATTTAGCTGGGCACGGTGGCGCGTGCCTGTAGTCCCAGCTACTCAGGAGGCTGAGGCAGGAGAATTGCCTGAACCCAGGAGGTGGAGGTTGCGGTGAGCCGAGATCGCGCCATTGCACTCCAGCCTGGGTAACAAGAGCGAAACTCCGTCTCAAAAAAAAAAAAAGAGAAATTCAAGTAATTCCGATGATAATTTTTCTAGAAACTGACAAGCTGATTCTGAAATTCATATGGAAATGCAAAGGGTCCTAGGATATCAAAAAAATTTTAGGAAAAAAAAAGAAAAGTTGGGTAACTTCTATCGCCTAATTTAATATAAAGCTACAGTGATCAGGACAGCGTGGTGACAGCCGCAGAGACGGAAACAGAGATGACGCGACAGAGTCCGGGGAAGGGCCACACACGCAACGTGCGTCAGTTTTCGACAAAAGCACCACATACTTCAACCAATTAAGGGCTCTTTTCAACAAACGGTGCTGGAAAAACAGAAAACATGACTACCACCTCACACCACATAGAAACGGGAATTCCACATAGCAGATACCTTCAAGTAAAAGGAAAACCATAAAACTTTTTAAAGAAAATGCAGGTGAAAATCTCTGCAACCTGGGCTAAGTAAAAAATTTTAAGACAGGACACAAAAAGCACTAACCAGAGAAGAAAAAATGGTCAAAATTAAAACATCTGGTTCTAGACTGGGCATGGTGGCTCCCACCTGTAATCCCAGCGCGGTGGATCACCTCATGTCAGGAGTTCGAGACCAGAGTGGCCAACATGGTGAAACCCCGTCTCTACTAAAAATACACAAAATCAGTCAGGCGTGGTGGCGCGTCCCTGTAATCCCAGCTACTTGGGAGGCTGAGGCAGGAGAATCGCTTGAACCTGGGAGGTGGAGGTTGCGGTGAGCCGAGATCGTGCCATTGCACTCCAGCCTGAGCAACGAGAGAGAAACTCCATCTCAAAAAAAAAAAAAAAAAAAAGAAAAAAATGTTTGGTTCTTCAAAAGGAACTGTCTAGGAAACAGAAAGGCAAGGGACAGGGGAGGAATATGGTGTTGTCACGTGCACCTGATGAAGGCCTTACACCCAGAATACACAACAGACTCTTACAGCTCAGGAATAACACAAACAACACTCAAAGGGGCAAAAGAGCTGAATGTTCATTTCACAAAACACGGAACACAACTGGCAAATGTGTACAGAAAGATGAGCAGCGTCATTACTCAGCAGGAAGTGCAAATGAGCATCGCAATGAAACAGCACCTCACAGTGGCCGGGATAAAACTCAAAGGCCAACCCTCGCCAGGCTGTGGGACGACCTTGCTGGGGTGTCAAGTGGGACAGCCACTCTGGAAGAGACTGGTGCTCACCACAGAACCCAGCATTCCAATCACAGGTATGCGCCCAAGAGAAACAGCAACACGTGTCCACGTGTCCACACAGTCAGGTCTATGAATGCTTACAGCACGTACAGCGTTATTCATAACAGCCCGGAACTGGAAACAAATTAAATAAACATCCATCAACAGCATGAACAGAACTGACGCGCTCACTGGCGGACCACCACACAGCAACAGGCACACGCGGCACACGCGGCACACGCGTGAATGTCGTGTCAGTGACGGAAGAGGCGGGAAACAGACCGTGGCTGAGCTGCGGCCCCGCTGCTGATGACCAGCGCTGGGACACGCACGACTGCTCTGTCTGCAGTGGCAGGATCCGGCGGGGGGCTGTGAGAGGGCAGCGGGGGCCGCCTGCCCAGCGTAGGAACTTTGTAGGGCGCTGGAACTGTTCTCGGTCTTGACTGGGGCAGCGTTATAAGACTACAGCTTGTCCACACGCATCAAACTGAACACTTGAAGTGTATGGATTTATTGCATGGAAAGTATACCTCAACAGAAGTGATTTTTAAAAAGCAGAGGCCACGGTAATGACGATAGGGTGGCGCCGGCACAGGGACTGAAGAGACTGCCTGGAACCAGAGAGAGTGATGAAGGATGCTGAGGGGCGCGGGGGGCGGGGGCGGGGGGTGAACAGCGGGCCAGGCCCTTCCGGCAGGGTGCAGGGCAGCTGGTCCTCATCTGAGAACAGAGAGAGGGACACCACCTCACATCATACGCAAAATCAACCCCAGGTGGATTAATCGCCTAAAGGAAAGATTTTTAGTTTGAACTGTGAAGCATCCAGAAACACTTAGAATACATATTTTGACCTGTTAGTAAGGAAAGACTGCTTAGCTAAGACCCGCTGAAAACAGAATCTGGCCGGGCGCAGTGGCGCACACCTGTAATCCCAGCACTTTGGGAGGCCAAAGTGGGCGGATCACGAGGTCAGGAGTTCAAGACCAGAGTGGCCAACATGGTGAAACCCTGTCTCTACTAAAAAATACAAAAATTAGCCGGGGCTGGTGGCTCATGCCTATAATCCTAGCTACTTGGGAGGCTGAGGCAGGAGAATTGCTTGAACCGGGACCCGGGAGGCGGAGGTTGCAGTGAGCCGAGACGCACCACTGCACTCCAGCCTGGGCTACAGAGCGAGACTCCATCTCAAAAATAAAGCAAAAAACCGAATCCAAAAAGGAAGACACTGGCAAATTGAACCACATAAAACCAAGAACCTCTGTTCTTCAAAAACCATTTGTGAAAGTCAAAAGATAATCACAGACCGAAAAAGCTATTTGCAACACATTTAACTAGAGCTTCATTCACATTACATAAAGAACTCTGTCAGGTCAGCCAGAAAAGGCATAGTGGAAAATGGTCACCAGACCTGGACAGGCACCTCGCTGGAGGAAGACCTAGCAATGACGTGAAGAGATGCTCAGGCTCCCAGGTCGCCCAGGCTGCAAAGCTAGATCCAGAGCCACCCACATAAGGCAGGAAGGGGAGGAGGCCTCTCTGAGCCCTACTATAAAACGGGGCCTGGGCCTGGACCTGCCTCTCCTCAGGGCTGCTGCCCGGCATGTGCTGCCCAGACTGCACGGGGCCCGCAGTTACGAAGCACAGACAGACAGCACAGGGACGGTGCAGCTCAGCAGGGCCTGGGGACCCCTCAGGCCCTCCCCAAAAGAGTCGTACAAGCCTCTTCCAACGTGCTCAGTTCTCCCCTGGGGTCTGCCACCATTGCTCAGTCACTGGACATGAGTGACAAGCTGTCCCAGGGGCAAGCTGGCCAGGGACCCTCAGCAGCTCACAGGCTCCGTACACAGCTCACAAAGGTATTGCCACCCTCTGTGGGGTTGGCAGTCTGGGCCATGCCCACCAACACTCATACAAAGAATAAAGACACTCACATGTCTGTTCCCAGCCCGCCTGATTCCCCAGACACCACAGAGCAGCTAAGGGAAGGCCTCACTTCCCCAGTGCAAGCCTTGCCCTCTTCAAGAGGCTCCAGCTCACTCCTCCAGAGCGAGGGGGAAAAACCAGGTGCCTCTGGACCCATGTGTCCAAGGCCACGGCCGGCAGCATCGATCCTGACTGCCAAGGAGGGGAAATGCCCGAAACAGCGGTCAGAGGGGCCACAGTGCCTAACAAGGCCCACAGGACGTCTGTAGGGGAAACAGGGAAAATGGGACTGCCACCTCACACTACAGAGAAACAGTCACCCCAAACATCACGTATCTTCAAAGGAAAAACTGGCCCGGCACAGTGCTCACACCTCAACCACGGCACTTCAGGAAGCCGAGGCGGGTGGATCACTTGAGGCCAGGAGTTTGTGACCAGTCTGAGCAACACAGTGAGATCCCATCTCTACTAAAAATACAGAAAGTAGCTGGGAGTGTTGGTGCACGCATGTAGTCCCAGCTACTTGGGAAGCTGATATGGGAGAATCGCTTGAGCCCAGGAGGTGGAGGCTGTAGTGAGCCATAATAGCACTGCTGCACTCGAGCCTGGGCAACAGTGTAAGACTTTGTCTTAAAAAAAACAGCCAGGCATGGTGGCTCACACCTGTAATCCCAGCATTTGGGAGGCCAAGGCAGGTGGATCACGAGGTCAGGAGTTCAAGACCAGCCTGGCCAAGATGGTGAAACCTCATCTCTACTAAAAATACAAAAGTTAGCCTGGTGTGGTGGTGGGTGCCTGTAGTCCCAGCTACTCGGGAGGTGGAGGCAGAGAATGGCTTGAACCCAGGAGGCAGAGGGTGCAGTGAGCTGAGATGGCACCACTGCACTCCAGCCTGGGCGTTTTGTTTTGAAAAAACAAAACAAAATTATTTATTTTAAAGATAAAGAAAATGTCGATGAAAATCGTGCTCACACAGCAACCTGGCAGAGCTCTGAGGTGAAGCCCCCCAGCTGAGCATGGCACCGCGGCTCCTGTGCGGCCCCTACTTGAACAGCAGTGAAGGAACGCTTTCCACAGCGTGAGTCCACGGGAGAAAGAGGAGGTGGGCACACAGCCACAGAGCACGAGCGGCCGGAATCAGATGCACACAAGTAACTGACTGATGCGGCCGACCCAGGAAGGCCGAGGCTGAAGGCGGCACCGGGGACTGGCGAGCAGCCGCCTACACCCCACAAAAGCTCTGTGGCACGGCCTGAGTATCTCCATGAGCAGCTGTAGATGAAGGCTGGAAACAGCAGGTTTGCTTGAAAATGTGTTTCAGTGGCAACTCAGTATTATTTCATTTATTTATTCTGAGACAGGATCTCACTGTCACCCAGGCTGGAGTGCAGTGGCACAGTCACTGCTCACTGCAACCTCCAGCTCCCAGGCTCAAGCGATTATCCCACCTCACCCTTCCAAGTAGCTGGACGACAGCATGCGCCCCCAAGCCCGGCCACTTTTTGTCCTTTTTGTAGAAACAGGTTTTGCTATGCTGCCCAGGCTGGTCTTTAACCCCTGGCTCAAGCGACCCTCCTGGTTCAGCCCCACAAAGTGCGGGAGTTACAGGTGTCAGCCACCACGAGAGGCACGGTATCACTATTAACAGCCAAGATTCAGTAACAACCAGCTTGCCCATCAGTGAGGAATGGATAAACAAAATATAGCACATCATCAATGGAGCATTACTCAGCCATGAAAGGAGTGAAGCCTGAGGCATGCTCCACATTGGATGCACCTTGGAAACCTTACACTAAGTGACAGTCACAAAAGAGCACATGCTATATGGCCCCAATTACATGAAATGCTCAGGACAGGCAAATCTGCAGAGATGGAAGGTGGATGAGTGGCAGCTACCCCAGGCTGGGGAGATGGAAGCTGGATCTGCAGAGATGGAAGGTGGATGAGTGGTAGCCCCAGGCTGGGGAGATGGAAGTTGGATCTGCAGAGATGGAAGGTGGATGAGTGGCAGCTACCCCAGGCTGGGGAGATGGAAGTTGGATCTGCAGAGATGGAAGGTGGATGAGTGGCAGCTACCCCAGGCTGGGGAGATGGAATTTGGATCTGCAGAGATGGAAGGTGGATGAGTGGCAGCTACCCCAGGCTGGGGAGATGGAAGTTGGATCTGCAGAGATGGAAGGTGGATGAGTGGTAGCCCGAGGCTGGGGAGATGGAAGTTGGGCAGAGATGGAAGGTGGATGAGTGGTAGCCCGAGGCTGAGGAGATGGAAGTTGGATCTGCAGAGATGGAAGGTGGATGAGTGGCAGCTACCCCAGGCTGGGGAGATGGAAGTTGGATCTGCAGAGATGGAAGGTGGATGAGTGGCAGCTACCCCAGGCTGGGGAGATGGAAGTTGGATCTGCAGAGATGGAAGGTGGATGAGTGGCAGCTACCCCAGGCTGGGGAGATGGAAGTTGGATCTGCAGAGATGGAAGGTGGATGAGTGGTAGCCCGAGGCTGGGGAGATGGAATTTGGATCTGCAGAGATGGAAGGTGGATGAGTGGCAGCTACCCCAGGCTGGGGAGATGGAAGTTGGATCTGCAGAGATGGAAGGTGGATGAGTGGTAGCCTGAGGCTGGGGAGATGGAATTTGGATCTGCAGAGATGGAAGGTGGATGAGTGGCAGCTACCCCAGGCTGGGGAGATGGAAGTTGGATCTGCAGAGATGGAAGGTGGATGAGTGGTAGCCTGAGACTGGGGAGATGGAAGTTGGGGCTGACACCTAAAGGGCACCAGGTGTCTTTTTGGGGTATGAAAAATGTTCTGGCCAGGGGTCGTGGTTCACACCTGTAATCCCAGCACTTTGAGAGGCCAAGATCCTGTCTCCTGGACCGCTTAAGCCAGGGAGTTCGAGACCAGCCTGGGCAACATGGGAAAACCTTGTTTCTCCAAAAATACAAAAGAATTAGCTGTTTGCGGTGGCTCTTGTCTAATCCCAGCATTCTGGGAGGCCCAGGCAGGTATATTTCTTTAGCTCAGGAGTTCAAGACCTGCCTGGGCAATGTGGCAAGACCCTATCTCTACTAAAAATACAAAAAAAAAAAAAAAAAAAAAAAAAAAGCCGTGCGTGGTGCTGCACACCTGTGGCCCCCCAGCTACTTGGGAAGGTGAAGTGTAAGGATCACTCAAGCCTGGGAGGCGGAGGTTGCAGTGAGCTGACATCTTGCTACTGTATTGCAGCCTAGGTGACAGAACGAGACACTCTCTCAAACACAAAAACGAAAACAAACTAAAAAAGCCAGGCGTGGTGGTGTGCATTTGTAGTCCCCGCTACTTGGGAGGCTGAGGTGGGAGGATCGCCTGAGTCCAGGGGGTTGAGGCTGCAGTGAGTCATGACTGTGCCACAAAAGATAAATATTCTAAAATTAATTGTCGTGATTAATTTTACATAGTGCTGTGACTATACTAAAAACTACAGAATCACATACTTTGAGTGATTTGAATAGTATGTGACTATCTTTTTTTTCTTTTTTTGCATTGTATCTTTTTTTTGAGATGCAGTCTTGCTCTGTCACCCAGGCTGGAGTGTGGTGGCGAGACCTCGGCTCACTGCAAGCTCTGCCTCCCGGGTTCAAGTGACTCTCCTGCCTCAGTCTCCCGAGTAGCTGGGAATACAGGTGCCTGCCACGATGCCTGGCTAATTTTTTGTATTCTTAGTAGAGACAGGGTTTCACCATGTTGGCCAGGCTGGTCTCGAATTCCTGACCTCAGGTGATCCACCCACCTTGGCCTCCCAAAGTACTGGGATTACGGTGTGAGCCACCACACCTGGCCCTGCATTATAGCTTTAAAAAGCTGTTAAAAATACATGAGACATGCTGAGTGTCAGATGTATAGCAAACAAACATTATGGACACAAACAAGGCAGCAGTGGTCACTCCCCAGCTTCCGCCACCGGCTCCCTGTTCCGAGGCGACTGTGCCTCCCTCCAGTGGCAGAGGGTGACACGAGCGTGTGGGCCTCAGCGGTGCCCAGATACCGGCAGCAAGAGGCAGGCAGAGGCTGCCGCAGGACCAGCCCTGGAACGGCCCTGGGTGCTGAGGTCCTGAAGGGCTTCCCTGGTTGGGACATTTCACGCTCGTCACCACAATGCGATGGTGGGCAATGGAGCGCGTCCCGCGGGCTCACACCTGTGTCCTCCAGACTCTGCCCCGCACCCTGGCATGTGCTGACTGTGCTCCATGTCCTTCTGCTCTAATAGGACAGGTCCCACCACATCCTATGAGGCCTCCTAGTGAACCTGGCTGGGGGTGGTCTGAGGGACCCCAGACACATCATGCCACTAAAGAAAGCCTCTAAGATGAAATCCAGAATCAAAATAAACAAATGCAATTAAAAAGCAACTTGGGGCGGGATGCAGTGACTCATGCCTGTAATCCCAGGATTCTGGGAGGCCAAGGTGGATGGATCATCTGAGGTCAGGAGTTCAAGAACAGCCTGACCAACATGGTGAAACCCTGTCTGTACTAAAAATACAAAAATTAGCTGGGCGTGGTGTTCCATGCCTGTAGTCCCAGCTACTTGGGAGGCTGAGGCAGGAGAATGGCTTAAACCTGGGAGGTGGAGGCTGCAGTGAGCCAAGACTGTGCCACTGTACTCCAGCCTTGGCAACAGAGCGAGACTTGGTCTCAAAAAAAAGGCTACCTTATCTACCAGTAAGTGATCTACAGTAAGCATCTTACAGGTGGTGAAACACAGAAGTATTTCCACTAGAGTCAGGGACAAGCATGCAACGAACGCTCATGCCTGTTCTATCCGTGCTGTGCCTAAGATCCTGGCTGGCCAAAAGTTACACAAGTGGCCCAGTTCAACACAGAGAAATCAGAAGTGTCTGTACAACCATCAGTAATCAATTTGAAGATGGAACGGAAAAAATTCTATGTACAAGCAACAAAAATGATAAAGGACTTGCACTTACCCTAACATGAAATGTACAAGGCCTATATGACTAAAACTATAAAGAAATAAAGGTTTTCTATATACTAAAATACACAAAACACGACCTGAAGTCACCATAATATACTATCATGTAGCCGGTCGCGGTGGCTCACGCCTGTAATCCCAGCACTTTGGGAAGCCGAGGCGGGTGGATCACGAGGTCAAGAGATCGAGACCATCCTGGTCAACATGGTGAAACCCCGTCTCTACTAAAAATACAAAAAATTAACTGGGCATGGTGGTGCGTGCCTGTAATCCCAGCTACTCAGGAGGCTGAGGCAGAAGAATTGCCTGAACCCAGGAGGTGGAGGTTGCGGTGAGCCGAGATCGTGCCATTGCACTCCAGCCTGGGTAACAAGAGCGAAACTCTGTCTCAAAAAAAAAAAAATATATATATATATATATACACACTATCATGCTGCATACTGCTCTCCATGAAAAGATGTCAATTCTCCCCAAATTCACTCATGTATTGAATGCAGTCTTCATGTACATTTTATAAGCTTTGAGATGTTTATTCAAAAGTTCATCTAGAAGAGGAAATGCTTAAGAATGACTAAGAAAATTTGGAGAAAAAAATGTGGGAAACTTTCCCTTAGACATGAGCATGTAATATACAGCTGTGAGAGCTAAAGACTGTGTCACCGGTAAAGAAGTGGACGAGCAGACAAGACGTAGAAACAAGGCCGGGCACGCGGCTCACACCTGCAATCCCAGCACTTTGGGAGGCTGAGGCAGGCAGATCTCCTGAGGTCAGGAGTTTGTAACCAGCCTGGCCAACATGGCAAAGCCCCATCGCTACTAAAAATACACAACAGCCGGGCGTGGTGGCACGCACCTGTAATCCCAGCTATTCGAGAGACTGAGGCAGGAGAATCACTGGAACCCTAGAGGTGGAGTCTGCAGTGAGCCAAGATCGTGCTACTGCCCTCCAACCTGGGCAACAGAGGGAGACGCCTTCTCAAAAAAAAAAAACCAAAAAGAAAAAGGAAATGGACTCCTATATTTATGTGGATGTGGCTTAACGTACGTATGACTTTCCAGATCTGTGGGGTCAGGATGGAATTCAATGAATGGTGTTGAGACCACCGTGTCACTCATCTGGAAAAGTTAGAATTATACGCTGCATCACTCAAAAAACAGTTTGAGAGAGATTTAAAGGTCTAAATGTTATGTAAAAAGGAAAGCTGTAAGAATATAAGAAAATGAAAGGAAATTTTTGTCACTGTGGCGTGGACAACAACCTGCTTAGCAAGAACCCAAATCCAGACATTGTAAAGGAAACAGCCCAGAGGCAACGACAGAAAAGCTGCGCACTTGCGGGGCAGAACCCGCCATCCACCAGGCCACAGACCAGGGAAATGCGTGTCGCAAATAAAGCAGGCAGCAGATGAACAGCCATGGAATACAGAAAACTCCCACAAATCCTTTAAAAAAAGAACAATCCATAGATAAACAGGCAAAGACTTTGAACATCAAGACTTTGAATAAGAAGCATAAATGGCCAGTGAGCATGGGGAATGAGCCCTCTCGCTTCTAAGTCGGTTCAAAACATGAGTGAGATTTCATCTTTTATTTCTCAGATTTGAAAGGACCAAAATTCTGAAAAGATTCCCAGTTGTTAAGGTGTGGGGACCCAGCTGCTCTCATGCAAGGGATAGTGGGAGGATAATCATCAAGAAATACAATCAAACAGTGTGTATCAAATTTAAAATGTACCTGTCCTTTGGTCCAGCAATTTAACTGGGAAAAATTTATCAACAGACATGGATATATCTGCGAATGTGGACAACCCAAATGTAAAAGGATGTTTGTGACAAGCAGCAAACCCGGAAACAACGGAACCGCCCAGCAGCTGAGGAGTGGGCGATGAGGTCAGGGAACGCCCAGCCCCGGGACTGGCCGAGAAGGGAAAGAATGAGACGGAGACAAAGCGGCAAGACACGCACGACCTCACGGGGAGGACGCGGCCGACCCCACGGCCTCTGCAAACACGAGCCGGGAGGGCGCTGCGGTGGGGCCGGGCGGGGCTCACCTGTTCCACGTGGGGCTCCTTGGCGAAGGAGATCCTGGCGATGGAGTGGGATGCGATGCACAGCTCCTGCCCGTTCACCTCGCCCTCCTCCACCTCCACCACACCTGCAAGGGAAGGGCGGTCAGCTCACCCAGCAGCTGCTCGCTCGCAGCGAGGCAGCCTCGGCCCTCCGTGGCTGTAAGCCAGGACTCCGCAGGAGACCCCAGCTCTGCAGCCGTGGCGGCAACGGCATTTCTCCTCCTCCCACTTCACCCTGTGGACACAGAGGGAAAGCCACAGCTCTCCTCACAGCACAGGCAGGTGCTCTATGGAAGACCACCCTCTCCAGAGGTGCCCTGCGCCCCAGCCCTCCCACCTCCACCTATCAAACAGGCCGGCAGAAACCCCCCAGCACATGCAGCGGCAGGAGTGGAAGGTGGGGATGGACGTCCAGGAGGAAACACTCATCTAGAGCCATGCAGGCTGTTTTTTCTTTTTTGAGACGAAGCCTCAATCTGTTGCCCAGGCTGGAGTGCAGTGGCTCTATCTAGGCTCTATCTCAGCTCACTGCAACCTCTGCCTCCCAGGTTCAAGCGATTCTCCTGCCTCAACCTCCCGAGTAGCTGGGATTACAGGCATGCACCACCACGTGCAGCTAATTTTTGTATTTTTAGTAGAGATGGGGTTTGACCATGTTGGCCAGGCGGGTCTTGAAGTCCGGATCTCAAGTGATCCGCCTGCCTTGGCCTCCCAAGGTGCTGGGATTACAGGTGTGAGCCACTGCGCCCGGCCTGTTTTCAGTGATTCCCAACGAACACACATAGCTGATGACCATTTCTGCAGATGCAGCACTGGACAAACGGGCCTCATGGTCGGGACTGCACACACACAACCTGTGTGCAGGAGGCCCCTGCAGCTACACAGATGGCCCCGCGGGCTCCCACGACTGCTCTCAACACTCAGGGTCAGCCCCTGGTCCCCAGCAGCACGTGCCCCAGCAGGGTTGCACCTGGGCTCCCCGCGCCCCTGCTTAGGATGCAGGCAGCGGCCTCCCATGGCCGGCACCCCAACCCTGCAGGCCGGGCCTCACCTGTGTTCTGGGCGCTGACGAAGGCCACCTTGTTGGTGTCGGGCTTGAGGCGGATGAAGCCACACTCTCTGTGCATGGGCTTGCGTGTGTCCGGGTGGAAGGAGTTGAACCTGGATGGGAAGTTGGGGATGGGAAGCCCGGCACTGGCCTCCGAGATGGCGTGGGCTGCGTGGACGCCAGGACTGTCCGGGCGGCTGCTCCTCCTCCAGCCGCGCCTGCACGCCTGCCCGCCCCTTTCACCCCTTGCTCGTTTTGGCTGTGCCTGTCTTCCCTGCTGACCCTCGACGCCTCAAGAGGGAACTGGTTCTTAATCACCACAGGGCATATCCTTGCCCTAGGCCCGGTAGCCCAGGCCTCTCAGTGTCAGCCCTAAGCACTCCCGGCAGCAAACCTCACCTTAACGCAACCTTTCTGTTTTGAGCTATGTTCTTGTGTAAGAATCTAATCATTTGCTATGGTAAGAAACAGAACAGGTGCTGAGTCACATTAGGCTTCTTGTCACCCTTCATCATTAGTGCAAATTCTCGACAGTAAAAGGCAGGCAGCTGCATCTTGCACTGAGGGTAAAAACCCACGGCTATCACTGAAGACAACTGGCTGACGCGGTGGCTCAGGTCTGCAATCCCGGCACTTCCCCAGGCCCAGTCAGGTAGATCTCTCGAGCCCAGGAATTCGAGACGGCTAGGCAACAGAGACCCTGTTTCTACAAAAATAAAAACAAAAACACCAACCAGCCAACCAAAAAGCCTCATTTATCATTTCACCAACACTGTGAGGTGCTACAGGTGATCCCCCTCTATGATTCTTAGAGACAAACTTTTTTTTTTGCTCTGTCACCCTGGCTGCTGTGCAGTGGCATGGTCTGAAGCTCACTGCAACATCCACTTCTTGGGTTCACGTGATTCTCCTGCCTCAGCCTCCCGAGCAGCTGGGATTACAGGCATGCACCACCACGCTGGGCTAATTTTTGTATTTTTGTATTCTTTTTAGTAGAGACACAATTTTACCACATCGGCCAGCCTGGTCTCGAACTCCTGACTTCTAGTGATCCGCCTGCCTCAGCCTCCCAAAGTGCTGGGATTACAGATGTGAGCCACCACACCCAGCCAAAATAAACTTATTATTTAAAAAAAAATTTTTTTTGAGATGGAGTCTCCCTCTGTTGCCCAGGCTGGAGTGCAGTGGTGTGATCTCAGCTCACTGCAACCTCTGCCTCCTGAGTTCAAGCGATTCTCCTGCCTCAGCCTCGTGAGTAGTTGGGATTACCATGCCCAGCTAATTAAAAAATATTTTTTTTAAAGGCAGGGTCTCACTGTGTTGCCCAGGCTGATCTTGGAACTCCTGGGCTCAAGTGATCCACCCGCCACGGCCTCCCAAACTGCTGGGATTACAGGCATGAGCCACAGCGCCTGGCCAAGATAAACCCCTGCTGGGCTAGTGACGGTGCTACACCTTATAAAATGGCACATGCTAACACAACCCCGACAGCGAAATACACTGATACCATATTCTAGGCACACACACAAACACACACAGTCATGTTTACTGAAACGTATTTTCTACTCTGGTTCATTCTTCTTCAAATGCTGGTCACAAAACTGACTTTCTGACTTCTTAGTGGGTCATAATCTGTAGTTTAAAAAAGACGCTTTATACTGTTCTAGGTCATTTTGTATCACGCAGAATGCTCACCTTTTGGTTTATGTGCAGATATATTACTTTGACCTCATCCATTCAATGAAGAATAATATAAAAAAGTATGAGGTATTTTTTAAAACAATGAGATCTTCTAAAAGGGGACAGAGGGTCTCAGAGCTGGGGGGTCCGAGGGCCAGATACCCAGCCCAGTTCTGAAACTGCCAGGCGCTATACAAATAGTACCAAGCTGGTTTAGTAAGATTCTTAACACATAATTGTGTAATGGAGACTGGGGGAGGAAGAGTTTGCTTCTTATTTTATACTTTGTTTAAACTTTAAAAAAAACTGTGTATTACTTTTATAATTAAAAAATACAGATACTTCAATCACTCCACATCGCTGGTGGCTCTCCTCTACTTCAGAGGCCTACACTGCTATCTCCTTAAAAGCAGGCAATTTCTCCAACTGTGGGGTGGAGGTGGTGGGAAGGGGGTAGGAGACCTCAAGGGACTTTTGCTTTATTATATGGTAAGAATATGAGAACCATACACTAACAGCTTCCTTGTGACCTCAAATAGTTCAGGGGGAAGTGTAAAATACGGCTGTGCACTATCATTTTCGGTAACACTGACTGACCAATTTTTTCTTTTCTTTTTTTTTGAGATGGGGTCTAACTGTCACCCAGGCTGGAGTACAGTGGTGTGATCACAGCTCGCTGTAGCCGTGGCCCTCCCCGGGTTTAAGCAATCCTCCCACCTCAGTTTCTCCAGTAGCTGGGACTACAGGCAGGTATCACCACGCCTGGGTAATTACTTATTTATTTATTTATTTTGCAGTAGAGACAAGGTCTCGCTATGTTGCCCAGGCTGGCCTTAAACTCCTGGGCTGGACTCGGCCTCCAAAGTGCTGGGATTACAGGTGTGAGCTACTGCACTGGCCAGGGTGATTGATCTTGATACATAAATTAAGTACATGCATTTGCTTTCATGTTTGTACTAACAAGCCTGTAATTTGCTGGTGAGCCTAATATCTCAAAAAATAGAACAGAACTAGGAAGTACCATCTTTACCAACTCTGTGCCGCCTTTCTGAAATAGACAGACAAGTTCCCTTTACACCTTCCCGCCTGGCCCTTGTCTGTCTTTGATCAGTCTGGAATTATTTTCAGAGACCCGGGCAGCCCAGGAGTCAAGCAGAGCAGGTGGAGGGAGACGACTTACGAGAAGTTCAGCATGGGCTGGCCCACGTGCGAGATGTGCACCTCCTCCAGGTACTGGAAGGGCTGCAGCGTGGGGTAGGTCCCGGCTCCGGGAGGGTCAGACAGCCAGGTGCCCAGCATCCAGGACAGCGGCTCCACCACCGGGTTCATCTTGGGGGGCTCTGAGGATAAAAGAACCAGACCATCAGTGGCCTCCCTCCAACAATGCCTTGCTGGGCTTTAAGCAGAATGCCCGTTCCATATCGGCACTTGCTTCTGGTGGCCACAGCTAATCCTGGAGGAACCTGTCAAGAGGGGGAGAAAATGGACAAGCAGCTGGCAAATGTCACACTGAGAGATCCAGCTTCAGAAGCCTCTGCAGTTCCTGCAGAAAAACGGGAACCAAGAGGCGACCTGGCGGGGGGCAAGCAAAGCCAAAGGCCTCATGCCCCACCGCAAGGCAGAAAACAGCTCGCGTGGGAGACATGATGCCCTGGCGTGAGGGGCGTGTGGAGGAGACAGAGCAGGAGAGAGAAAACGAGAACGGGATGGAGGGTCTCAGAGCAGGCAGAGCGTGAGGAGCCAGGGGCAGGCGGGGCCTGAGCGGGAACTGCTGACCCCGCTTCCCTGAGAAGGGGCAGGGCTTCACAGCAGCCGGGAGACCCTTCAGAAGGTCACCTGTCGGGGGTGTTCAGCCTCTCATCCCACTAAGTGTGAGGGATGACGCCACGGGCTTGGAACTCAGAGGTGGGGGTGCAGTGACAGGGAAGCAGGGGGGGGTGTTGGGCTGAAAAATTTTTATCAGTATTTCCTTTTTAAACTCCCTGTAAAAAGTGGGACGATGAGGATGGGAATATTTGGACTTTGTTAAAATTTCCTAATTGACAATAAGAGAATTTTTAAATCAAGATTTTTTGGTGCAGTCTTTCATGGAGATGAGGAAGAGAAGCTTCAGAATCCAATGAGTGGTCTCTACAACCAGGCTTGTGATCGATCACAGCTGACCCATCATCCGTCACGCGACACGCTGGACGCTCCTCTAGGAAGAAGCTAACGGGACAGTCACACATCCCTGCGGAGTATACATCCCAGCGGGGGCAGACGGACAACACACACGAAGTGAGTGAGTGACGCAGGAATTCAACGTGCATTAGGAGATGGGCCAGAAAGGGAGACGGGGCTGTCGGGGTACTCTGAAAACCTACCCAAAAGGGACAGGGCAGCCCCCCCGAGAAGAGCAGACCAGGCGGAGGTGCCGCAGACAGAGGTCCCGGGTGTGCAGACCTGGCCTTGCTGGGAGGAACAGGAGGCCAGTGGCTGGGGAAGGAGCGCCTGGACTCGAGCAGACAGAGCCCTGGAGAGGCCCGAGTGGGAGGGACGAGGTCTCTGGTCAGAACCACGGGAAGCCAGGGTGGCAAAGGAGGGTGACCTGGGCCGGCGGCCGTGGTGGAGGTGGCGGAAAGAGCCCGGATTCCGGATCTATCTGGGAGAACCTTTCAGTTCGGCAGACTTTAGCTCGGCACTGACCAGAGGCGCACTCCGGCCTGGGCGACACAGAGACTCCGTCTCCGAAAAAAAAAAGAAAAGCAAAGAAAGAAACTGTCTTTGCAAACCTCACGCTTCTGGGCCGAGCGCACCCACAGCGACCGGGCGGACCCACGGGAGCCGAACCCCGTGGGAGGCGGCAGCGATCCAGAGTCCGGGCTCTGAGCCCTCACCCCCAGTCCCCCGCAGGGTCCCGAGGAGGCGGCCGAGGGCCCGGCGCCGCCCCCAGGGTGCCAGCGGAACAGGGATGGGGCGGGACGGCGAGGCCGGGGTGCGGTGAGGGGCGCCCCGCAGTCCAGCCTCCGCGGCCCTCTCCCACCCTCTAGCGCGGGGTCGCGCCCTCCTGGGGGAGCGGCGGGGTGCGCTCACTCGCTGCCACCTCACCTGGGAGGCCTCAGGGCTGGACCTCCAGCAAGAGCGGAGGCGGGAGCCTCGCCAGCCCCTCCACAGGCCGCAGCGGCCGCACCCCTCGGCCCGCGCCCCGCCCTCCCCACTCCTGCTTCCCCGGCTGGGGTCTCTGGGGTCTCCTCGAGGCCCCTCGCTACTTGGCAGACGCCTCTGCCTTCCCCGCTCCCCCCCACTGTGGAGTCCCCTCCGGGAGGCCCTAGAAAGAGGGACAGCGCCAGGGACACTGAGACAGGACGGGGAGAGAGACAGACAGAGACAGGGATCTTACTCTTTCTTCCCTCAGAACCTCTCTGGGGGTCTCCAAGGGGGACCCTGAGGTAAGTCACACCGTCATCACCTTCCCTTCCAAGAATTAGAAAAACAAAATGGGCCAGGGGCGATGGCTCACGCCTGTAATCCCAGCACTTTGGAAAGCCAAGGTGGGCAGATCACAAGGTCAGGAGTTCGAGACCAGCCTGACCAACATGGTGAAACTCCATCTCTACTAAAAATACAGAAATTAGCCAGGTGTGGTGGCACACACCTGTAATCCCAGCTACTCGGGAGGCGAGGAAGGAGAATCACGAACCCGGGAGGTGGAGGTTGCGTTGAGCCGAGATTGCCCACTGCACTTCAGCCTGGGTGACAGAGCTAGATTCTGTCTCAAAAAAAAAGAAAAAACCTTTTCCCTGAACTTCATTTTCGGGAAAATAGTTAACAGATACAACCCACATCCACCAAAACACACAGGAATGCTGTGAGAAGCACGGGTTAGTGCCTTGCTGACAAGGAGGGGCCTCTGGGAGCTGGGGGGCTGGCACCTGGGGAGAGGCCTCAGGGCCTGGCCTGGCTCAGAGGCCTGGGGCGGAGGAGCGGGGAGCCCTGGAGGCTGCTCGGCTCCCTACCCCCACAGGGAGCTACTGCAAACGGCAGGCCCAAGGGACCCCAGGTGTTCACCCAGGTGCCAAAGAGCCAGGCCAACCTCTATGCAGGACTACGCCCGGCCACCATCGAGAAGTAATGCATCTCTGCCAAAGAAACGGGTGCCACCGGCCGGGAGCGGAGCTAACCCTGTGACCCCAGCCCTGTGGGAGGCTGGGCGCGGGGCTCACCCTGTAACCCCAGCACTGTGGGAGGCCGGGCTAACCCCAGCACTGTGGGAGGTCAGGCTAACCCCAGCACTGTGGGAGGCCGGGCGCGGGGCTCACCCTGTAACCCCAGCCCTGTGGGAGGCCAGGCTAACCCCAGCACTGTGGGAGGTCAGGCTAACCCCAGCACTGTGGGAGGCCGGGCGCGGGGCTCACCCTGTAACCCCAGCCCTGTGGGAGGCCGGGCACGGGGCTCACCCTGTAACCCCAGCACTGTGGGAGGCCGGGCGCGGGGCTCACCCTGTAACCCCAGCCCTGTGGGAGGCCAGGCTAACCCCAGCCCTGTGGGAGGCCAGGCTAACCCCAGCCCTGTGGGAGGCCAGGCTAACCCCAGCACTGTGGGAGGCCAGGCTAACCCCAGCACTGTGGGAGGCCAGGCGTGGGGCTCACCCTGTAACCCCAGCACTGTGGGAGGCCAAGGAGGGTGGATCACCTGAGGTCAGGAGTTGGAGACCAGCCTGGCCAACATAGTGAAACTGCATCTCTACTAAAAATACAAAAAATTAGCTGGGCATGGTGGCAGGCACCTGTAGTCCCAGCTACTCGGAAGGCTGAGGCAGGAGAATTGCTTGAACCCAGGATGCAGAGGTTGCGGTGAGCCGCAATCGTGACACTGCACTCCAGCCTGGGCGACAGAGCGAGACTCTGTCTCAAAAAAAAAAAAAAAAAAAAGGTGCTGCCCTGAAGACCTTCTGCTTCTCTAGCAATGGACTGTAGGACCCTGCCTGAGTTCAGAGACGGACAAAAGGTGGCCATACAGCGAGTGTGAACAGGAGCAGCGAGACAGACTGTGGAACGTCGATGGGGCAAAACAAAACGGAGAGACAGGGCGTGGCTCTGTCACCCGGGCTGGAAGTGCAGCGGCGGGAATCCGGTTCACTGTGGCCCCGACCACCGGGGCCAAGTGCTTCTCCCGCCTCAGCCTCCCGAGTAGTTGAATGAAGCTCCATGAAGAAAGACCACTAACTAAAAATGCAAGAACTCAGGAGAGAAAAGGCAAGGAAAGAGAAGCAGGTGAAACGTGACTTGGCAGAAGTCAGGAAAGTAAAAGAAAAAAAAAATCAAGCCACCACCCAAATGAAGCAGAGACTGGTCGGAGCAGGAGGAGAAACAGACACCGGGAAACACAGCGGAACGCAGGGGCCAGATGCAAGAGGAGTTAAAACAAGATACAAGAGACAGAAACGGAAACAAAGTTAGCGAAGTTAGAAAGGACGCAGGGCACACTGCTGACGGAAACGGGAACGGCGCAGCCCGGTGGAAGGCGCTCTGGCATCTGTGTGAGACGTTGAGCGTGGAGCAGGGGCCCCGGACTGCCACTCCTGGGGACATGCGTACCCAGGAGAAAAAAAATACCTGTCCCCAAAGACGCTGCCCATGAACGTCTACAGCAGCACCGTTCCCAGCAGCCTCAAAGTGGCAACAACCCAGATATCCGTCAGTCGACGAGTAAACAAACTGCAGTATATCCAGACAAGGAAATGTTATTTGGCCACACAAATGATGTACTCATGTAAGCTGCAATTCAGATGACCCTTGAAAACACGCCACATGAAAGCAGCCAGACTCAAAAGCGCACATCTTATGCCATTTCACGTATCTGAAAGGTGCAGAACACGCACATCTATAGAGACAGCACGTGGGTGTTTCTCGACAGCAGCATTCTGTGGTAGAAGATGCCAGAGCCTCACGCAGAAGGTGCACGAGGAGGGCAGGGGAGGGTAAGGATGCTATCGTGGCCACAACTGTCCTTACGGGCCACAGGCGCGTGAGCCGGCTCACCGACGTGATGAGTGAGAGATACGAACTAGATTTGAAAACTCAGTCCAAAAAGTCTTCAAACAATTCAATAATCTTAAATTATCGGTGGTTACGTGTGGAAATAATTTTTAGATAATATCAGGTTAAATAAAATACAGTATTAAAATCGATTTCACTTGTTTCTTTTTACCTTTTTAATGCAGCTATTAGAAAATATTAAACTACATAAAAGACTCACTCTCTAGACCTTTTGGACGGTGCTGGAATGGAGTTTTCAACGCTCAACACTCAGGGAGCTTTGTTTCCACGTCTTCTCCCAGAGGACGTTACTAGCTAAAACATCGGGAGACAACGCGGAAATGATGCGGAAAATCTCTGTAAACCCTGAATGTACTCAGGAAAAAAAAAAACAACACAAAACACAGGCCAGATATGGTGGCTCACACCTGCAATCCCAGCGTTTTGGGAGGCTGAGGTGGGTGGACCACCTGAGGTCAGGAATCTGAGACCAGCCTGGCCAACATGGTGAAACGCCGTCTCTACTAAAACACGAAGATTAGCCGGGTGTGGTGCTGGGCACCTGTAATCCCAGCTACTCAGGAGGCCGAGGCACGAGAATTGCTTGAACCCAGGAGGAGGCTGCAGTGAGCTGAGACTGCGCCACTGCACTCCAGCCTGGGCGACAGAGCGAGACTTTGTCTCAAAAAAAAACAAAACAAAAGCGGTTATAGAAACAAACCCAAAAAAACCTGGCTCTAAGTGGTGGACGGCTGGGTGTGCAGGCGTCGTGACACTTAACTCAGGACCCTCGAAGGGACAGCACTCCTCACTGGTCTTCTCCTTGAGAGTTGACATCACAGAAGCTTACAAATTAAGTAGGCGGGGAAGATTTTATTTTAAAAACTAGGCCAGTCACAGCACTGCGAGGCCGAAGAGCGTGGATCGCCTGAGCTCAGGAGCTCAACACCAGCTCAGGCAACACAGCGAAACCCCATCTCTATCAGAACTACAAAAACTTGGCTGGGCACGATGGCACACACCTGTGGTCCCAGCCACTCCGGAGGCTGAGGTGGGAGGATGGCTTGGGCCTGGGAGGGAGAGGTCACAATAAGCCAGCATAGCATCACTACACTCCAACTTGGGTGACAGAGTGAGACTGTCTCAGAAACAAGACAAAATAAAAACACAACAAGCGTAAATAAAATAAGATGACAAAACCAAGACTAAAAATGCTTGCACTCACATACGAAGGATCTTTTCAGGGCTGGGCGCGGTGGCTCACGCCTATAATCCCAGCACTTAGAGAGGCCGAGGTGGGTGGATTGCTTGAGTCCAGAAGTTCGAGACCAGTCTGGGCAACATAGTGAAATCCCATTTCTACTATAAATACAAAAAATTAGCCAGGGATGGTGGTGTGTGTCTGTAGTCCCAGCTACTTGGGAGGGTGTGGTAACAATCACTTGCGCCTGGGAGGTTGAGGCTGCAATGAGCCAAGATCACATCACTGCGTTCCAGTCTGGGCAATTAAGACCGACATCCTGGTGGGTCGGGTGCGGTGGCTCACGCCTGTAACCCAGCACTTTGGGAGGCCGAGGCAGGCAGATTATGAGGTCAAGATATTAAGACCACCCTGGCCAATGTGGTGAAACCCCATCTCTACTAAAAATACAAAAATTAGCTGGGCCTAGTGGGGCACGCCTGTGATCCCAGCTACTCAGGAGGCTGAGGAAGGAGAATCGCTTGAACCCAGGAGGTGGAGGTTGCGGTGAACCGAGATCACGCCACTACATCCCAGCCTGAGCGACAAAGGGAGACGCCATCTCAAAAACAAACAACCCACAAAGCAAGACCCTCAACTCTTTTGCTGTAAATGGGAGATGCACCTAAAATAAAGTGATTCAGAGATTCAGAGACACTCCAGAAGGCTGGGCAATAAGCAGCAAGAAAGCAGACTTCCTGATCTCACCGTCACGCAAAATGCACAGAACCAGACACAGAAGAGCTCTTCCGAATTACGGGCGGAATGCGCAATGAAGCCGTAACCACGAGGAACCCTCATGCACCAAGCACGGCGACATTTACAAAACAGACATTACCGACGACACACCAGGACGTCGAGAGATCTCAGCTCATCTCTAAGTCTGAATGAACACAAATGAAACCAAATTCCCAAGTAATATAATTAATAAGGCACTTCTGCCTGATACCTGTGGAACTCTGTAGCTTAAATCTAGGGAATACCTTCTGCAAGTTCCTCTGGAACCGTCATGCAAACTGGCCTTCTGAGTGGTCACAGAGAGCCTGTGAGTTCCAGGAAGCAGAGTCTACTGTCTGATAACGATGCAGTGAGACTAGAAATGAAAACAAACCGGGTGTCCCTTGAAAACACTGCGCTACAAGAAAGAAGCCAGGCGGAAACGTACATATTACGATTTCGCTTACATGAAATTCGAGCCCAGGCAACGTGGATGGCGGGTGGGGAACCTGAGCAGTGATGGGAGGGGCTCGGCAGGGAGCACGAAGGGGAACCTGGGCCGCGGGGCGTGGGTGTGGCCGCACGGGCGCCTCCACCCGCGGAAACTGACTGCGGAAACAGAGGAGCCTGTGTTTCACTTATGCGGATTCCACCTCAATACAAATGCTACAAAGAAAAACCTCTCCAAGCAAACTAGTATTTCAAAGAGCAGAAAACTAAAAAAAACCTAAAAGCATTTTACCCCCGAGTGTTCACTATGTTACTGCAGCACAGGGTTCTGGGCGGCCTCGGAGCAGGGGATGTGGCGGGGAGTGGGGCTGGCCTCGCAGCTCAGGGCCTGGGCTCCTGGCCCCAGCTGAGGCCCCTCCTGCAGATCTGATATTTCAAGAAAAGACAGAAGCTAATTTTGGGCTAAAATACCCCGACTTCTAAACACCTGTTCAAATGGAAACGCATGACATCGCTCGGTGTGAGCTGCGTACCTTGCGGCAGGTGCAGAGGGCCAGAGACGGCCGGAGCCACACACAGTGCCTTGCCGGGTGCCTCCTGCCTCCCGCCTCTCCATTCCTCCCCTCTCCCAGGTGGGAGTGAGGAGGCCACTGGCGGCCACCCAGCACATCCTGTGCCCTAAACCCACGGCTCCCGACACGTCAGGTGAGCTCTCCACTGCCCTCAGCTGTGTTTCTGAGTAGGTTTTGTGTCCCTCGGAGAACCAGTCCCTGACACAGGCCCGGCCCCACTGGCCCAGCAGCAGGGAGAGTGCCCATGGGGACACACTCTGCCTTGGTCCTGCAGCTGGAGCAGCCCACAGCCCCTGCATTAAGACGCCTGGGAGAACTCGGTCAGGGGGCTGGCAAGGACAGCTGGCTCCTCCGAAGAACTGGGCTTATTTGAAGTCTGGTCAAGTTGAAGTGGACTGTCTGTCCCCCCAGGTGGGCCTGGATGGGCCAGAGCCTTTTATGTAGAAGTGGGGGACGTGGCCCAGGCTTTCTTCCTCAACCTGCCTAGAAGACTAGCCCAAGGGAGATGGAAATGAGAGTGAGATGAGAGGGACAGGTGGGGTGGAGATGGGCAGCAGCTGGCATTGCTGGCAGCCTGGAAGGGAACGTGGCTGGGAACCTGCCACCCAGTGAGAAGGGCGGGTGCAGGCGTTCAAGAGCCGAGGGCGAGCCCCGGCGTCAGGACCAGAGAGGTCCACCACCGAGCTGGTGAGCAGGGGGAGGGTGTCCCCGTAAGAGCAGGTCGGGGGAGGCTGCTGAGCGCTACAAGTGAGCTTTTGAGGGGACTCTGCTGTGTGCAAGCCAGGTCAGGAGAGCAAGCAGCTCCCTGGAGCGGAGCTACCCCGCAGGCAGCTGCTGCTTCGGGTGCGCGGGGCCCGGACGACGCTTGGGAACAGGAGAGGATGCAGCACTTAGGTGGCAATTTATTTTTAAAAAGACTAGAGAATTCTAAGGTGGCTCTCCAGAAGAAACCCTTTTGAGTAGAAAAAGTAACCTCCTTCCTGACCGGAAAGGAAGGAGCACACACGGCTAAGCAACTAGATGGAGGCAGAGGCTGAAACCGGCCTCCGGAGGGAGCGTCTAAGGGCTGAGAAATACTTCCTGTCTCGTAGCCCTCCCAGCTGGCTGTTATTTGCTCTGAATCTTAATAGAGTTTAATGGACAGGGACACGCGCCGGGCAGGAAACAAGCAGTGGGGGGCCTCCTCCTGGCTCCGCTGCGCCTTGCCAGGCTCACCTGCTCCTGGGGCGGCTCCCCCTGCACCCTCGACCTCTTGGGGCTGCAGGGAACGTGGCAGCTCCCTAGCCACCGTCTCCCTGGTCACTGAAGCATGGGTGGGGGTGAGGACGCCCAGTAAGACGATTTCGGAACCCAAACATCAGGTTACACGAGCCTAGATGTATGTCACGATTCATCAAACCGTGACCGCAGTATCAGTGTATTTTACTTCACTAGAAAAAATAAATTTAAACATGGAACAAAAAATATTTTAAAGGATTTAGTCTGTTTGTCACTTTCCACCTCTTCAGATAAATCAGACAGACTTTTCTATGTATGTCTTTTCTGATTTCATTTTTCTTTTATTAAAATCTCAACCAAAATGCACACAAAAAATTTAAATTTCCTGCAAGAGATTTAAATTTTCATTTTTGGGCCCAAGACACAAAGCAGGCTTACCCATCCCTAAGTTTTCTAAACTCCGGACACTCCTCAAGGTTCCTCAAGGTTGTTTTCTGCCAATTGACGGGAAATGTTTGCACCTGGCTGTTAATGGCTCTGCAGGAAGTAAATGCTAACTTTAAAGGGTTGCATTCTGGGAACTGTAGTTCCACGATGAAAGATCACGCCTCAGAAGAAAGTGAAAGACAATGACAGCCTAGATCACAGAATTTCAGAGCTGGAAGGAGCTTTGGCAAGAGGTCTGGGGGGAGTGAGGAGTGCGACTTCTACCAGCGACAGCAGAGGGAGGCACCACCACCCTGAGCCAGGCGCATCCTAAAGCCTCTTTCTCTTCAGAGCAGTCCCTCTGGCCACCCCCGGCATGTCCCTTTCTGTTGCCTAGAGGCTGGCCGAACACTCCTCTTCACCTGGATGTGGAGGCTCAGAGACTGTTCTGTCTCCTGGAAAGCGGCCGGGAACCTAGGACAGGAAGTGAGCAAATGCACCCACTGGGACCTGGGGACGGACAGCTCCTTCCTGGAGCTCCCACCCTCACATCCTTTGTGTTAGTGACACAGTGTCCTGCCAAGGCACACACAGAGAGGGACACTTACTGCTTAGTACAAAAGGGCACATGGCAGCCTTGGCTGCGTGGCACCGGCCGTCCCAGGTGGGGAGGAGCTGTTGTTTTAAAGTGACATCAAGGCCCTCAACTTATTAACCATGAAATGGAAGGAGCTGCATGCACAGGGGAAGAACAGAAATCATGATGGAAAGAAAATATAGCAAGTATTTCTTTTTATTGTTACTATTATTTTTAGAGACGGGGTCTCGCTATGTTGCCCAGGCTGGAGTGCGGTGGCTATTCACCGGCACGATCCCATTACTGATCAGCACGGGAGTTTTGACCTGCTCCATTTCTGACCTGGGCCAGTTCACCCCTCCTTAGGCAACCTGGTGGTCCCCCGATCCCGGGAGGTCACCGTATTGATGATGAACTTAGCGCGGACACCCGATCGGCATAGTGCACTACAGCCCAGAACTCCTGGGCTCAAGCGATCCTCCCGCCTCAGCCTCCCGCGTAGCTGGGATTACAGGCACGCGCCACCACGCCCGGCAAGTACTTCTATAAAACCAAAAAAGGACATAAAATGGGTACAAATAATTTGCAGATGTTTTGTTTGGTTATCTTGTTAATCCAAAAGTCTCAAGTGAAGAACTATTAGAATTTACAAGTGAATTTGATATGATGGCCCAGTACTAAAATGGGTAGCTCTCCCACATGCTAGCGATGGAAAATTCTAGCTAACAAAAACAATGGTTGGGGCGTGAGCCTCTGGTTTCAACTCTCACGTGTAAAGAGCTTGGAGCCACACACCACAGTCTTACAACAACTACCAAGAAACACTGAAATCAGTGAAGATCAACAGTTCTTCTTGGACCCATAAGGAAGTGAGGTCACAGATGCCTCTCGTACCACAGAGAATCACAGCGAGATCGGCTCTCGTGGAGCAGAATCTACAGGCTAAAGGAGACGGAGCTGGTGGAACCTGACTTGGACAAAATGCCGGAGGCTGAACATGGCAGGTGCGAGAATCTCCTGGGGTCCTACATTTTCATGGGTTTTAACTCCAGGAACCTCATCAGGTTCTCCCCACGAAAAGCCAAGAAAAATAAAAATCACCTCATGTCTCTGGGATGAGGGGGAGGTGACCACCTTGAAATAAGCCCAGAGCATTCTCCAGGCAAAGGCCTGCTCTGCAGTGAAGCCAACTTGACCAGGAGCTCACCTCGGCTGGGGAAGGGCAGTTCACCACCCAGCCCTGCCAGTCTTCCCGTCTGCCCCACTCGGGGAGGAGGAAGGGAAGAACACGTGTGAAGGTCACAGCTCAGGGACACGGGCCACTAAAGGGCTGAAACGGTCACAGGCTGGAGCCTATGTCCCTCCAGTCCCGCAGGCGCCAGCATAACATCACGGGTGGGAGCGCAGGCTGTGGAAGGCACACTCAGACACTCCACAACAGGGAGACAAAACAAGGACCCTCAAGGAATTTCACAGCCAGCGCCGAGATTCAACACGGTCCAGCTGCTAGCCAGGCTGAGGTGCTCCCTTCCAATGAAGGCCACTTGCTTTACCTTTCAGTCATGGGGCACTTACTGACGGGGGATGCGCTGAGAAATGCAGCATGAGGCAATTTCATCATCGTATTAACATCACAGAGTGCACTTACACAAACCTAGAGGGCACTGCATCCTGCACACCTAGGCCGCATGGCAGAGCCTGTGCCCCCGGGCTACACACCACAGCGTGTACCGAATACCGTAGGCAGCTGTAACACAGCGCTGTGTGTGTGTCTAAAACACATCTAAACATAGAAAAGTTACAGTAAAATTACGGTATAAAAGATTAAAAACGGGGCCGGGCGTGGTGACTCACACCTGTAATCCCAGCACTTTGGGAGGCCAAGGCGGGCGGATCATGAGGTCAGGAGACCGAAACCATTCTGGCCAACATGGTGAAACCCCATCTCGACAAAAGATACAAAAAACAAAACAAAACAAAAAAAGGCTGGGCGAGGTGGCTCACGCCTGTAATCCCAGCAATTTGGGAGGCTGAGGTAGGCGGATCACAAGGTCAGGAGTTCAAGACTAGACTGGCCAACATGGCGAAACCTCACCTCTACTAAAAAATACAAAAATTAGCTGGGCATGGTGGCTAATGCCTGTAATCCGAGCACTTTGGGAGGACGAGGTGGGTGGATTACTTGAGGTCAGGAGTTCGAGACCAGCCTGGCCAACATGGTGAAACCCCGTCTCTACTAAAAATACAAAAATTAGCTGGGTGTGGTGGTGGGCACCTGTAATCCCGGCTACTCAGGAGGCTGAGGCAGGAGAATTGCTTGAGCCTGGGAGGCAGAGGCTGCAGTGAGCCAAGATCGCACCATTGCACTCCAGCCTGGGCAACAGAGCGAGCCTCCATCTCAAAATAATAATAATAAAATAACTATGATTAATATGCTAAGGGCCCTAAGGAAAAGGGGGGCAACTGGCAAGGAAACGTGGGCAACGTAAGAGGAGGGACGGACAAAAGAACAGAAAGGAAACGCCGCAAACCAAAATCACGAACGGAAACGCACTCCTGAAGGGCTCATCAGCAGGATGGATGTGGCTGAGGAAAGAGTCACTGAACTGAAGACACGTCTACAGAAACTTCGCAAACTGAAATGCAGAGAGACAAAAACGGAAGAAAATCAGAATGCTGGAGAACTGTGGGGCAGTCACAGAAGTGTGAGTGAGCATAACAGGAACGCCAGAAAGAGAGGAAAGGAAGGGGCAGGAGGAACATCTGAATTAATGATAGTTCAGAGTTTTCCAAAATGATCGACAGACAGATCCAGGAAGCTCGGAAAACATCCATCAGGATAAATACCAAAGAATCTACGCGCAGGCAAGCTGTACTCAAACTGTAGAAAACCAGAGAATCTTGAAAGAAGCGAGAGGAAAGAATCCTTACATGTAGAGCAAAAAGAATAAAAACTGCAGCAGACTCGTCAGAAGCCACACAAGCAAAAAAAACCTAAAACCAAAAAAAATAGAATTCTATATCCAGTGAAACTATTCTTCAGGTGCGAAGGAGAGGTAACGACTTACTTTTTTCCTAAATCACTGAAAAAGAGATTTAGGAAAAAAAAATCTCTGAAAACTCAATATAAAGACTTATTTAGGCCAGGCACGGCGGCTAACACTAGTAATCCCAGCACTTTGGGAGGATGAGGTGGGTGGATCACCTGAGGTCAGGAGTTCAAGACCAGCCCAGCCAACATGGTGAAACCCTGTAGCTACTAAAAATACAAAAATTAGCTGGGTGCGGTGGCAGGTACCTGTAGTCCCAGCTACTCAGGAGGCTGAGGAGGAGAATCACTTGAGTCTGGGAGGCAGAGGTTGCAGTGAGCCAAGATGATCACGCCACTGCACTGCAGCCTGGGCGACCGAGCAAGACTGTCTCAAAACAAAAACAAAACCAAAAAAACTTCTTTAAACAAAAACTGAGACAATTCATTGCCAGTACATCTCCCCTGTGAGAAATATTAAAAGTTTTTCAGAGAGAAGAAATATGATATATGTCAGAAACCAAAATGTATGTAAAGAAGGGAGCGCGTCAGAGAGGAATAGGGAAAAGCAAAATGCAATCTTTCCTTATTCTTTTTTTTTTCTGAGACAGAGTCTCACTTCTTCCCCTAGACTGGAGTACAGTGGCTCACTGCAGTCTCTGCCTTCCAGGTTCAAGCAATTCTCTGCCTCAGCCTCCCGAGTAGCTGAGATTACAGGTACCAGCCACCATGCCCAGCTCTTTTTTTTTTTTTTGAGACAGAGTTTCGGTCTTGTTACCCAGGCTGGAGTGCAATGGCGCGATCTCGGGATCTCGGCTCATTGCAACCTCTGCCTCCTGGGTTCAAGCAATTCTCCTGCCTCAGCCTCCCAAGTAGCTGGGACTACAGGCGCGCGCTACCATGCCCAGCTAATTTTTGTATTTTTAGTAGAGACGGGGTTTCACCATGTTGGCCAGGATGGTCTCCATCTCTTGACCTCATGATCCACCCGCCTCAGCCTCCCAAAGTGCTGGGATTACAGGCGTGAGCCACTGTGTCCGGCCCTTTAGAGATGGGGTTTCACCATGTTGGCCAGGCTGGTCTTGAACGCCTGACCTCGTGATCCACCTGCCTTGGCCTCCCAAAGTGCTGGGATTACAGGCGTGAGCCACTGTGTCCGGCCCTTTAGAGATGGGGTTTCACCATGTTGGCCAGGCTGGTCTTGAACGCCTGACCTCGTGATCCACCCGCCTTGGCTTCCCAAAGTGCTGGGATTACAGGCTTGAGCCACTGCGCCCGGCCCTTTAGAGATGGGGTTTCACCATGTTGGCCAGGCTGGTCTTGAACGCCTGACCTCGTGATCCACCCACCTTAGCCTCCCAAAGTGCTGGGATTACAGGCTTGAGCCACCAAGCCGGGCCCTTTTCTTATTCTTTATTGATCTAATAGGAAAAGACATTTTTTTTCTTTTTTTGAGATAGGGTCTTGCTTTGTTGCCCAGGCTAGAATGCAGTGGCACAATCACAGCTCACTGCAGCTTCGACCTCCTGGGCTCAAGTGATCCTATCACCTCAGCCTCCTGTGTAGCTGGGACTCCAGGTGTGTACCACCATGCCTAGCTAATTTACTTATTTTTTTTTGAGAGATGGGGTCTCACTGTGTTGCTCAGGCTGCTCTCAAACTCCTGGGCTCAAGCAATCCTCACACCTCAGCCTCCCAAAGCTGAGATAACAAGTGTGAGCCACCTCGCCTGGCCCCAAATATATGTCGACTATAAGAAACCACTTTGGCCGGGTGCAGTGGCTCCCGCCTGTAATCCCAGCACTTTGGGAGGCTGAAGTGGTTGGATTATTGAGGTCAGGAGTTCAAGACTAGCCTGACCAACACGGTGAAACCCCATCTCTACCAAAAATTAGCTGGGCACTGTGATGTGTGCCTATGATCCCAGCTACTCAGGAGGCTGAGATAAGAGAATGACTTGAACCTGGGAGGCGGAGGTTGCAGTGAGTCAACATTGCACCATTGCCTCTCCAGCCTGGGTGACAGAGTGAGACTCCATCTCAAAAAAAAAAAAAAGAAAGAAAGAAGGAAACCCACTTTGAGGCCAGGCCCACACTTGTACACCTGTAATCCCTACACTTTGAGAGGTCGAGGTGGGCAGATCACTAGGTCAGGAGATCGTGAAACTCCGTCTCTACTAAAAATACAAAAATTAGCTGGATGTGTTAATGTGTGCCTGTAATTCCAGCTATTTGGGAGGCTGAGGCAGGAGAATTGCTTGAACCAAGGAGGCGGAGGTTGCAGTGAGCTGAGATCCAGCCACAGCACTCCAGCCTGGCGACAGAGCAACACTCTGTCTCAAAAAAAAGAAAAACTCATTTTGAATACAAAGACACAGATTAAAAGTAAAGGGAGAGGCCAGCACAGTGGCTCACGCCTGTAATCCCAGCACTTCAGGAGGCTGAGGCAGGCAGACAGCTTGAGCCCAGGAGTCCCAGACCAGCATGCGCCACACGGCAAAACCCTATCTCTAAAAAAAATACAAAAATTAACAGGACATGGTGGCATGTGTCTGTAGTCCCAGCTACTCAGGAGGCTAAGGAGGGAGGATCACCTGAGCCCAGTAGGCAGAGGTTGCAGTGAGCCAAAATCATGCCAGTGCCCTTCAGCCCAGGTGTCAGAGCGAGACTCTGTTTCAAGAAAGAAAAAAGGTAAAAAAAATAGAGAGAAGAAACAAATTACTGATATATTTAAAAAAAAGGGGGGGGGAGGGGGTGAATCACTGTTAATCCCATGCCCCTTAAAAGGTTAACAAACAAATATTCTAAACACTTCCATGCCCACAAATTTAATAACGTAGATGAAATGGACCCATTC
This sequence comes from Aotus nancymaae, assembly GCF_030222135.1. Classification (NCBI taxonomy): domain Eukaryota; kingdom Metazoa; phylum Chordata; class Mammalia; order Primates; family Aotidae; genus Aotus; species Aotus nancymaae. The sequence continues at coordinate 6,693,719 of NW_026988444.1, forward strand.
CCTGAAAGATACGTCCACCAAAGCTCACACAAGGCGAAACTGATAACCCGAATAGGCTTACATTGAATATAGCGAGAAAAGCAAACTTCTCCTCTAGACGCACACTCAGGACACTTCTGTGACCAGTCTCCCACGCCGACTGATGCTCTGATGCCGGCTGGGTATCCTGCATGTCAGTTCAGTTCTGGCACGAAGTGGAGTTAGTGTGGACCCCACAGGTTCAGGGCTCAGTCCCACAAGACTGCCCCCTTCTGAGGACAAGGACAAGCACGGGTTCCCCAGGTCACTCACAGCCTCTGTTCCACCTGGCTACAAATCCGGGACTCCCACAGCCCCTTCCCTGGCTGCGAATATCTCCTAGAAAGGCTCACAGAACCCAGAAAAAGAGTTTACTTACTAAGGCCAATTTATTACAAAGGATATTTTTAAAGACACAAATAGCCAGAGGCAGAGCTCACAGGGAGCATGTGCCCCTGTGGAGTTGGGGTGCACCACCACCTCATCCAGCACATGGATGTGCTCACCAGCCTGGAAGCTCTCCAAATCCTGTACTTGTGAAGTTTTCATGGAGACTTAATTACAGAGGCATGATCAATTATTAACTCCACCCCATTCCCCTTCTTGCAGGAGGGAGGAGGTAGGGCTGAATGTCCCCAGCTTCTGTTTATGGCTTGGTCTTTCTGATGAGCAGCCCTCATCTAGGAACCCCCCCTGCCAAGAATCACTTCACTCGAACATTCCAGGCGGATGAGGGCAAAGACCGACTCTGAGAATGGAAGGTGCTCAGAGCACCATTTTGCTCGGGAGACTTAGGAGCTCTGTGCCATATTCTGGGGCAGAGACCAAATACACGTTTTTTATTATGTGACAGCAGCTATGAAAGAAATGGAATAATTAGTAGCCTTCCAAAACAGAAGCCCTGCTGGCTTCATCGGTGGATTTTACCAAGCGTTCAGGAAAGAAATGAAACTAGAAAACAGTAGCAGAGGAAATGCTTCCTCACTCATTCTATGTGTCCAGCATGGCCCTAACACCAAAACACACACACTACAAGAAAACCACAGGCCGGGGATGGTGGCTCAACCCATAGTCCAAAGTTTTCAGAGGCCAAGGTGAGAGAATCACTTGGGGCCAGGAGTTCGAGACCAGCCTGGGCCGCAGGCTGGGACCCCCTCTCTACAAACACTTAAAAAACTAGCCGGTGTAATGGTACGTGTCCACAGTCCCAGTTACTTGAGAGGCTGAGGCAGGATCACCCGAGTCCAGGAGGTTGAGACAGCAGTGAGCCGAGATCGCACCTGTGCACTATGCACTCCAGCCTGGGTGACAGAGCGAGACACTGTCTCAAAAAGACAAAAAGAAAAAGAGAAAAGAAAACTACAGACAAATATCTCTCATGAACACAGATGCAAACATCTTTAACAAAACCTTAGCGACTGAATAAAAAACAGTATAAAAAGAATTATACGCCGTGACCCACAGGGATCTACTCCAGGTATGCAAGGCTGGCTCCGTGCTCTAAAACCAGTTAAAGTACCCGTCACATCAACAGGCAAACCACACGACCATAAATCACAGGATCACATTAACAGGTAAAACAAAAATCATCTGACACATTCCCGTTCATAACAGCTGTCAGTAACAGAAATACATGGGAATTTCATCAGCTTGACAAAGGACATGTAAAAAAACCAGAGCTAGGGCCGGGAACGGTGGCTCACGCCTGTAATCCCAGCACTTTGGGAGGCTGAGGCGGGCGGATCACGAGGTCAAGAGATTGAGACCACCCTGGCCAACACGGTGAAACCCCATCTCTACTAAAATACAAAAATTAGCTGGGCGTGGTGGTGCACGCCTGTAGTCCCAGCTACTAGGGAGGCTGAGGCAAGAGAATTGCTTGAACCCAGGAGGCGGAGTTGCAGTGAGCTGAGATTGCGCCACTGCACTCCAGCCTGGCGCCTGGCAACAGAGCAAGACTCTGTCTCAAAAAAAAAAAAAAAAAAAAACCTAGCGCTAACATCATAAAAAGGAAAACGGTTATTCCTTCTATTCTCTCTTAACACCTTTTTTTTGTTTTGAGACGGAATTTCACTCTGTCACCCAGGCTAGGGTGCAATGGCACAATCTCAACTCACTGCAACCTCCACCTCCCGGGCTCAAGTGATCCTCCTGTCTCAGCCTCCCGAGTAGCTGGGATTACAGGCACGTGTCACCAGGCCTGGCTAGTTTTTGTAATTTTACTAGAGACGGGACTTCACCCTGTTGGCCAGGTGGGTCTCAAACTCTTGACTTCAGGTGATCCACCCTCCTCAGCCTCCCAGTGTTGGGATTACAGATATGAGCCACTGTGTCCAGCTAATCTGGAATTTTTTTTTTTTTCTTGAGGCAGAGTCTTACTCTGTCTCCAGGCTTGAGTACAGTGGCACGATCTCGGCTCACTGCAACCTCCGCCTCCCGGGTTCAAGAGATTCTCCTGCCTGAGCCTCCTGAGTAGCTGGGACTACAGGTGCACACCACCACGCCCAGCTAATTTTTGTATTTTTAGTAGAGACAAGGTTTCACCATGTTGGCCAGGATAGTTTCAATCTCTTGACCTTGCGATCCGCCCACCTCGGCCTCCCAAAGTGCTGGAATCACAGGCATGAGCCACCGCATCTGGCCACTAATCTGGAGTTTTGAAAAACCTCTGATTGTGAAAAATCTTGAACGTTACAAATTAAACGGAATAGTGTAATAAATGCACACACCTGCCCCTAGTTTCACCGTTCATCACTCGTCTGAACTTCTCCCAAGTCTCCAGCTTCCATTTATTATTTATTAACAGATTGTTAGAACAGAAAAACCCAGCAGATGGTACAGAGGAATTTCCTTCGCCCTCTCACCCCCTGCCCTGTTCCCCGCTAATTCACATCTCGCATTCGTGTGGTGTGTGTATCTCCAGTTATGAAGCAATACTCATATGTTGTTACAAACAGCGTCCATAGTTTACATTCAGGTTCACTTGTGTCGTACTTGGTTGTGTTTTTGAGACAGAGTCTCACTCTGTCGCCCAGGCTGGAGTGCAGCGGTGCAATCTCAGCTCACTGCAAGCTCCGCCCCATGCCGTTTAAGCGATTCTCCTGCCTCAGCCTCTCGAGTAGCTGGGACTATAGGTGCCCGCCACCACGCCCACTAATTTTTGTATTTTTAGTACAGACAGTGTTTCACCATCTTGGCCAGGCTGGTCTTGAACTCCTGACCTCACGACTCACCCAACTTGGCCTCCCAAAACGCTGGACCAACCTCTGAAGCCCACGGGCCGGATCCTTCAGTTTGAGGAACCTGCCCAAAACTAGACGCTGGCTAAAGATGACGAGCTGAACAGACACGTGTGACACGTGCGTAGCCTTTTCCATACAAACCCTCAAGAATGACCAGAAGAGTCTGTCACTGAAGAACAAACCCACACGGGCAGCAAGAACAGAGCGTGGAGCCAGCGCCTGCGCCACAGGCGGCTGCGAGGCAGACTGCAACCCGGGGGAGGGCATCCTCTCCCCACCACGCCCTCGCTCCTGACACCCTGCGCCCACCCCGCACGCCCAGCCAGAGTGGCCTGGCCTCACCTTTCGAGGGGCACAAGGGCACAGGGCACACAGGGCCATGCCTGCGCCTGTCCCTGCTCTCCAGGGCCCAGCCCTGCACAGCCCTCCCCACTGACATGCTCTCCCCACTGACACGCTCTCCCCACTGACACGCTCTCCCCACTGACACACTCTCCCCACTGACATGCTCTCCCCATGGCACAGCCCTCCCCACTGACACACTCTCCCCACGGTACAGCCCTCCCCACGGCACAGCCCTCCCCACTGACATGCTCTCCCCACGGCACAGCCCTCCCCACGGCACAGCCCTCCCCACTGACATGCTCTCCCCACGGCACAGCCCTCCCCACTGACATGCTCTCCCCACTGACATGCTCTCCTCACGGCACAGCCCTCCCCACTGACACGCTCTCCCCACTGACATGCTCTCCTCACGGCACAGCCCTCCCCACTGACACGCTCTCCCCACTGACATGCTCTCCCCACGGCACAGCCCTCCCCACTGACACGCTCTCCCCACTGACATGCTCTCCTCACGGCACAGCCCTCCCCACTGACACGCTCTCCCCACGGCACAGCCCTCCCCACTGACATGCTCTCCTCACGGCACAGCCCTCCCCACTGACACGCTCTCCCTGGAACCACACTCCCTCTGGCTCTGGTCTGCTTGCCCCACTCCCCTGCATGGCCAAACCTGGCCCTGACCCCTCATCACTGGCCCCCTCTCTGCCGGGCTCCCCCAGCCTCTCCAGTGAGATTCCAGTCACCAACAACCCTGGGGACACGTCTGGCCCCCTTCTCTCTATCACACAGGGAGTGTGTCTAGTCCCCATCTCTCTATTACGGGGCGGGGGGTGGGGGTGGGGGCGTCCAGCCCCCTTCTCTCAAGGCTGGGTGCGGTGGCTCACCTGGGCAACAGGGCATCTCTCCAAAAAAATATAAAAAATTAGCTGGGCATAGTGGCACATGCCTGTAGTTCCAGCTACTCAGGAGGCTCAGGTGGGAGGATCACTTGAGCCCAGGAGGTTATGGCTGCAGTAAGCCAAGATCATGCCATCACACTCCAGTCTGAGATGGTCTCCAAAAAGCAAAAAAAGAAGTCATTAAATACTGCCAGAAAGAGGGGGAAACTTGGATGCAATAAATAACAGTAAATAAAGCAACCAGTAAAATGTGTACTTAAATCTAGTAATGACGGTCGCTTGCAGGGAGGAGTGAGGACCACCTGGAGCTAGGATGGCATATACAGCCTCCACCCAGGGAGGGGGGCACACGGGACCCATCAGCGCTCAACAGTTACACACAGAGGGGCTCCCGTGTCCGTTTCTAAAACTGAAAGATGGGCCAGGCACAGTGACTCACAATTGTAAACCCAGAGCTTTGGGAGGCTGAGACGGGAGGATCACTTGAAGCTAAGGGTTCAAGACCAGCCAGGGCAACATAGTAAGACCCCGTTGCTACAAAAATTTTAAAAATTAGCCAGATGTGGTGGTATGCGCCTGCAGTCCCAGCACTTGGGAGGCTGAAGTGGGAGGATCGCTTGAGCCCGGGAGGAGGTCAAGGCTGCAATGAGCCGTGATAGCACCACTGCACTCCAGCCTGGGATACAGAGCAAAGGCCTGTCTCCAAAAAAAAAAAAAGAAAAAATGGAAACATATCCACTAGAAGAATAGTAAGAAAACAGTGAGAAAGCCTAACAAATTAAAAAAATAAATAGACCAATAATTCCCGCTCATCAATAATCACAACTGTAAACAACGACGCTATAAAAGAGCTTTGGATTGAGTTGACAATATAACCAGAAAGCATGAAAGGGTGAATAGAAGGAGATGAAGAAATAAGACTTTAAATGGGACAAAAAGGGGTTTCTTGTGCAGGTAACAGGAAAACTTACGCATAAACAGCATGGCCTTGAGGTGAAAAGCTAAACCTGGATGTAGGAGCAGGAAGCACAGCAGGAGGCCGACCTTACCGTGCTCAGAAGCCAGTGGACAGAGGGCCCGACAGGAAGCTAGGAAATGGTCCGGGCTGCTGCCCATCACGAGGAAGCGAGCGCCCCGCTCTGGGTGATAACAACGTGGCCGAGGACACGTTCTTCTCACACCACACTGAAACACTCCCAAAAAGGGACTGTGTTGGCCACAATGAAGTCTCAAAGGATTCCAAACAGCAGAAGTCCTTCAGAGACCTACCATTGTGCCTTAATGCAGTTAAATTTTAAAACAACTACAAAAAATTAGCTCCCCTCCCCCAATCTGCGTGCATTTAAAAATCTGTTGCCACCCTTCTAAATAACCACAGGGTTCATGGGGGCATCAAGGCTGGAATTACAAACGACTCAGAAACGAACAGCAGCAAGAGCAGAGACAGGCGGGTCCGTGGCGTCGCCAAGGAGCAGAGGAGCCACAGTCTCCGTTGTCGGGTTAAGGAACACGCCAGGAACCAGAACTACAAGAAAAAACCCCAGAAAGTGAAAAGACGTGAGGATTAAATGAGCATACGCAACACAGAGACAGGAAGGGCCAGCCATTTGGAAAAACCTGTAATGTCGACAAACCTCAGGGAGTTTAACCACGAGGAACAGAGAGAAGAAAAGCCACGTCAGCTCTGATGACGACAAACAGCGTCAAAACTGCGAGAGAAGGCCTGGTTCGGTGGCTCACTGTCACCAGCATGGTAGTAGAAAGCCCGTCCCTACTAAAAACGCAAAGAGTAGGCAGGGGTGGTGGCGAGTGCCGGTAATCCCACCTAGTCCAGAGGCTCAGAACTGCTTGAATCTGGGAGGCGCAGGTTGCAGTGAGCTGAGACGTCACCACTGCACTCCAGCCTGGGCAAAAGAGTGAGATGATGTCTAAAAAAGTAAAATTCCAAGAGAAAAACAGCATACAATTTCAACCCGAAAATCCAAAAATCTAGATTTGATCTGAAAATCTAGATCGGCGGTATCCAGGGGCACGCTCCTCCCCAGGACGCGTCCGGAAACGCACGTGATGGGCTGTGTCTTCGGTCATGCTGGTGGCTGTTGCCTTGGGGATCCAGGAAGCCCTGAAACCTTGTCTCACGATCATATACTTACGGACAAACACTGATCCAGATGAAATCAACAACGTGGTAGGAAAACGGGTTTCCTATGCACACAACAGGCAAAGGAAACATCCACCATATGTAAACAACATCTAGAAACCAATTCTAAGTACTTAACAGCAAAATGGAGGGGCAGGGACAGAAACAGAGCTAATAAACATACAAAGATTACAAAGGAAAACTTTTTTTTTGCGACAGGGTCTCACTGTCACCTAGGCTGGAGTGCAGTGGTGCGATCACAGCTCACTGCAGACTTGACGTCCTCTGCCTGTCTCCCAGGCAGTTAGGACCACAGGCGTGCACCACGATACCGGCTAATTTTAAAATTCTTTATAGAGATGGGGTCTCCCTACGTCGCCCAGGCTGGTTTGAACTCCTGACTCAAGTCATCTTCCCTCTTCAGCCTCCCAAAGGGCCGGGATTATGGGCACGAGCCACTGTGCCTGCCTTACACACCACATTTTTAATAGCGACAAGAAATAAAACTTGGGAGATGCGTAAGAAATGAAAATTTTTACCACTTTTTAGTCTGTATTTCTGCAGTTTTAATTTTCGCAACAGAGAAAGTTTTGTATTTTGTTTTTTGAGACAGACTCGTGCCCCGTCACTCATGCTGGAGTGCAGTGGCACCATCTCCGCTCGGCACAACCTCCACCTCCCAGGTTCAAGCTATTCTCCTGCCTTCGCCTCCCACGTAGCTGGGATTACAGGCACGCGCCACCACACCTGGCTAAGAATGTATTGTATTTCAATAGATGAGTATGGCTTTTTTTTGAGACAGAGTCTTACTCTGTCCCCCAGGCCAGAGTGAAGTAGCACAATCTTGGCTCACAGCAACCTCTGCCTCCCAGGTTCAAGCTGTCACCCACCTCAGCCTCCCCAGTAACTGGGATTACAGGCATGCACCACCCTATCCAGCTAATTTTTGTATGTTTTTAGTAGAGATGGGGTTTCGCCATATTGGCCGGGCTGGTCTCAAACTGCTGACCTCAAGTGATCTGCCCACCTCAGCCTCCCAAAGGGCCGGGATTATAGCTGTGAGCTACCAACCCTGGCCTCAATAGATGTTTTAATTGAATAGATGTTAAAATAATTATTAATGTTCATGATAATTTAACTTCAAGGATATTCATCAGAACTTAAACGGAAAGAATGTCCTCATGATTTTAATAGTTTCTTTTGAGGGTTTCCTCTCATTCTTCATTTAGCCCCTAACTCATCTGGAATTTCTGTCGCGTTAAGGTATGAAACAGAAGCCACCTTTCCCTGTACACTCTCCGCGGAGGCGTTCCGGTGCTCCCCGCTAACGCACGCTGCCTGCCCCCTTTACGGGCGACATCCCTCCACGCACAGATGCCTCTTGTGGGACCGGGTGCAGCGAGGCTGCTTTCTAACCTGGGTTCCCTCGTCCACAAGGTACGGCTATGACCAGCACTTCCTCCTGAGAGCGCAAGGAGCTCGAGACGCCCCAGAAATGCTCAGGGGACGTGGGCCACCTCGCAGAGAAACCCCTCCTAGCGGCAAGGGAGCAGAGAACGAGAGGGTCTGGTACTGACCGCGGCTGGGCGACAGCAGGCCACTCGGGCAGGGGACGCTCACTCTCCTCAGCTCATCCAGCTTCTCCTGGAGCTTCCGCACCTGGCTGTCGGAGCGGCTGACCCTCTGCCGCAGGCTCCTGAGCTCGCCGTTCTTCTTCTCCACCTGCTCCCGCAGGCAGCACACCTGGCTCTTGCTCTGCCGGGACGAGAAGCAATAGGAGTGCAGCGAGTCGATGAGCTTGCAGGCCCCCGACGCCGACAGGATGACCTCGTTGATGGACATGGGGCTGGCGTCACTGTGCTCGCTCTGCACGGCTTCCGTGGCTGGCTTCGGGGTGACGTCGGCAGGAGGGGCGGAGGGGCTCTGGGAAGGCTTCTGCGGCGTGGCGGTGAGTGACGAGCCGGGGGGACTCTGGGCCGGGCCCTCGTCAGGCCCCAGGCCGCTCCCACTGCAGCTCGGCTCCACGTCTCTCTTCGGCCTCTTACGGTCAATGGGCTCTCGGGGGACAGACGGCCTTTCTCGGGCGTGCTTGGAGGAGAAACTGTAGGAATGAAGCGAGCCGATAAATCTGCAGGCACCAGATCCTGGGGGCGTGAAGTCCTCCACGGAAATGCCACTCTTGTCTGCCACATCCCCTTGGACGGAGGAGGTGGGGCTCTCCTTGCCAGCAGCTGTGGCAGACGCTTCTGCTTTGCCCTGGCTGCCTGCCACCATGGTGGCCCGTCCGTCTCCCGGAGTTCGCTCCAGGGCTTGCTGGGCCTGCTCCTGGCCGGCAGCCTCCCGGGCCGCCCGGGGTGCGGCTTCACCCTGCAGAGCGGCTCGCTTCAACCTGCGGGACTCCGGCTTGGCCATCGGGTTTCCACCTGAGGATGGTGACCAACCCGCAGCTCCTCTGCCAGTGGCAGCGCTCGAGTGTCCCCTCACGCCCGCTGTGGTCTTGCTGGCATCTTTTCTGCGGGTGCGGCCGTGGCCTCCGGCGCCCCTCTTCTTCTCGCTCAGGTGGAAGATGGACGGCACAGCCGTGGGCTTCAGCAGGCGGTGCTGGTCCTCCAGCCTCTTGGAGAAGCTGTCTTTGGTGAAATGCTCACTGCAGAGAAACGAATACTTAGTAGGAGTCCAGTTATCCCTCTGAACAGCTTTTAACCATTGGATTAGACGTTTTGAGTCCTTTAGGGGGAACCTACGGGACAAAGGACAAAGTGATTAGAAATAATTAAATGTCTCCCTTTAAAACGCTCAACTATAAAAGCAAAACGAGGGTTTTCACGAACACCGAAAGCTGTAACGCCTTCATCCTTTTAAAAAAATGCTTCAATGCTGATTGGGCCTCGTGAAAAGAAAACATTATTAAAAATTATTTAAAAAAAGAAAAAACTACTTCAAAAAGATTTAAGGAACATCTTCTACCTGCAAATTATTACTGGAGTAGAAATCTTTTTTTTTTTTTTTTTTTTTTTGAGACAGTTTCGCTCTTGTTACCCAGGCTGGAGTGCAATGGTGCGATCTCGGCTCACCGCAACCTCCGCCTCCCGGGTTCAGGCAATTCTCCTGCCTCAGCCTCCCGAGTAGCTGGGATTACAGGCACGCGCCACCGTGCCCAGCTAATGTTTTGTATTTTTAGTAGAGATGGGGTTTCACCCTGTTGACCAGGATGGTCTTGATTTCTTGACCTCGTGATCCACCCGCCTCAGCCTCCCAAAGTGCTGGGATTACAGGCGTGAGCCACCGCGCCCGGCTCTGGAGTAGAAATCTGAAAAGACCCACTGTCTAGCCTTAAGGAGCTTACAGTCTGTAGGGCCGATGGGCATGAAGGTAACTAGCTCCTCCCCAGACTGTGGTAAACGCCCTATGGGGACACAGGATGCTTAGAGACAGGGCTAGGATGGCCTCAGGACAGCAGGAAACAGCTCCTAGAAGCTGACTGCTAACCAACCCTCCTGACCTGCCTGGAAGGTAAGACTTTGGGTGCTAAAACCAGGGCCAGCTTCCAGAGATGGGGGCATGAGAGGTCAGGACAGCACAGAGGCAGCTGAGATGTGGAGCCCTCCAGCAGATCCAGAGCTGCGGTTCTGTGGTCCCGCCGCATGTCCACCTCCAGGAGTAAAAACGCTCCATATAAAAGTTGGCAAGCCCAGGGCAGGGCACAGTGGTGCTCACCTGCAGTTCCAGCTACTGGGGAGACTGAGGCTTGAGAATTCTTTGAGCCCAGGAATTCGAAGTTACAGTGACCTAGGATTGCACCACTGCTCCCCAGGCTGGGCAACAGAGAGAGACCCTGTCCTCTCCCCTCAAAAAACTCAACCAACCCAGATGAACCTTGAGGACAATATACTGAATGGAATAAGCCAGTTGTGGCCGGGTGCGGTGGCTCAAGTCTGTAATCCCATCACTTCGGGAGGCTGAAGTGGGTGGATCACCTGAGGTCAGGAGTTTGAGACCAGCCTGGCCAACATGGTGAAGCCCTGTCTCTACTAAAAATACAAAAATTAGCCAGGCAAGGTGACACGCTACTCCTAGCTACTAGGGATGCTGAGGCAGGAGAATCACTTGAGCCCAGGAGTCAGAGTTTGAAGCCAGCCAAGATCGCGCCACTGCACTCCAGCCTGAGTGACAGAGTGACTCTGTCTCAAAAAAAAAAAAAAAAAAAAGCCAGTTGCAAAAAGTCAAACACTTAGAGTAATCAAATTCATAGTAATCAAAAAGTACTTAGAGTAATCAAATTCATAGAGACAGGAAAATGGGGGTTGCCAGAGCGTAGGGAGAGGAGGACTGAGGAGTTAGTGTTTAACGGGTGCAGAGATTCGGCTTTACAAAATAAAAACAGTTCTGGAGCTGGATGGTGATGACAGCTGCACAACAACGTGAACGTATTCGTTGCCATGGACTGTGCACTGAAAGAGGGTTAGGAAAGGCTGGGAGCCGCAGCTCATGCCTGTGATCCCAGCTACTCTGGAGGCTGAGGTGGGAGTTTCGCTTGGGTCCCGGAGGTTGATGATCACACCAATGCACTCCAGCCTGGGTGACAGAGCGGGACTCTGTCTCCAAAAAGAGTTAGGATGGTAAATTTCATGTTATGTGTATTATACCATAATTTAAAATTTGGAGAGAAAAACAAGCAGTGCTGGAAGATACTGAATAGGATACTTAGTCATTTCTTCTTTATTACCTAATAAAGATCCTTCATAACTATTTCTTCATTAAGGCAAGTTCTGTGTTTAAGAAAACAGGCCTGGCCAGGCACGGTGGCTCACGCCTGTAATCCCAGCACTACTGCGAGGCTGAGGTGGGCGGATCACTTGAGGTCAGAAGTTCAAGACCAACCTTGCCAATATGGCAAAACCCCGTCTCTACTAAAAATACAAAAAATTAGACCTTGGTGGCACGTGCCTGTAATCCCAGCTACTTGAGAGGCTGAAGCAGGGGAATCGCTTGAACCTAGAAGGTGGAGGTTGTGGTGAGCCAAGATCGCACCACTGCACTCCAACCTGAGTGACAGACAGAGACTCCATCTCAAAAAAAAAATAAAGAAAAAAAAAAAAAAAACCGGCCCGAATGTGCACGAGGGGTGGAGTGGTCAGTTCTAACTGCTATTTGCTCCACCTGAGGCCAGTATGGACCAGGACAGATCCTAACAGGATGAACTGGGGCATACTAAGCAACAGGACCTTCTAACCTCCTTTCTGAATGCTTTGTGAGGCCAACTCCAAAGATAGGCCCCTCACCCCCAATTTCAGTGCCCTTTCCCCTGTAGCATGTTAGACCGTTGCAACACGTCGCCTTTTCAAGAACAGTAACAAAACTTCTAGGACACAAGCTCTGAAACAAATCGTCAAGAAAGCGTGCTGGCTGCTTGTGAAATAATCTAATGTTACTAATTCTTCTGATACATGGTAATGATTGCAGACTTACAGCGAAACATCGTGAACTTTCAGTAACACTATAAATAACGTGCCATTCCCGTCTGTAAAACTTAAATAACACCATGCAACATAAAAAAGCAACATCTGCAAAGTGGTTTTTAAAGTCTGTTCCCTGTTCTGGTGCCTCCCGCGTGTAATCCGCATAAATCTCACTGAAACAGGCTGAACCCACAAGGCCTCGGGGGGTTTGGGCCGGGCCACGGGGGCCCACGTGGGAAGTGGCCGAGAGCCCCGGGCCAGGCTCTCCCGGAGCGCGGAAGGATGCGGTCCCCAGCCGGGCGCCCCCAGGCTCTCAGAGCGGACCCGCGTCCTGCGCTCGGGCCCCGTCCCGGAACGCCCTCCCGGGGGCTGTCAGCTCGCATCTGCCCGGCCGCTGCTGCTCGCAGACACCGAGGCCGGCCGCCCGCGGTCCGGAGAAGCGGCAGTCGCGGCCGGGCAGGACAATCAGCCCCGGACCAGCTTCTAGAACGTGCGGCTTCTGAAGCCCCGGCGCCGGCCGGATCCATCGCGCGCAGGGCGGACCCGGGCGGCCAGGGTGGGGGCGGCCGCGCCGCCCGAACCCGGCCCAGAGACGGCGGCCGGGCCAAGGTCACACAGCGCCCGCGCCCGCTCCCCCGCGCCCCGGCCGCCGAGGCCCCGCGCCCCCCGGCCCCTGCGCTCGGGCCGGCCGCGCGGCCTCAGTTTCCCCGTGGGGCCGGGGCGGGGGCGTGGCGGCGCGGGGCCCGCGTACCTGTGGAAGGAGACGGCGCGCTTCTCGCCCTTGCCCTGCCGGTTGGAGCAGTTCACGGCCGCACAGCAGATCACCATCTCGGGCCTCGGCCCAGCCGCGCCGCCAGGCCCCGGCCCTCGCCGCCCGCCCGCCCGCGGACCGCCCCGAGGGAGGGAGCGCGGCGGCGACACGGCTCGGGACGTGGGCCGGCCCGCGGCGTCCGCACCGTACGGCAAGATGGCGGCGCAGGCGCCCGTCGCGGTCCCGCCCCCGCCCCCACCCTCTCCCGCCGCGCGCTCGGCCGTCTTCGGGACCAGCGGGGCGCGACCGGACCCTCGCAGCGTCGGCCGGCAGGCGGGCAGGCGGGCGGGGGAGTTGCCCGGGCTGGGCAACTCCGTACGGCGACATGGGCGCGCCGGCACGTCCGTACTGCAAGATGGCTGCTCGGACGGGGAACCAGCCCGCCTCTACCGCCTCGACAACCGCTCCCGGGTCCTCTAAGAGGAGGAAGCGCCACCCATGGCACGCAGTGTCCCGTCGGAGAGCAGAGCGAGCCATCGTCCGGCGACACGTCCCCAGGCCACCCGCGGGGCACCCCGGGGCTCGCGTCGGCCCGGCCGTACGCCAAAATGGCGGCTCCCGCGTATTTCCGCTCGCGCGCCGTATCGTCTTCGCCGCCTGAGCCCGCGCCCCGATTGGCCCCCGCGGCGTCCCGTCGCCGCGTCGCGCTGCGGGCCTGTCGGAGCGACGCCGCTCGGGTCAGTCGGCGGCCGGACAGGAAAGATGGACGCAGGTGAGGAGTTGCCGGGGGCCGGCCTTTCCGCGGGAGATGCTCGCCTCGTCCTCGGCCTCCCCTCCTCGGGCGGAGCTGCCGCGACTCGCCCCGGGGCGCGCCAGGGCGGGTCAGGCTGGGCCGGAGCGACGGGGGCGAGCGCTGCGGGAGCGTGGGGCGGTGGCGGTGGCGGTGGCGGTGGCGGTGGGCGGTGGGCGCGGAGGGGACGGGGCCGCGGGTCCGGCCGTCGCTCGCGCTGGAGCTTTTGCCGCTTTTCGCTCCCGCCCGGAACGCTCCGGAGGTTGCGGCTGCCCAGGCCGTTGCGCCGGGTGGGCCGTGGAGGGCGGCGGGGCCTGCCGCGCGGGCAGAAGCGCGGTGGCGGACGGGGCGGCCGCGGTCCGGGTGGGGACGCGAGCGGCGGGTGAAAGCGTCGCCTTCCCGCAGCTGGGCGTGAAGGGATGGAAACGCTCTAACTTGTAGGAAGTTAGAAACATGCCGTGTACACCACAGTACACGCCTCGTTTTTGTTTTTGTCTTCCATTTAGTAACCAGTAGATCCTCCAAGCTTCTTTTCCGTGACGAGAAAGAGAGACAGTAAATTTGTCTCATGGGGGTCCTAAGAGAGAGGGGGAGAGAGAGGGAGGGGTGTGTGTGTGTGTGTGTGTGTGTGTGTGTGTAGGGAGCGTTGGTGTTTGTGCCTATCCTGTCATGCTTGGCAAGATATTTTAAGTCAGTACCAAACCCATCGCTTCCCCAGTAACCGCCTAGTCTTAGCCCTTTCATTCTTTGCGGGAACTGATTTGCCTTCTAGCAGGTATCCCCCATCTGTAAAGAAAGATTTTCATCTGGTTTAATTCTGTCATTCCGAATGGCATTGTGTTTACTTTTCCTGGCAGCTACAACATAAATTTACTACGATCTGAGTTGGAAAACTGTAATGTGTATCGCCAATATCTGTTTAAATGGTTTGTAGCAGCTCACCGCGTAAATGTGTTAGGTGGCTGGAGGAGGCTGGAGCCCTGACTCCCTAAGGAGCATGTTGACCAGGTGTAGATCTCGTGAAGTTTGTTTTTAAAATAACTGCCAGACACAGTTGTGCTATTTGCAGGTGTGTAGTATTTGTTTACTATTTTTACTGTTATTATTTGTGATGCAGGATTTTTCTCAGCCACTTTGCCAGCTAGAGACGTCTGACTGGTGACACCCCTGCCCAGGCCTTGCTTGGGTCCAGGCTTGCCGCAGGAGATGCCCTGTCTCCTTGACCCGCCCGGTGGCACCTGGTTTGCACTCTGGCATGGATGCCATGGCCGCCATGACTGCATGCTCAGCCCCTGGCCTGCGTGGGTGTGAGAGTGAGTGAGTGCAGGGTCCCGCCGGCTGTTCCAAGCACCAGCAACGGAGTGTGGGCTCTGCAGAGCTTACAGCTGGACATGCGGCAAGTGGCTCTCCCAGTGGACTCCAGCGTCCAGACGAGGGGACGGTAGATTCCGGTGTCCAGACAGGGAGAAGGCAGTGGCACCCAAGTAGGGGTGCTTGCAACCCTGAATCCCAAGAAGAGGGGGTGTTACAGTGTGTCAACAGCTGTATCACACCCATTGCCCTGTCCCAGCCTGTAGTTCTGGGGCTGACTCTGCCCTGATGCTGCTTCCCATTGCTGCTTTCTGTCACGTGGGGCAGCTGCCGTTTGGCAGCAGAGGGCTGGGGGCCACAGTGTTACAGCCTTTTTGTACCTGCATTTATTGGGTCCCTAGTTCTTGTCCCACATCCAAGAAGAATGAGATTATGCTGGCAATTGAAGGGTAAAGAGGGTGGAGAATAGTTTTATTGAGTGATGAAACAGCTCACAGCAGAGAGGGGACTCAATGATTGTCTTCTACCCAAAGTTGAGTCGTCTCTCTTCACGGCTGAGTCCAGGGCTTTTATGGGCTCAGAACGAGGAGCGTGTGCTGATTGGTTTGTGGGTATGCAAAAAAGGCTAAGTTAAAGTCGCCACTCAAAGGTGGGGACGACAGTGTAATAAGCCGACTGAAGAAGAGTGAGTATAAGTAAAATAGGTGAAGGCCGGGGATTACTCAGAGGAAAGTGCAACCGAACAAGAAGAGAGATTCTCAGTCCAGTCCCTGGATTTATCCCGAGACTCGCAGACTGGCTTTCAGGCTTTAGCGTTAAACCGTGGCATGAAGGTTGGATTTCACTGGTGACCTGCCCCTGCCAGCCCACTACTCATCTGCCTCCTGCCTCCATCGTTTGGATACCTTGAGGCTGGAGTATTATATGAGAGACTTGGTTAAGATCAAATACACAGTTTAGTGTCAGTCATATGACTTAAAATGTGAAAATCATCAAGTTAGGAGAACAGTTATGTTCTTACGTGATGTTACTTTGTTTTTATCTCTTATTTTTCCTTGACAACCAAATTGACATGATGATACTTTAACAGGACACTGGATGCTGCTGCTTGTGGGATCAAAGTAGAAAAGGTGTTTGCATTTAAAAGTCTCTGTTCATGCTGATAAAAACTTATATGATGTTTGTAGGATATCATGGAGACTTTTCCTTCTAACTTGATACTGTATTTCCTTTCAGGGATGATTAATGATCCACCCTGGCCAGGTGCGGTGGCTCACGCCTGTAATCCCAGCACTTTGGGAGGCCGAGGTGGGTGGATCACGAGGTCAGGAGATTGAGACCATCCTAGCCAACATGGTGAAACCTTATCTCTACTAAAAATAGAAAAATGAGCCAGGCATGGTGGTGGGTGCCTGTAGTCCCAGCTACTCAGGAGGCTGAGACAGGAGAAGCACTTGAACCCAGGAGGCAGAGGTTGCAGTGAGCCAAGATTGTGCCGTTGCACTCAAGCGTGGCGACAGAGCGAGACTGTGTTTCAAAAAAAAAAACCAACACGATCCACCCTCCTCTGTTCTTGAAGATTCTGCCTTCCTTGACCATGTGTAATATAGTTTCTGTTTGTCCTGGTAGTCATTTATTCAGTACACTGTTGATTACTGACTGCCAAGTATGTGTTAGGCATTGTTGTAGACACTAGGACCAGAGAAGTAAACAACATAGATAAAAACCGTTGCCTGGAGGTAGCCGACGTTCTAGATGTGAGACCAGCATTAGCAGCAAACTATGTGGCTGCTGGGGGACAGCGATTTGGACCAAGGATGAGGAGGACTGAAATTGTAGCCAGGATGGCCAGGAAAGCGCTCGCTCTGAAGGCGAAGTTCTGACCATGACCGAAGAGCAGTGTAGGAGGAAGGGCAAGTAGCAAGAGCCTGGCGTGGCTCGGGTGCAGCGGGTGACAGCGAGAGAAGCAGGAGCTGAGGGTAGAGGGGTGCCTTGCTAGGTCATAGTGAGTACTTCAGTGTTTATTCTGAATAGGGTGGCAACTCTTTGGAAGGTTTTGTTCTAGGGGAGGAGTAACATGATAGGCTGTGTTTAACGGGCTTGCTCTGGCGTGTCTTTTGAGAACGTACTGCAAGAGGGGCAAGGGCAGAGGCAGGGAGGCCAGCTAAGAGACTCTTGAACAAGCCAGAAAGGAGATGCCAGTGGCTTAGCTCCGGGTAGGTAAGAGGTGGACTTCTGCATGTGTTTTGAAGGTTGAGACAATAGAATTTGTTTATAGATTGGAAGTTGGGAGAGGAATGGGTAGAAAGGGAGGAGTTAAAGATGGCCCCAAAGTGTATGGCCTGAGCCAAGAAACTCAGATGGAGAAGACCTGGGGAGGTCCTGCCTAGTGGAAAGCTTTCTGTCGTGAGTTTGGATTTATGTGTGTGAATGCGCGGTGCCTATTAGACGTCCTTGTAGCAATGCCCAGTGGGCTTTGGGGTCTACAGGTTTGGAGCTAAAAGAGTAAGCCTGGGCTGGAGATATACTGGAGGTCACATCAGATGAGGTCACCCAGGGTATGAGTGTGGGTGGGGAAGAAAAGAGGCCAGGGGCCTCCACGGGTGTGGGGAGGTCTGGGAGGCGGCAGGCAGGCAGGCCGTGGTGTGGTTGTGTTCTCCACCAGTCCCCAGCATTGTCCCTAGAATCACACTCCCCATTCAGAGGACTGGCAGGTGCCAGCGCTTAAATAGCCATGCTGCCCATTCCTTGAGGACAGGGCTGGTATCTTATGCTTGTGTTTCCAGCGCATCACTTGTGTCTGGCGTGTGGTTGGTAATCAGAAAAGCGGAACTTGAATTAATAATAAGCTACACATTCCCCTCCTATAAAAACATTCAGTTTGTGGAATTTAACATAAACCCAGTATGTTAGCATAACACGTAATGAATGCAAAGGCTGCTCACAGCAGGGTAGTGAGTTTTAATGTGCACGTTCTGCCCAGTGTGTGCGCCGAAACTGTTTTCTAGTTTTCTGACGTAGCTGAATTTGGAGTTCTTTTCTCTCTTTCTCTTTTCATTCAGGACTGAACTGCTAGCATCCTTACGTAAACTCTTAAGGATTCTAAAAAAAAAAAAGTAGTAATCATATGCAAACTGTTATCTTAAATGTAAGAGTTTTCTAAAAGAAAAGAAGAACCCTTTGTTGAATTTATAAAATAAAAGTATTTTGGAAGATGACTTCTGAATGTTTTAGGAAGATGTCTTGGAAATGAAGAGCTTTACAGCAAGCTCTTAGATCTGCTGTGCTTTGTGTAGTCCTCCCTGGTCGAATGAAGTGTCATTGGTACTAAATGGAGAGAAGTTGGTTAAATTGAGTACAGTTCCCTACATTTCTGCCTGTCAGATTAATAATATTAAATCACAGGGTTTTTTCCCAATGGAATTACCATATTAGAATGCCATCTGCCCTCTTCTGCTTGTGATTGCAGAAGTCCCAGGGGAGAGGGTGTGGAAAATCAGGTGTCTGGGATCCAGCTGACCAAATGGGAGAACTGCTTCTACGGGGGATTCTGTCCTAAAGTGTACAGTACCTCTCCGTCTTTTTTTTTTTGAGATGGAATCTCACTGTCGCCCAGACTAGATGGAGTGCAGCGGCTCTATCTTGGCTCACTGCAGCCTCCGCCTCTGGGGTTCAAGAGGTTCTCCTGCCTCATCCTCCTGAGTAGCTGGGATTACAGGTGTGCACCACCATGCCCGGCTAATTTTTTTGTATATTTAGTAGAGATGGGTTTCACCATGTTGACCACGCTGTTCTCGAACTTCTGACCTCAAGTGATCTGCCCTCCTCGACCTACTAAAGTGCTGGGTGTGAGCCACCGTGTCCAGCCTGATCTCCATCTTGTTCCTCCTACATGTCTTTTTCTTTTTTAAAATTGTTTTTGAGGCAGGGTCCCACTTCGTCTCCCAGACTGGAGTACAGTGTTGCAGCCACAGCTCACTGCAGCCTCGGTCTCCTGGGCTCAAGTGATCTTCTCGGCTCACACTCCTGAGCAGTTAAGACTGCAGGCATGCACCTCCATGCCTAGCTAACTTTTTTTTTTTTTTTTTTTGAGAAACAAGAGTCTCCCTGTGTTGCTCAGGCTGATCTCAAACTGATGCTCCCCCCCTTGGCCTCTTAAGGTGTTGGGGTGACAGGCGTGGGCCACTGCACCCAGCCTTGCATGTCATCTTATTTCAAATTAAAATTTTATCTTGGAGTCTGGAGATGGGTATTTGTTTTTTTTTTAAATATGTATGTTTTTTGGAGACAGAGTCTCACTCTGTCATCCAAGCTGGAGTGCAGTGGCATGATCTCGGCTCACTGCAACAGGGTTTCGTCATGTTGGCCAGCCTGGTCTTGAACTCCTAACCTCAGATGATCTACCTGCCTCGGCCTCCCAGAATGCTGGGATTACAGGTGTGAGTCACTGCGCCCAGCTAATGGGTATTTTTTTCGAGGCTTGTCTCCTTTTTCTCGGGAGCTGTGTGAAATTACCTTATATATCACATGATACAGCATGTGAAGATGATGAACTTATGACAGAGGCTGTGAAATAAGACGAGAGCCTCTCCATGGAGATTTGCTGAGGCAGCTGGCCTCAGGCCCAAGTGGATCTCATTCATCTGAGAGTCAGTGAAGGAACTTGGCCGGGCTGGCGGCTCACACCTGTAGTCCCAGCACTTTGGGAGGCCGAGGTAGGTGGATCACTGGAACCCAGGAGTTCGAGACCAGCCTGGTCAACATAGCAAAACCCCGTTTACAGAAAACAAAAATTAGTCAGGCATAATGGTGCATGTCTGTAGTCCCAGCCACTCAGGAGGCTGATCTGGGAGGATCCCTTGAGTCCAGGAGGGGGAGGTTGCAGTGAGCTTCACACCACTGCTTAAGTCACAGAGCCAGACCCTGTGTCAAAGAATGGAGCCATCACGTGGGTTGATCTGCAAGTGTGAGTGATCGTGAGCGTTAGTTTTGCACCCGTCGCAGGTTCTCAGCACTGGGAAAAACTAGTGGCTGTGCCCTCATTTCCTGAGTGAGCACTCTGAGGCTTGAAGGAGCTCAGGCCTGTGCCTGCCCTATAGCCATCGAGCAGGCTGTCAGACTCCAGAAACATACCTCAGTAGAAATTAGAAGTGTTGTCCAGGCGTGGTGGCTCACACCTGTAATCCCAGCGCTTAGGGAGGCTGAGACAGGTGGATCGTCCGAGGTCAGGAGTTGGAGACCAGCCTGACCAACGTGGTGAGACCTCGTCTCTACTAAAAATACAAAATTAGCCGGGCGTGGCACACACGTGTAATCCTAGCTACTCGGGAGGCTGAGGCAGGAGAATTGCTTGAACCTGGGAGGCGGAGGTTGCAGTGAGCTGAGATCGTGCCATTGCACTCCAGCCTGGTCAATAAAAGTGAAACTCCGTCTCAAAAAACAAAAGAAGTTAGAAGTGTTAATTCCGGAAAAGTTCTCCCTCCTCCATTATAAAGCAAGATCTGGAAGGTCAGGGAGCGCTCTGTACTGTGCTGGGTGCCTCAGTCTGTGGCTCCTCGTTGTGTCTTCCTTTTCAGGTGGGGCTGTGAGGATGTCCAAGATGGGTGAGGTCAGCTCGGATGGCCTGCCTGGGGGAATTCCCTCCCGTCCTCCAGCACAAGAGGGGCACCGTGGGGAAGCACAGGGAGGACGTGCTCATAACTGAAGGGATGAGAGTCTTCGTTTGCTCTTTTGTGGGCGTCACCGCAGGTCCCGCGGGTCCATGGAGCCAGCCGTGAAGTGGGGCGGCAGGCCCCTGCTCTCTCAATGCAGTCACATCTCTTTTGGAGGAGGCTTACGTTTGGTTGGGTCTCTGTTGCCTGGTACTCAGTGCTGCACCCTGTTTGGGGACAGAATGTGTCCCATCCACGCTGGATGGTGACTGCTCACCCGTCTTTGATCTGAGAAGGCAGGCCCTGAAAGAGCGGTTACTCTCCCCGTGCAGTTTCGAGCTCTCTCTGCTCCTTAACTTGTCCATTTCACAGGGAGGCCACCGAGTCACTGGCCTGTGAGGTCGGGTCGCATGGCTGCTCAGTGGTGGGCTCAGACTTCTGACTCCACAGCCGGTGCTCCTGGCTGTGGGGAACATGCTCCAGGGGTGTGACGTGTGGACACTCCCTGCTCGCAGCGTCTTCCACGGTACAGAAAGGAGGGTGCAGCGTGGTGGGAGAAGCAAAGGACCGTGTTTCCAGTGTGTCTGCAGCTGGCCCTAGGAAACGTGTGACTCACACCCGGCAGAGGGCAGGCTTCTGGGGGAGGGCTGGAGTGCATTTCTCTAGACAGAGGAGTCGCGCAGCTTGGGGCACCGCAGTGTGGGAGCCCTCGTTAAGGACCCCACGGGTCATGTTCGCCTTGGCTGCGCCACTCCTGTTCACTGCCAAGCACTGTGGTTGCCCCTTAGTTTGCTGTCCTCAGGTTTCCTGGTCTCCTCGATGGTTCATGCGGTGACGAACCTGAGGCCACACACCTGTAATTGTCACAGTTACAGTTGGAGTCGTGGTGATGTATTTGAACTTAATGGAACACCTCTGACTCCCTTCACTCTGAAGATGGCTTCCTTGCCTGTAAAGTTTGCTAATAAACCTGAGAAATTCACCTGCTTTGCATTTTACTGCTTCTGTGATGGAAATCCCTCAACGTCCCAGCTGCCCAGGTGTTGTTACGCTGCTTTCAGAGTGAGCTTGGTTCCTTTCCTTCCTTATCTACTTCTCCCATTCCTTTATCATGTATATTTTTAATATGGGGAGCTAGATATCGTAGAACTTTCTCAGTTTCCAGATTCTGATACTACAGACTTTTACTGATTCAATGATATGGTCCTTTTCCTGATGACATATGCCACATTCTTCTGAAATACAGATGATCTCCAAAGTACCATGGTTTGACTCACAATTTTTTGACTCTACAATACTGTGAACGCAATATGCATTCTATAGCAACTAGACTTCACGTTTTGAATTTTGATCTTTTCCTGGGCTAACATGTGCCCAAATACTCTGGAGATGCCAGGTAGCTCCTCGTCAACCACATGAGGAGGAGGGTAAGTGACCCATGCTCTACGGGGCACTGTGTTGCCAGCTGAGTTTGCCCAACTCTAGGCTAATGTGAGTGTTCTGAGCGCGTTTAAGGTGGGCTGAGCTAAGCTTTGATGCCAGGTAGGTTACGAGTATTCAATGCATTTTTTCTTTTTTTTTTGAGATGGAGTTTCACTCTGCCACCTAGGCTGGAGTGCAGTGGTGCGATCTCAGCTCACTGCAGCCTCCATCTCTTGAGTTCATGTGATTCTCCCACCTCAGTCTCCTGAGTAGCTGGGACTACAGGCACCTGCCACCACGCCCAGATAATTTTTTGTGTTTTTCATAGAGATGCAGTTTCACCATGTTGACCAGGCTGGTCTCGAACTCCTGACCTCAGGTGATGTGCCTACCTTGGCCTCCCAAAGTGTTGGGATTACAGGTGTGAGCCACCATGCTTGATCTCAGTGCATTTTTGACTTACAGTATTTTCAACTTACAACAGGTTTATTGGACATAATCCCATCCTAAGTTAAGGAACATCTGTAGCCTACAAAGAGATACTTGCCAAAGTGTTCATTTAGCTCTGCAGTACTTTAAATAAAAGATATGCGTATCTTTAGTTCAAAGCTGGTACCTTGGAACGATCTCAAACATCGAAGCATCTTCCAGCATCAAGATAGAATCATTGTCCTGCAGCGTTGGAAATTGAAATTAGACCAGTGGTGTTTGCATCCTTTTTCCTTGAGAGTCAATTTTGTGGATTTGAGTCTGTATTTTGGATAAAGCCTAGAGGTCAAAGAACAGCAGTGACTTCTGAAGGTTGAGGAGTGGCTTTAGAGAGGTAGCAGGGACATCGTGAATTTTTTCAACTCTTTAAAAAGACACGGGCCTTAATTCATCTCAACTCAGTTTTTGTAATCAGGTGCAGAAGCAAGTAACCTTATATATATAAAAAGGTGAGAGAGAATGTAAACTTGGACTTTAAATTATTTATTCACAGTCACCCAGCAGTTTGGTTGATACTGTCTGTGAAAGCATGGACAAGTGAAATAGAGCAGAGCAGAGCTCTCAGGGGCCAGGTGCAGTGGCTCATGCCTGTCATCCCAGCACGTTGGGAGGCCAAGGCACGTGGATTGCTTGAGCCAAGGAGCTTGAGACCAGCTTGGCAACGCCTCTACAAAAAAAATTTCCAAAAATTAGCTGGGTGTGGTGGCACAAGCCTGTAGTCTCAGCTGCTCAGGAGGCTGAGACAGGAGGATTGATTGAGCCTGGGAGCTTGAGGCTGCAGTAAGCTATGATTGCACCGCTGTACTCCAGCCTGGGTGGCAAAACAAGACCCTGTCTCAAAAAAGAAAAAAATAGTGCAGAACTCTTGGACAAAGTCCTGCTGTGGAAAGCTCGTTTCATCTGGCCCCAGCCACTCTGTAACGCCTGTCGTTTGCTCAGGAAGCCACAGCACTACTCTAGAAAAAGGGCAGAGAGGGGCCTGGGTCTCCTCAGCTGAGAATTCTTTAAACAGCGCGCATAGGGCCCTCTGTTGTGGGTTTGTTAGTTCTGCCTGCGCTGAGGGAGATGCCGGCGAGTACTTCCCAGCCGTGTGTTTGGGAATTAGCTGCACACACAAGCCTTTTGGGTATAATAAAATGTGTGTGCCTTTGACCCTGTGGCTCTGAGTCCTTGATGTTCATGACACAGCTGACATTGGAGCCCTTCTGTCTGCCAGCCAGCATCTCATTGGAAGTGTTTGATGGAAACATCACAACCACATTGTGAGGCTATCCTGCTATTATCCCATTTTATGGATGATGGACACTCAAAAGTTAAGTGAGTGGCCCAGGAAACTGCATCTTACCAGCACCCAGGCTGGGCTTTGAATTCCGACTGCCAGGGGCCAGAGCCAGCACCCTGCCCCCTGCCTCCCCGAGGGGATTGTGCACAGCACAGAAGTACACACACGCAGGGATGCTCGAGCTGTGTGTGATGTAAACAAGCTGCTTTATTTATAGTATCAGCTTAGGTGGAGCTCCGTGTTTATGTAGAATTCTGAGGAAACCACGGGATTAGTATGATTTCACCTGCGAACCTGTGCATAAAGCTTCTGGAAGGAGAGTCATTGCTGGGTGATGAGGCTTCATGTGATTTGTGTATTTTTGTAGTCTTCAGCGTTTTTTATAATTAGCATGTGTGTCATTCTTATCAAAGTGTGGGGTTGTTATCAAAAAGTAAATTTAGATGTGGGAAAAATTCATATGTGTTTGATTTTCAAAAGATTGCTGTGAAGTTGCTGGTGAAGGATGAGTGATCAGACACCATCAGAGCTGGAGAGGCAGCAGATGGGAATTGCGTGTTCCAGGTTCCCTGAGGAGCAGCTGGAGAGAGATGCCTCCGGTGCCACCCCAGAACACGCGATGCACGTCTCGCCACATGGGTGTTTGGGCTGGTGCCTTGCTGCTGGCTGGCACCTTCTTTTCGGGGACAGTGTGGGACATGGGTGTCCTCAGCCACAGTTCTGTGGACAGGAAGACCCTGGGCCTCTTTAGTTTATTTTATTTATTTATTTATTTATTTGAGATGGAGTTTCACTCTGGTCACCAAGGCTGGAGTGCAGTGGTGCAGTCTTGGCTCACTGCACCCTCCACCTCCCAAGTTCAAGTGATTCTCTTGTCTCAGCCTCCCGAGTAGCTGGGATTACAGGCGCCCACCGCTAATTTTTGTACTTTTAGCAGAGATGGAGTTTCACCATGTTGACCAGGCTGGTCTCAAACTTCTGACCTCAGGTGATCGCCTGCCTCGGCCTCCCATAGTGCTGGGATTATAGCCATGAGCCACTGCGCCTGGCCTAGTTTCTTAATTGAAGTAAAACAGAGTCAGATGGTGTGCAGTGCTCATTAGCACAGCAGGTAAACTCCGTGGCTCCGCAGCCAGCCACCTCCTTAGAAAGTGGGGTGTTGCCACATGGAAGTGGTGGCAGTGCCCTTCGGGTAGCGTTGTTGGAATGGAAACAGGTTCAGTTCTTGATCACTAGGCTCTTTGTACCCAGGTGCCTCTGGGGACTTGGTAGAGGGCTTGATTTCTCAGTGTCCAGAGGTTAACCTTCTACCTTGGAGTAGCACCCCACGCTTTCCAGCACCTGCCCCTAACCAGGAAATTAGGGTAGACCAGAACCCCCAGTCTTCCCAGCAGCTCAGTATTTCTTGCCCCTGGAGCATCTGCCTTCATCACAGTGACTCTGAATGTGCTGCCAAGGTGACTTCTGGTAAACCTTAGGGTGGCTGTGAAAAATGACTCCTGTTCTGTTTCGTCTGTGGCTGTCCTTGCACACAAAGATGAAGGGGGTGGTTTCATTTTATGTTTGTCTTGGACGTTTTAAACTTTTTTTTTTTTTTTTGAGACAGAGTCTCGCTCTGTCGCCAGGCTGGAGTGCAGTGGTGAGATCTCGGCTCACTGCAACCTCCACCTCCCGGTTCCAAGCCATTCTCCTGCCTCCGCCTCCCAAGTAGCTGTGGGACTACATGTATCCGACAACACGCCTGGCTAATTTTTGTATTTTTAGTAGAGTTGGGGTTTCACCATGTTGGCTAGGATGGTCTCGATCTCTTGACCTCGTGATCCAGCCGCCTCGGCCTCCCAAAGTGCTGGGATTACAGGCATGAGCCACCGCGCCCGGCCCAAACATTTTTAAGTCTAAAGTACGTGCTTGAATCGGGTGGCTTTTCTTTCGTTTTCTCTCCCCTCAGGCTGGCCCCTAACTTGGCCTCTCACCCTTGTGTCTGCTGTCAGACAAAGGCTTAGGAAGTGGCATGCTGGCCCCACCTCCCTGTCCCCATACCTTAGCAGAGCAGCTGGCCAGCATGGCCTCCTGTGTATTCCCACGAGTTTACTCCATCCATGGTGGAGGTCTTGGTAGGCCGGAGATGTAAGAGGGTGTGCTGTCGTTTCAAGACTTTACAATCGTTCTCTTTAGCACAGAAGTGCTGTAAATGTCCTCTTTTGATACTACTTTATGAAATTATAAATGTCTGATGATTGTGCGTCTTTGGTTTCAACAGCTACTCTGACCTACGACACTCTCCGGTTTGCCGAGTTTGAAGATTTCCCTGAGACCTCAGAGCCCGTTTGGATACTGGGTAGAAAATACAGCATTTTCGCAGGTATCGGCCATGCTGCAGCCCACCCTGCTCTGACCGCTTGGCCTGCAGAAGCCTTTTGTGATGATAATTGCTCTCTGCTAACTCTGCCATAACTTGTGACTTGCAAACTTAAGGTGTTGTGTGTGTGTGTGTGTTTTTTCTTTTAAACAACCTCTAGAAAAGGACGAGATCTTGTCTGACGTGGCGTCTAGACTTTGGTTTACGTACAGGAAAAACTTTCCAGCCATTGGTAAGTACTCGGATTTGTTACAGCGTGGGACAGAGTATACGTGCTTTTAGGAGGGAGCACTTCCGCTTGTGGATTTGACTTCAATATGCTACATAGTTCATTTGAATCTTCACCGCAGTCCTGGTTAAATGAATTGGCTGAGGCCTCACATGTAGCGGTGTCAGGGTTAGAATCCGACCCAAGGCTCCTGATTCTACCTAGGGCGGTGTGTTTTCAGCTGCCAATCACAGCTTATTACTGGAGCTGGAAATCAGTGTCGTGAGTCACGGCCAACAGTGTGTTAAATGTGGGACAGAATGGTGTAGGAAACAGTGTGTCCGCCATAGGCAGGCAGCATGCCACTTGGGGGATTTGAGTTTTAGTCTGAATATTTGAATACGGTGTGTTTCTTACTTAGGTCCAGAATGTTTGGCAGCCACTCTCTGTAGCCCTCATCTTGTTTAGTATTTTCCACACTTACCTGCAGGGAGATCTGAAGGGCCAGGTGGCATGTTGTTACGTAACACTAAAGTGCATTCCATCATGGTTGTGTGCCCTGGAGCTGGAAGGAGACGGGACTGCTTCTCAGCCCTGCCTCTCACTGCTGGATAACTGAGGCCGGAGGTGAGGGGC
Source organism: Aotus nancymaae (assembly GCF_030222135.1). NCBI lineage: Eukaryota > Metazoa > Chordata > Mammalia > Primates > Aotidae > Aotus > Aotus nancymaae. Next base: position 6,720,721 of record NW_026988444.1, read on the forward strand.
AGGGCTGACCTTACGCTGCCTCAGGGCCGGGCCAGGCTTTGGTCCCTCTTCCAGGGCTGGTTTCGTTCTTTATCCTGAAGGGAGGTGACAGTAAAACAGCCGCGACGGCTTGACGTTGCAGAACGCTGACGCGTAGGGACGTGAGGCGATGTCCCCTTAGGGTGACACTTCATGTCGTGACTTGTCGGATGTGCCCCGCGAAGGGCTGTGCGTTGCACACGTGTTTCGCAGCTGCTCTGAGCCCGCTCTCCTTGCGGCTGTGGATGCAGGTTTGTCCCCAGCCTCCATCTCCTTCACAGCGACTCTGCCGCGGGCTGGGAAGGAGAACGGGACTAGAGCGAAGCCTTTCTGGTTTGGCGGAGGCCTTGTGGAGGAGGTGGAGCTGGAGATGAGCCGCTGCAGATGAAGCAGCCCCGTTGCAGTTCTCAAGGTCAAGTGTGGTGTGTCCCCTTCTCTGGTCCCACAGAGATGATTTTTTTTAATTATTAATTTTTTTTTTTTTTTTTTTTTTTTTTTGAGACGTAGTCTCGCTCTGTCGCCCAGGCTGGAGTGCAGTGTAACAATTGCGGCTCACTGCAACCTCTGCCTCCTGGGTTCAAGCGATTCTCCTGCCTCAGCCTTCCGAGTAGCTGGGACTACAGGTGCCCACCACCATGCACAGCTAATTTTTTGTATTTTCAGTAGAGACGGGTTTTCACCATGTTAACCAGGATGGTCTTGATCTCCTGACCTTGTGATCTGCTCGCCTTGGCCTCCCAAGGTGCTGAGATTACAGGCGTGAGCCACTGCCCTCGGCCTTAATTTTCTCAATAGGTGCGGTTTCACTGTGTTGCCCAGGCTGGACTTGAACTCCTGGGCTCAAGCAGTTCTCCCTCCTCAGCCTCCTGAGTAGCTGGGACTACAGGTGCACAGCACCGTGCCTGGCTCTGAGATGATTTGTTTTATCAGCAGTGGAGTGAGGGTGATCATGGGCACTGCTGATTGGGTTGTTGGTGTGTGACAGCCACCACTGCCCCAAGACACAGGGTTTAGTGTCCTCGCCAGCGTGTGGGGAAGCTGCTGGAAGCCCAAGGGTGGGCACAGGGCAAACCTTGTGGTCTGTCGCCTGAATCTCTGCTTCTCACCCTGGTGTGCAGCCACCCACAGGCCTCCTGCCCGCTGCACAGGTGGCCCTCTCTGTGTCACAGCTGTGCGTTGGCATCCCCCCTGCTGTGGGCTGACAGTGTTTTCGCAAGTGTCTGTCACATGCCACACGATTCCATGCTGTGTGTTTTCCATCTTTCTGGGCCCCAGGGAGTGGCCGTGAGGGCCGGGGCCCAGGCACCTGTGCAGGGAGGGCTGCCTTCCTGCCCTGGCGGCCGCACCTATGCTCTCAGCAGCACTGGGCGTCAGCAGGCCTTTGAATTTCTGCCTTTCTGATAATTGGAAAGTGACTTTTCTTGTTTTAACTTTGCATTTTCTGCATGACTTATGGGGATCAGTGTCTTCCTGTGTTTGTCAGACATTCCTTTTGCTCCATGACTGACTTGTTCATGTGTTTTGCCCGTTTTGAGGAGGTTGTCGGGACATTTCGCTCTCCAGTAAATGTGGCCCTTGGCGTTACTGAGTCCTAAGAGGTGTGTGTTGCCCCAGGTGGAGCTGATAGATGAGGGAGTCGGTACCTATGGTGTGGGACTGACCCGCTGCCTCCTCCAGTGGGCTCTGGGCCTGTGGGGCCGTCTAGCCATGAGCTCTTCTCTCTCTGTCTGCCGTGACAGGGGGGACAGGCCCCACCTCGGACACAGGCTGGGGCTGCATGCTGCGGTGTGGACAGATGATCTTTGCCCAAGCCCTGGTGTGCCGGCACCTAGGCCGAGGTGAGTCACAGCCCTGGGAAGGGCACTGGCCATGGTGTTCTTAGTAAGCAAAGGGGACTGTGGGGTCAGGGCTCTTTAGAACAGGTCACAGGTAAAACACAGAGTAGAACTTGGGGTTTTCTTGAGTAATGACCCACTTGTTTAAAAAACTGACTTTAGAGAATGCTGATAAATCAGCCTAGGGCAACATGGTGAGACCCCGTCTCTACAAAAACCTGTAAAAATTAGCTACACGGGAGACTGATGGGGAAGACTTGCTTGAACGCAGGAGGTGGAGGCTGCAGTAAGCTGAGATTGTGCCTCTGCCCTCCAGCCTGGGCAGCAGAGTTAGACCCTGTCTGGAAAGAAAAAAGAATTCTGATAATTTTTTTTTTTTTTGAGACAGAGTTTTGCTCTTGTCACTCAGGCTGTGTAATGGCGCGATCTCGGCTCACCACAACCTCTGCCTCCTGGGTTCAAGTGATTCTCCTGCCTCAGCCTCCCGAGTAGCTGAGATTACAGGTGTGCGCCACCATACCCAGTCTGTATTTCTAGTAGAGACAGGGTTTCTCCATGTTGGTCAAGCTGGTCTTGAACTCCCAACTTCAGGTGATTCTCCTGCCACGGCCTCCCAAAGTGCTAGGATTACAGGCGTGAGCCACCTCACCCAGTGCTGATGAATATTTTAAATCACTGAAACTGTTTTCTGTACAGATTTGTTTTGATAATTTGGCATATATGCATTTGAAATCCTGGAAAGCATGAGTTTTTACTTGTAAAAGATTCTGGGCTGGGCGCGGTGGCTCACACCTGTAATCCGAGCGCTTTGGGGAGCCGAGGTGGGCCGATCACGAGTTCAAGAGATCAAGACCATCCTGGCCAACATAGTGAAGCCCCATCTCTATTAAAAATACAAAAAATTAGCTGGGCGTGGTGGCGCGCGCCTATAATCCCAGCTACTCGGGAGGCTGAGGCAGGAGAATCACTTAACCCGGGAGGCGGAGATTGCAGTGAGCTGAGATCGCACCACTGCACTCCAGCCTGGCAGTAGAGTGAGACTCTGTCTCAGAAAAACAAAGAGATCCTGAAAAAGGTTTGGATGCCACCTGTGTGCTGAGTGTTTGTGAAAGTGAAGACTTGTTTCTCGTGTTTACGGTGGAGCTGACCTGTAGTTTTTTTCCAATAGATTGGAGGTGGACACAAAGGAAGAGGCAGCCAGACAGCTACTTCAGCGTCCTCAACGCATTCATCGACAGGAAGGACAGTTACTACTCCATTCACCAGATAGGTGGGAGGCTGCAGGTTGTGCCAGGCCCCACCCGGGCTGTTTGGAGAGGGTGGAGTGGTCGCTTTCCCCTAAGGGCCTTTCTGCTGTTGCGGGATGTGGAGCAGGGGCTGTAGACCACACGGGCCTCTGACCACCTGTGCGCTGCCGTGGGTGCTCCCGCCCGGGCCCTGGCGGGGCCTTGCCCTCCCTGCCGTCCCTGTGGCCTGCAGTGCCTGGTGCTTAGCACAATATGAGGAAATTGGCCTCGTTCCTGAAGGGCCTTTCTTCCTCCTGCCCCATCAGTGAGTCTGAATGCTCAGATTGAAGTGGAGTGAGTCAAGAGTAGCTGGCCTTTGTTGCAAGCAAGGCCAACTTCTGAGCACTGTCTTCACTGATAGAAGGAAGTGGTCCCTTCATTTCCTGGCCTCCCCTCCTTATCTGAGTTCACAGTGAAGGACAGCCCTTGAGACCTCGGCTGGCCCTTCACGCCTCCCCGTACCTTGTTGGAGCATCTTTACGTCTGGAGGCTGGGTAGCGTGCCGTCCAGGACTTCCTGTGACGTGTGTCCTGGCACCACATGCCACCAGAGCTCGGGGCTGGGGGCGTTGGGATGGTCAGGGTGGGAGCGTGTTGCTAATCTGGATCTGTTCCCTGCAGCGCAAATGGGAGTTGGCGAAGGCAAGTCCATAGGCCAGTGGTACGGGCCGAACACTGTCGCCCAGGTCCTCAAGTATGTACTGCACTTCCACTGCGAGCGGGGCAGCACGGATGTTCCCTGGGGTTTCAGTTATCCTTGAGTCTTCATGGCTGCAGGAAATCAGGGCTCTCTAATTATTGGCTGCAGGGCCCTCGGGAGGTTGCTCAGAGATGACCAGGCCAAGTGGTCTTGTGAATGGGGGGGGTGTGTTTTCTAATAAAATGAACACCATAGTTCAGATCCTGGCTGGCAGATTGGACCCTTGTTCTTTGTCTTCCCTGTGGAGCCACCTGTAATAGTGGCTTCTCATGGGGACAGCCTACAGCCTCCCACCTGCAGCCGAAACTGGTCTGCAGCCATCCCTGCGGGTGCCGGGCCCTTCCGCCTCTGTGGGCTTGTTGGAGGCTCCCTGTAGCCTGGCTCGCCTTCCCGTGCACCTCGGCGTCTGCAAGTGTCCCCCACACCTGCTTCCTCTCGCGCCTCACTCAGCCCCGTCGCGTGTTTGCTCCGTGCCGCTCCCCAGATTGCTCTGAAATGGCCCTCCCTGCAGTTCCACAAACTTGGGTGTGGTTTCAGCTTCATGTCCACTCTTCATTCCTCTTGACCCGTCCAGGGTCACTTGGTCTGATTCTGTGTGTCCTGGCATCCCAGCATTTTTAGGGAGGCTCTGGCCAGTTCCCCCAGGACTTGCCCCCTCAGGGCCTCTTCCCCACTGGGCCGAGGCCAGCGTCTCCCAAGCCTGTCTCCAGCTGCGGCTCCCTCGAAGCCTCTTCTCCTGCCTGCCCTATAGCCTACTCGAGGCCCTCAGGCACCCACGTTCCACGTTCCTGAAATGGCCTTGTCTCCCCTCACCCTCAGCCCGCCGCTCAGCATGGCAGTCACTGTCTCCACCCAGCTTTTCTTTCAGGTTCCCTGGGGTCTCCTGCACACGTCTGTCTCTTACATCAGCCCCTCCCCATCCCACATCCCCCGCCTGCTGCTGCCACTGTCTCCTGGGCCTGCCCTGTGTTTGGCATGGCACCTGCTCAGTCCCCACTGCGTGCCCATCAGAGTCCTCTGTCCAGCAGCTCTCCAGCCCCCACCACACCCCTCCACTCACACTTCCTCTTGCTGCTGCCTGGAGTGGCCCTGTCAGGGCCAGCATCACACTGTCTTCAGGTCTGAAACTGAGCTGCAGTCTCTGTCTTAGCCAGCAGCGGGTGGCCCTTGGTGCAGGCGCTCACTCTGGAAGCACCAGGCCATTCAGCCACGCTCACTGTTTCTCCTGGCCCCCTGCCCGCTCCCCACCAGCCCCCACCCCTGTTGCTGGATGATCCTCCCCAGCCTGCTCGTGCTGTGGCCCCCAGGCACGCGGACTGGCTTCCAGGGTCAGCTGCAGGGCTGATTTGCCCCTGGACTGTAGGCTCAGGTCCAGCTGCTCACTCTGCGTTTTCCACGTGGGTGTCCGTGGTGCGTGGGGACCCGACAGCCAGAGCCCGTGCTGGCCCCAGCCTGCTGCTTCCATGGTGGCAGCACTCCCTCAGGTGCTCAAGCCAGGAGCTGGGATTGTTCTAGACTCTTGCTTTTTTTTTGACATGGAGTCTCGCTCTGGGGCCAGGCTGGAGTGCAGTGGCGCAATCTTGGCTCACTGCCACCTCCGCCTCCCGGATTCAAGCGATTCTCCTGTCTCAGCCTCCTGAGGAGCTGGGACTACAGGCACGTGCCACCATGCCCGGCTAATTTTTGTATTTTTATCAGAGACGGAGTTTCACTATGTTGGCCACGATGGTCTCGATCTCTTGACCTCGTGATCCGCCCGCCTCGGCCTACCAAAGTGCCGGGATTACAGACGTGAGCCACCCCATCCTGCCAAGGCTGCTCTTTCTTTCAGTGAGCTCATCCCAAATCCGTCTGGACTCTGACCAGCATTCACCCTTTCACTCCCTGTGCCGGCCCAAGCCCCATCTCTTTTCTTCTTGTTGATCTTCCTTCTCTCTGTCATCCTAGAGTCTCTTTAACAAATAACGGCAGAGCCATCTGCGTAAAACACACTGGCCACCACTCTGCCTTGAACCGCCCTGGCGCTTCCCTGCTGACTCAGGTCGGGGTGCTGTACCCCACCTCCCTGGTGTGACTGCCTGTGTTCCTGGGACACACCAGCCTCAGCACCTTTGCATATGTGGTGCCGGCACTTGGACCCGTTTCCCTGACAGCTGCCTGGGTTGCGCCCCATGTCTGCCCAGGTACCTGTTGGCACCAAGGCCTTCCCTGCGGCTGCATTAGTAGCTCCACTCCCCGTTCTTATGTTACTATTCTCTGCAGCGCTGACCACCAACCCACATGGCTGCTGCTTCCGTGTTTGCCCCCCACCCCCGTCAGCTTGGCCAGTGCCGCTGTGGCCCTTGTGCTGCATCTTCAGCACTGCGGCTGGCTGGAGTGGGGAGGGGGAGGGTGGCCCAGGTGGGGAAATGGGCTCTCCTCCCAGCGCCTCCTCTGGGCTCGTGCATGGGCGGGGCCCTGTGTGGTCACCCCAGTCCCATCAGTGCCTCCTCTGGGCTCGTGCATGGGCGGGGCCCTGTGTGGTCACCCCAGTCCCATGCTCCACCCCACGCAGGCCTCCCACACGCAGGTCCCAGATGCTGCCCCCAGGACTACTAGGTCCTTGCCACCTCGGGGCCTTTTCTGTTTTCTTAGCTTTTCTTGAGGTCCTCTGACCCCACCTCCGTGGCATCTGGGATGAGATCAGAGTCCCGTTAGGCTTTGGCTGAGAATCTGCTCCTCCTTCAGAAGGAACCGCAGCCACAGTGTCTCCTCGCTGGCGTGCACAGTCTGCTCCCCACGGAGCTGCAGGTTTCCCTGCCGGGACTCAGACTCCTTGGTTATCAGCTGAGCGTGTTTGGTGGAGGGCCGAGCAGAGCAGAGTGTGAAGGTGCTGGGAGGCCTGCCTCAAAGTTGGCAAAACCCACAGCCTCTCAGAACTGGTTTCATGTTCCAGTCCTGCCTCTGTGCCAGTGAGACCAGGAAACCAGGCCACTGAAAACCCTCTTTCGTGTGCTCTCTGTGAATGGAGGAGGCTGGGGCAAGGGAAGGACCACTGGGCCTCAGGCGAGAAGCAGCAGATTTTCCCTCCGCTTTCCTCCTGTCTGCGGCATTAGCTGTGCCCGGACTTTCGGAGCCCCAGCCCTTGTCATCCGAGAAGCAGCTCTAACACAAACACTCCTTCCGACAGTTGTCGCTGCAGAGGTGAAGTGTCTTTGAATTGTAGGAAAGCTCATGTTCGTTCTCCTCCCACTCTCCGTAGGAAGCTTGCTGTCTTCGACACGTGGAGCTCCTTGGCGGTCCACATAGCAATGGACAACACTGTTGTGATGGAGGAAATCAGTAAGTGGCTCCGTTTACGTGGACGAGAAAGTTGAAATTGTGGGCAGCACACACCCTTCCTTGCCCGAGCCCACACGGGAGCCTCGGCAAGTGTTGTCAGTCCTCCGGTACCTCACTGGTGCTCCGTGGGGCCTGTGTGCCAAGCCAGACGCACGGCGGCCTCGCTCCTACCCTGGCGGTCAGACTGAGAGAGGACGGCCCAGGCTCTCTGGAGGCGGTTACTTGGTGTCTCACGTCACGTTTTGTGTCTTGGTCACAAGTCACTGTCGAAGGTGTGCTGTACTTGGGCGCCTTCATGTGAGAATTCTGGTTAAGTTCTTTTGTGTGCCTTGATGTGCTGCAGAAATGCAGCGGCCGTCTCTAGCTGCGCCGTCTGAAGCAAAGGCACGTCGTGAAGACAGAGCTCTGTTCAGCTTTCTGGAAGGAAAGTCTGCTGCAACCCTGAGGGAACCTAGGCATGGCAGCGTTTGCATCTAGGAGGAAAATTGTGGCTTATTTGTAACAAATGGCCTCATTGAGTGAGTTCCAAATTCACGTTTCACCTTCCATGATGTCGCCAAGCCGAGAACTCTTAAAACTGCCTCACCGCCTTCTTTACTCAGCAGTACCTTTTCCCCAAGGAACTTCTCAAAGCTGCCTCCATTCCAATTTTATTGACGTCCTACATGTAGGCTGTTGCCTTGAATCCAGTTTTCCTTAAGAAAGAGCTCATTCAGAACCACAGCCCTAACTGCGCACAGGTTTGCAGCGGGAGCAGGTCCTGCCCACACGACTGTGAGTGTGCAGGTCACCACACAGGTGTGTGCTGGGCCACAGACACGCCCCTCCCCTGCCAGAGTGGTGGCGCCTCTCCGTTCTGTTTCTTCATCCCCTGGCCGTCCTGGGGGGCGTTGTGACACGGCTCGAGGGAACGGGACGGGCCGGGACGTTCTGGAGAGCGATGCCGGCTTCTGCAGCGCCGAGCACTTGACCACAGCAGGCTTTCCTTCTGTGACTCGCCCTTCAGAGGCCACAGCCAGGGGTCCATCTCTCCCGCCTACCTTTTCCCCCCATTCTGTTTCTTGAAATTCTTACAAGACGTTGAAACAAAGGAAGAGTACAAAGAGAAAATTACTGATTTCACCGCTCAGAAATAACTCATGAGCATTTTCAGTGTTTCCCCTGTGCTTTTTTTGAGACGGAGTTTCACTCTTGTTGCCCAGAGGGGAGTGCAGTGGCACAATCGATCTCGGCTCACTGCAGCCTCCGCCTCCCAGGTTCAAGTGATCCTCCTGCCTCAGCCTCCCAAGTAGCTGGGACTACAGGCATGTGCCACTGTGCCTGGCTAATTTTGTATTTTTAGTAGAGACGGGGTTTCAACATGTTGGCCAGACTGGTCTTGAACTCCCAACCTCAGGTGACCCACCCTCCTTGGCCTCCCAAAGTGCTGGGATTGCAGATGTGAGCCACCGTGCCCGGCCCTCCTCTGCTTTTCAGAAACGTACACAGTTTCCTAAGTATTTTCTCCTGGCAGTGAGTGACAGCATTGTAATTATTAACTGGCTGCACAATATACAATTATGCCTTAGTTCCCCCTTCACTCCCGCACGGGCGAAATCACTTACCCCCTCGTCCTGCACCCACACTCAGGATCTCAGCCAGTCACACCTCAGCCCCTGGCCTCAGACTAGGGAGGCATTTTGCCTGGGTGCAGTGGCCAGGAAGGGACAAGGATCAGGGCTTCCTAGAACCTCCATCCCTCCAGGTGCAGGTAGTGCTGGTGGAAGTACTGGGGGCTGCTCGACTGTGTGGGCTCTGGCTCTGTCTTTTTGGGGGTCTCAGGGCTGCCCAGAGCAGCTGGAACTGGCTTGTCAGAGGGGGCGGGTCAAGTCCTGGGTAAGCTTGATCTGCGTGTCCCAGCCCCTAGAGGTGCTGGCTCCCTGGAGGATGTCGGGGCTGCCTAGTCTGACCGGCTTGGTCTCACTGTGTCAGCTCCAGCTCTGTCACTGGGCAGGACACTGCTCCTCACAGGAGCACCGGAAGGTGCCTGACACACCCATTTAGGAAGAAAGGCATCCACTTCCAGCCAGCAAGGGCACGGGCAGTGATGCACAGGGCGTTTCTGGGTTCCTGAGCGTGGCGTGGTGTCGTGAGGAGGACGTCGGGGTCGTTCTGAATGGCCCCTACCAAGAGCCTCAGGAGGGAGTAATGGAGGGAGGCAGGAAGCAGACTGCTTGTCAGTTGCACTGCTTAGAGTCCCCAGGGGAGGAGTCTGAGAAAGAAGTCCGCACTGTTTGCTCGAGAAGCAAACAGTGCCTTGGCCAAGAAAGGACCTCTCTTCTAGTTTCTCAGAACTGCTTGTGGAAGGAACAGTTAGGAAAAAACTGATGCCATTCAGAAATTCCACTAAAGCTGCTTCCTCCAGCAAAAGAGCTGCCTGATGATGTTCCCGCTCAGATGTTAAGTAAAGCCTGCAGGGTGAGAGGAGGCCTGACTGCCTAGAATGTCCCCATCCACCAACCCATCTCTGCCCCTCCCATCCTTCTGTCACCCCCCGTCAGAGGCCAGCCAGGACATCCTCAGCATACTCTTCCAGTTCTTAATGCTGGTGGGCTTAGACCTTCCTAACAACAGTAGACGGAATGCCACTGAGGGTAGTGAGGAAACACAGATTGGAAAAGGTATCAGTCTGGCAGTGAGGACTAATGCCTCCAGTGAAAGAAAATTAAATACAGCAGGCACAGTCAGAGAAAGAGTGGGGAGGGGAATCACAGTAGCTGAAACTGAACTCTGAGAGGCAGTACAGCAAAATAGAGGTGGCCGAAAGCAGGGTGTGCGCGTCACAGCTCTTCTGGAGAGTTGACCCACCGAAGGAATGGGAGAAAATTCCCCTGAGCTGGTGGGAGTGGAGTCTCGCTGGCTGGAGTGCAGTGGCACGATTTTGGCTCACTGCAACCTCCGACTGTCTGATTCAAGCAGTTCTTCTGCCTCAGCCTCCTGAGTAGCTGGGACTACAGGTGTGCGCCACCACACCCAGCTAATTTTTCTATTTGTAGTAGAGATGGGGTTTCACCATGTTAGCCAGGATGGTCTTGATCTCCTGACCTCAGATGATCTGCCCACCTCGGCCTCCCAAAGTGCTGGGATTACAGGCATGAGCCACTGCACCTAGCCGAGAATTGAGTCTTTAGAGCTAAAGACCCCCAAGTCTTTTTTTTTTTTTTTTTGAGACAGGGTCTTGCTCTGTCACCCAGGCTGGAGAGCAGTGGTGCAGTCTCGGCTCACTGTGACCTCCACCTCCCGGGTTCAAGCAGTTCTCCTGCCTCAGCCTCCCAAATAGCTGGGACTACAGACACGCAACACCACGCCCGGCTAATTTTTGTATTTGTAGCAGAGACAGGGTTTCACCATGTTGGCCAGAATGGTCTTGAACTCCCGACCTCAGGTGGTCCGCCTGCCTCAGCCTCCCAAAGTTCTAGGATTACAGGCATGAGCCACCACGCTCAGCAAGACCCCCAAACCTTTTATCAGGAGTACTTAAATGTACATGTTCCTGATAACATTTCCAAATTGCAGAAATAAAGGGGAACTTCTCTGAACATCCAAAATAGTTTACTAAAACAGGCCTGGGCATCTCATCTTTATGCCACACCAAATGCTACTGGAAACTGTTGAGCCTTCTGAGAAAAGACCTGACTTCGTGAGGTGAGAGTAGGGCTGTGTATTGTGCGGTTGTCATTGATAGAGAAATAGAACAAGAGCATGAGAAAATTTCAGGTGGTGCCAGGAATAGGCAGAAGCCCGCTGTACCCTGTTGCCAGCAGGGCGTTTGTGGCATGGCAGGTCGCACTCAGTGCTGGACTCGAGAGGCACAGAAGGAGCCGGCTCGGCTAGCTTTAGCCCTCGAGCCGATCCGAGTGTTTGTTCATATTCCTGAGACAGGAGGGTCTGTGCTGGTAACAAAGCACCAGTCAGCAGGAAAGTGTCATCACCAGGAAGCCTTTCACCAAAACATAATCTCACAGTCAGTAACGTGGGCCAGGTGTGGAGGCTCACGCCTGTAATCCCAGCATTTCAGGAGGCCAAGGCGGGTGGGTCACGTGAGGTCAGGAGTTTAAGACCAGCCTGGCCAACGTCGTGAAACCCTGTGTCTACTAAAGAATATATATATATTCTTTATAATACGTGTAAAAATTAGCTGGGAGTGGTGGCATGCACTTGTAATCCCAGCCTTGGGAGGCTGAAGCACGAGAATCGCTTGAACCTGGGAGACGGAAGTTACAGTGAGCTGAGGTCATGCCACTGCATTCCAGCCTGTGTGACACAGTGAGACTGTGTCTCAAAAAAACAAAATAATAAAGCAAAATGTATAGAAAACAGATAGTAATTAACAGATTGGATCTAGAAAGATCAGAGTTACGGGGCCCAGGTAACACGGTAACAAGAGTTAGTAGACACCTGTCAAACCATGGGTTGTGACGGCAGAGTGGGCCTTGACATTTCTATGAAACTAAGGCAGAAGAAGATGGAAAAAGGACAAAACCTTGCTGCCTGGAAACGGTAAACCTCTGTCTTAGCTTTTGGGTCAAAAAAGTCAAGTTTACGGACCATGACTATTACCTGAGTCTGATGTGTACAGAACTCAAAACCTGTGTGTACCTTCAATACCAGTATGTAGGTTCTTTTAAAAAGTGAAACTTGGCCGGGCGCGGTGGCTCACGCCTGTAATCCCAGCACTTTGGGAGGCTCAGGCGGGTGGATCACGAAGTCAAGAGATCGAGACCATCCTGGTCAACATGGTGAAACCCCGTCTCTACTAAAAATACAAAAAATTAGCTGGGCACGGTGGCGCGTGCCTGTAATCCCAGCTACTCAGGAGGCTGAGGCAGGAGAATTGCTTGAACCCAGGAGGCGGAGATTGCAGTGAGCCGAGATCGCGCCACTGCACTACAGCCTGGGGGACAGTGCGAGACTCAGTCTCAAAAAAGAAAAAGAAAACATCACTGGGGCACAGTGGCCCACACTTGTTCCAGCTACTCTAGAGGCTGAGGCAGGAGGATGAAGCGCGGGCGTTCGAGGCTGCAGTGAGCTGTGATTGCGCCACTGCACTGCAGCCTGGGCGACAGAGTGAGACCCCGTCGCTACAAGAAATTAAAAATTAAAAAAATTTCTCACTCTCAGAATCCTTGTTCTGCAGCTGTCTATTTTGAGAAATTTCAGTCCCACAGAAAAGTTCCGTGACTCATGGCCACAAACCCTTCACCTAGACCCACCAATTGTATTTTGACACACTTGCTTTTTATGAGCAAGTCCCCTGCGAATAAGAGTGCTCCTCAGAGCCACACAGCCTGACCGCCACGGAGGAGGTGACACCGCGACTGCCCGGGGCCCCTCGAGGCCCCCCGCCGTCCCAGGGATTTGTGTTCCTGGTTGAGGGTCCAGTGCCCGCGTGCGGAATTGCAGTGCCCTTCTGGTCTTTCCTCAGGAGGGTTCTGCCTGTTGGTTGTGGTCGTTGCTGCTTCGTGGCGTTGGCATTTTTGAAGAGTCCTGGTCAGCTGACCACCAGCCCTCTGGGTTTGTTTCCTCACAGCGGGGCTCTGGTTGAGCCTCTGGCTGAGAGTGGCCTCTGCCATCCTGTCAGGGGCCTGCAGTGGGACACTGTGTCAGATCCCCGGAGATGGTTGGTGTCTTTTTTCCTTTGTAATTAATGAATAATCCAGCGGTGACACTGAACGTGCCCTGGTGAGTTCTGTCCGACGCCTGCCTGGAGATGATGGTTTTTCTAGCCCATCCTTTCCTCTCACGTTTGTTGGTTGGCATTCTGAGAAGAGCTGCCTTTTCTCCCGTCACGTAAACACGCAGTGTGTTAATCTGTCACTGCCGATCTTTTTGATGCTTGATGGTCCCACCTTTGGCCAGTGGCCGCCTCGGTCTGGCAGTGTCTTTTGCTGTGTTGTGGCGTTTTTCACTTACGTTTTGAGCCCTTCCTTGTGTTGTGAGTTGAGCAGATGCCTCCGAGCGTTCCCTGCCTGGCCCTGGAATCAGCCTGGCTCCTGTGAGTGGGGAGTGGTGCTGAGAAACCACGATCCGGGCACCGGCGTGCCCTGTGCTCCTGGAGCACCTTCTCCCATCACCGCACCCCGCGGTTGACGTGTCCCCTGGACCGTTGGCTCTCGGGCGTGTGTAGGCGGAAGGCGTGGGAGCCAGGAAAGGGGCTCCTGACGCCCTTGCCAAGGAGCCTGGAGGGAGCGGGTTCCTGTGCGCTGGCACTGGGCAGGCGGGTGGGCTGCTGGGGACGGACTCTGTGACACTCCTCTGCAGTGCACGTGGGTTTTGCTTGCACTGTTTCGTGTGTGCGCTTTATTTCACAATAAAACTCTTGAATTAAGTATGCATAGAAAATGTTTCTTTTCTCCTCTGGGTGGCAAGATTATGAAAACATTTTCTTCTGCGTTTCTGTATTTTCCAGGTTTGAATTTCGTCATAAACACCTGGCTTTGCAATGCTCTTTTTCTGTGACACGGTGATAATCTGCTCGCGTGTTTGGGAGCGCTCTTGCCCAGCTCTGCTTGGCTGATGACAGCCTGTCTCCCTTTCTAGGAAGGTTGTGCAGGACCGGCGTTCCCTGTGCAGGCGCCGCCGCGCTTCCTGCAGATGCCGACCGGCATTGCAACGGATTCCCTGCCGGAGCTGAGGTCACCGGCAGGCCGTCGCCGTGGAGACCGCTGGTGCTTCTCATCCCCCTGCGCCTGGGGCTCACCGACATCAACGAGGCCTACGTGGAGACGCTGAAGGTGGGTCCTGCCGTGCGGCGCTTGCCCCGCGTCCCCTCCTCCCGGTTTTTAGTCACTTTCAGCGCATGATCATCATGTGGCCGTTTGTGCAGCCAGCTCTCTGGGGAGGGGTGAGCAGCCACGGTGTATACCGTTTCCCAGGGTGGGTGGGCGTGAGACACGTCCGTCAGCAGGTGTGCTGCTTGGGTTCTACAAGAGTGAAAGCGTGAGGGACTTGGAGGGGTCCTCGGCACCAGGCGCTGCTCCTCAGCCTGACGGGGAGCCCTGCCGCCCTCCTGGGTCTCCACTGTACCCCAGGCGTGCCTGCGCCCTCCCCCACGGCCCTCTTGACATTAGCTCCCTTTGGAGGGTGGGTTGGTTTGTGGGCAGGGCTTGGAGGTGACGGACAGGCCTCTGAGCTCCCCGAGGAGCTACAGCCACAGGCTCCCCCATGTCATGAAAGCAAAAGGCAAAACCATCCTTTCTTCAGTTAACTCTAGTCTTAGACCAAGGAGACACATTTGCGATCATTACTGCGTGGAGCTGAAATGTGGCTTTCCGTTAAAATCATTCAGTTGTCTGAACTTGGCCCCTCCCTCCAGCTTTCTGACCACCCTGAGGTGGCCCAGGTGCCCCCACAACCCTGCTCACATCTCCTGCCAGCCCTTCATTCCCGTCCTCCCCAAACCCACGTGTGACATGCAGCTTCCTGGAGCCAAGCAGATTCCTGTGGTCTTTCCTAGACAGGAAGCTCTTCTGTCCCCTCTTGTGTAACCCACTTGGGCCCCCTATGGTAGTGGGTGGGGGACCATCTGCTCCCTCCTGGGACCTGTGCTCAGCCTCCCCCCTCCCACAGCACTGCTTCATGATGCCCCAGTCCCTGGGCGTCATCGGAGGGAAGCCCAACAGCGCCCACTACTTCATCGGCTACGTCGGTGAGTCCAGTGTCCCCACCGTGTCCCTGCGGGCCTGTGCCCTGGAAGGGCCTGCTGTGAGCAAGTCCCACACCCCGGGCGGTCGCTTGAGGCCAGCAGTGGAAACGCAGCCTGCTCTTGGGGGGTTTGCGTGCGGCCTGGCCGCGGTCGGCCTCCCGTGTGCCTTCCCTGGTGGTCCGGCGCCCTCGGCTCCCTCCGCACCCCCTGCCCGCTGCTTCTCAGCCTGATGTTGGTGCAGCGGGCCTGAAATGCGGCCACACTTGTCCCTTTCCTCTGCTGGTTCGGCCGCCCGCCTGCCCTCCCAGGTGAGGAGCTCATCTACTTGGACCCCCACACCACGCAGCCAGCCGTGGAGCCCACCGACAGCTGCTTCATCCCGGACGAGAGCTTCCACTGCCAGCACCCGCCGTGCCGCATGAGCATCGCCGAGCTCGACCCGTCCATCGCTGTGGTACGTGGCAGCCGTCTGAGCGCACAGGCCGTCGTTCCCAGACGTTTTGTGCCGAGTGCCGTTTGGGAATGACGAGGAAAGCCTTCAGGTCTTTCCTTTGTTCCGACATACGGGGGTTGGTATTGTGTTCACGTGGTTTGGAATCTGAAGGGCGCGAGAGCCTGAACCGTGTCCTTGCGTCTTTGTGTCCCTCCCCCAGGCACCCGCCTCCTCCGCAGCCTTCGTGGCCTTCAGGTGGCCCGGAGGGCGTGTGTCTGGGTGTGAGTGTGTGTGGGCGCGTGCTGAGTGTACGTGGATGAGTGTGAGCCGTGGTGTCTCCTCACACCCACTTTTTAAACACACGGGGCCGCTCCTGGACCCACTTCGCACCACCTCGCGTTTTCCGGAGGCTCTGACTCAACCGCTCTGGGGGATGATTTCCTAAGAACGAGCTGCCCTGTTCTTTGATTTTGATCACCTAGTTGTGATTTTTGGTGTGTGATTTATGCAGACCTGCCTACCCTCAAATGTATTTGTTGGAGAAAGAGGCCAAAAAATGAATGGCAGTGACACGCTTAGGGAAGCATTTAACCAAGTCAGGGCGTCTGATGTGCATGCTCTGCCCCGTTTAGGAGGAAGGAGGCAGATCTGGGCCTGAATTGGGATGGTCTCCAAGCTGCGGCTCAGCCTCAAAGCGTATACCCCACTGCAGGCACCTCCTGGGCAGGGTGGCAGGAGTGGGGAACATGGGCTGGAGCTCTGTGGCTCAGAATTCTTACCAGAACCTATTCACGAATTCCTCATCTAACTAGAATTAAGTATGTTGGTTATCGTCAACGTGGCTTGGTGGCTTAACAGTGATTGGCACTCCTAACAGTCAGGTCAGGCTAGGAAGCGGGCCGCTGCAGACAGGAGCGGCCTCGTGAACACAGAGGAGTTGACACCAAAGGGGCCACCCGGTGGGATGACTGTCCTCGCCGTGAGGAGGAGGAATGTCCCCCATCCTCGAGGGAGAGTGCTCCCGTGCCAGCGCCGGGGCAGCAGAAGCGGCGTCTTCGGAGGAAGAGGGCCTGGTTTGAGCTCTTCCTCCCATTTTGTCTGTTTTCCCGTTTCATTTCCTTTTCGTGTTAACATCTACACATCTGGCAGCATTGAGAATTCCTAGTGACCGTCATTCCAGGCAGCAGCTTTGAGAACGTGGTTGCCGGCGACCCCTGGCAGGTCCCTTCTGGCTCCTCAGCAGGAGGCGGCCTGTGTCAGGGCTGCGGCTGCTGCGTGTCCTCGGGCAGTTCTCAGTGGCCTTTGCCACCAAGCTTCCAGGGAGATGCTGGGTGAAGGCTGAGGCCCCGCGGCCCTGCGTCGTAGTCACAGAGAGAGGAGCTCCCCGCTTGGCCCAAATGATAACCTGCCTCATTCCCGGAAGATTTGGTGAGGTCTAACAGATGCACACCACATAACATCGCAGGGGTGAATCAGGGCAGAGCAATGTAGTGGAGCCTGAGGGGAGCTGGGCACTGCTGCAGGGGGCCGTGCACAGGGTACCCTCAGGCTCCCTTCCCGGCCAGAGGAGCCGAGGCAGCCCGGCGTGTCCAGCACCTGCACGCCGGGGCCTCTGCTGCACCTCCGGCGGTGGGAGTGGAAGCCCCTCCTCTTAGCTGACTGCAGGCCTGAGTGTACTGTCCTGCTCATGGTCATTTCGTTGCAGGGGTTTTTCTGTAAGACTGAAGACGACTTCAATGACTGGTGCCAGCAAGTTAAAAAGGTTTGTCGCTGCTCCACCGCCCGCCACCGAGCTGAGCCACCCAGGGAGACAGGCAGCGGGGCATGCAGGGGCTGAAGGCCGACGTCCAGGTCTCAGGCAGCCTCACTGGGCTGTGGGGAACCTTGTCCTGCCTGGCACAGCTGTGCAGCTGAACAGAGCAGGGCATCTTGGATTGTCCCCCTGGCTACACAGCAGCCCTAGGGACGGGTGCTTCATGCTGACTTTAGAGTGGATTTCCAGCATCCTCGTCCGTCTGCTGTTGAGATGGGGGTGGTGATGGGGTGCCGAGCTGCGCTGGCTGGGTACCTGCGGCCTTGCCCCTCTCTGCCCTTGTGGTCAGACTGTGCTGGGTGTTGGTCACCACATTGGGTTCTCGTGTAGCCTTTAGTGTGGAAGCTGCCTGTTTTCTCATCCGTGAAGTGGGATGACAGTCGTGTTTGTTCCCTGGCTGTGGCTGGCCGGCCCCTTTCTCTCGGCTGCAGGGAGCCCTGGGGTGAGGCTGTACCTAACGGCCATGCCTCCCTCACAGCTGTCTCTGCTCGGAGGTGCCCTGCCCATGTTTGAGCTGGTGGAGCAGCAGCCTTCACACCTGGCCTGCCCCGACGTCCTGAACCTGTCCCTAGGTGAGTGCTGCAGCTGCAGGGCCCAGCCCAGTGGGGCCCCTCGGCGCGGTCTGGGCCCTTCTTGCTTCCCGGACCACTAAGGTGTGTGTGAGCCTGAGCCGTGAGCAAGTTGGCAGTGGTCAGCCTGTGAGGCCAGGCGTGGAGTGGAGCGTCCCCTCCTCCAAGCCTTCGCCCGGCAGCCCGGGACCCGCCTCACCTTCCCCACCTGTGGCGCCTGCCCCGGGCACCGTGGAGCTCGGTGTGCTCCCGTGGGGTCCTCAGGGCTCTGGAGCAGACAGAACACGGAGGCCTGTGATGACACTGTCCTGCGGGGGGACTGTTCCACTTCAGTACCACTGGCCATGGGTGGTGCAGACCCCTGGGACCATGGCCAGTGTGCTCAAGGAGCTGGCCTGGGCTCGCTCAGGGAAGCAGCTGTGTGGCCGTGAGCACGTCCCCCTCATCTGTCTCACTGTGAAAAACTGCGAGGCAAAGGACCCATACAACTGAGACCACGGAGGGCTGGGTGCAGCGAGGGAGACACGGGACAGAGATTGTGCAGGCCGCCCCCGCCCTCCTCACCCCGCCCCCGCCCTCCTCACCCCACCGCCTCACTCCTCTTCCCCGCCCCCTCCCCTTGTACTCCACGCGCCCTGGGCCTGTTCATACCCCCTGGGGACAGCTGCCTGTGGGCCCCTCAGGGTGGGCTGCAGACCAGGTGCTGCTCAGGGTGCTTCACTCACACCCAAGTAGTCTCCCCGAGATGACTGATAAGCTGTGTCCTGTCCCTTCTAGATTCTTCTGATGTAGAGCGACTGGAAAGATTCTTTGACTCAGAAGATGAAGACTTTGAAATCCTGTCCCTTTGAAAATCCTGGGGTCGGGGGATGGCGCCTGCGAGAGCCAGGCCGTCTCGGGTTCCCGGTGCGTTTCATCCATCCCGCCCGCTCGCTTGCCGAGGGCCGCACCCTGTGCCGCCTCCCCCCGGGGGCCACCCGCTCTGCTCGTGGACTGAGACTGCGCTGCCCGCAAGGCCTTACTGCTTGGTGTCAGACTGCCCAGCCCAGAGGGCCTGTCAGGGCCTGTGCATCCGCACCCGGAGCCGTCGGTTAGGAGCTTCCAGAGTGTTCTCGACACTGCCAGCCCCGCGGTCGCACCTGGGCCTCAGTCCCACTCGCTCCCAGGCACCAGTTGTGTGGTTGGTTTGGAATTAAAGTCCTGTTTGAAGCTGTCGGGCACAGACATGAATTTCTGGGGCACTTCCTGAGTCCGAGTCTCAGAAGACCTCTGCAGGCTGGTGTGAGAGGAGCGACAGCCACACTGCGGCCCCAGGCCCGAGGACTGGGCTGCTCTCGAGAGGGGTGTCCACGGCTGTGTCCTCTCTGCCCAGCCTGGCTTACCAAGGGCTACCTCAGTGGGAGACGAGGTTGGAGGAACAGAGGCAAGGTTCCCCCTTGCTTTAGGGAGAAGAGCATTCAGGGAGTGGGTGTGTGGGGAACCCGAAGACATCGGTGTGCGCAGGGTGTGGCGTGGCAGCCTGGGCAGGAGGGCGGCTGCTGGAGCCACGGTCCTCAGAGCGTCCCTTTCAAGGGCTGTGGTATTCTGTGGCGCCGCTGCGGCTGATTCGTCACTCCAGCTTCCCCAGGGGTGGTGAGGGGCGGGGCGGGGCGGGGCCTCCACCTGTGACAGTGGGGCTCGAGGGTGAACGGCGCCACTCCCAGGAGCTTTCCCGTGTCCTTGCCTTGCTGAGAAGTGCCCTCTTGTGTCACTGAGGTTTTAGGTGACTTGGGGCCAAAAGGGAAAAACCACTCAAGCCTTGTGGCATGTGACGGGCAGACACCGCAGGGTGGCATCACCTGGTGGTATTTCCAGAACCTCCTCATCCCTGATTCTAGCACCTACCACCACCTGACCCTGTGTAACCTGCTGTCCTGGGTCCCCAGGTGCGCTCTGCCCCGCTGCTCTGCCACCTGTCATGGGAAAGTGGGTTTGTTTGCCCCACTAGGAAATGTAAGCAGGAGGGCTTGGGGAGCGTGGGTGTGGCAGGCTGCAGGCGCCTTTCTCACGAGCACCCGCCTTGGTGCTGCTTGTATAGGAGAGGGGCTTGGAGATGCCCTGGGACAGGCCCACCAGGTGGCAGAGGACACTCCCAGTCACCCAAGCATTGATGAGATGGTTTATTTCCTCGTATCCTTTCTCCCTTCGGTGTAGTTGGGGCGGGAAGGCGTGGGCGCGGGATCTCCACTCCTGGGGCTCTGTGTCAGAGTCCACGTTGTGCCACAGTGCTGGGCTGTGGGGCTGCTGCGTGGAAGTGGTGGACACCCTGACCGAAGGGGAGCTGTGTCTTGCGTGTTTTGAAAAAGGCTTAACAGAGAATGTTGTTCATTCTTAGTAGTATAGTTTGCAATTCTTAATGGCAAATAATAAGTTTCAGTAGAAAACAAACCTTGTGTGTATTTTTTCCTCAAGTTACAACTGAATGATTTCTAGAAAAAAATAAGTGAATGTCTCAGCTGATAGCATCACACATAGAGGATGTGGCCGCCTTTGTGGCAGCTGTGGGAGCGTGAGCAGGTGCGTCCCTAGCCCTGGCAGGGGGCCCGTCCCACCTGAAGCCTGGCTCTCTATGGGCTGTGTCATCTGTCCCCTCATACAACCCTAGAAGGAAAAAGTCCAAGGAAAATCAGATTTTAGGAAAGTCAGATGGTGCTTCCCATTCTTAACAGGAAGAAGCTGCAGAAAGTGCCACAGCTGTAGGGTTTGCCGGGGCTTGGTGAGGACATCGCTCACTCTGGCCCATGCATCCCTGTGGGCAGTCCTGGTACAGGTATGACGGGCCCACAGCCAGGCAGGAGGGGGAACTGCAAGGCCCCGGTGAGCTGGCTGAGGACTTGCGTTCTCTCAAATGCTCATATTTGATTCTTGTGGCTGCTCTGAGAGGACATTCAGTGCCTGGAACAGCACAGCCTCTTCCTGACCGTGCTGTGGGCAGGGCTGCTCCTCTAGAGACCGTAGGGCAGAACATTTCCACGTCTTTCCTAGCTCCTGTATGCCAGAAATTGCCAGGCTCATGGCTCTTTCCTCCAACCTCACAGCCAGCAACACAGCATCTCTCCAGCTTCTGCTGCTGGCATCACACTTCCTGTCTCGGCCCCACCTGCCTCGGTTATGTGGACCCCTGTGATGAGCCGGGCGTGGTGGCACATGCCTGCAATCCCAGCACTTTGGGAGGCCAAGGCGGGTAGATCACTTGAGCCCAGGAGTTTGAGACCAGCCTGGTTGGCAACATAGCAAAATCCTGTCTCTACAAAAAATTAGCCAGGCATGGTGAACGGGCCTGTAGGCCTCGCTACTCAGGAGGCTGAAGTGAGGATCACCTGAGCCCAGGAGGTCAAGGCTGCAGTGAGCTATGATCTTGCCAGTGCACTTCATCCTGGGCAACCAAAAAAATAAGGGATGGGCTGAAAAGCTCCGGGGTTGCAATGAAAACAGCAGAGTTAACTTAGGTGTATTGAGGACGTAAGCTGTGCTGACGCTCGGGTATGGCATGGCTGCGACTGTTCAGACCCACAGGGGAATTCCTCAACTAGGCAGGAACCAAGGTCCAGAAAGCCCCACTGGGCCCAGTGAAGGCTCTTCTCCCCTGGGGTGGAGATTCCCATTCAAAGCCAGCTCAGTCCTTAGCTGGTATCTAAGAAAAATCCATAAACAATTTTCAGGTCAATTTTACTAGTGTCTGGAAGACATTTCAGAGAGAATTCCAACTGACTGCCATTTACAATGATCGCAGTGAAACTGCTCAGTTACCACTGAACATCAGTAAGAAAATACAACAGTATCATCAGGACAAGGGAGAGGGCAGGAGAGTCTCCATCACTCTGCTCGTGTCCACACCGCCAAGGTCCCCACCACAGGGGTCCCCGGTGCACCCCAACTCTGGGGCAGGAGTGGCAGCCTGCATCTCTCTGCTGCCAGGAAAGAGCTGAAGTCGTGTGGAGTGTGGGCACTGCTAGGGACGTGGGCCTTCCACGGGTCTCCCACCTCGTGAGGGAATGCAGGGCAAGGCGTCCAGTGGGCAGCCTGGTGTCACTTCCACAGCTCCCCCAGCGGCTTCTCTGTGGCGGTGCGGATGGCGTCCTCAGAGAGCACAAGGATGTCCTCATGGACAGCTTCAATGCTTTTGGAAGCATCCACCATCTGTTCCCACAGGGGTTTCAGGAGAAAAAGCAGCTCATCAGCACCTTCCAGGCTGGGCACGGGAGCCCACGCCTGTAATCCCAGCACTTCGGAAGGCCCAAGAGGGAGGATGTGCCCAGGAGCTCAAGAGCAGCCTGGACTACATAGGGAGACCCCATCTCTACAAAAAATTGGGCACCACTGTACTCCAGCCTGAGGGACACAGTCGTTCTGTTCTCTGCATGTGGGGCTTTCACAGGCCAGGCTCCGGAAGGCCGATCTGAACCTCCTGGCCGGTGTGGTGACCTCCAGGACCCTTCACTCTACACTTTCTTCTGAACCTCAACCTTAATAGTCCATGACACAGAGCCACCGGGCATTCCTGCTACAGCCCTGATGCAGGAGAAACACGGCAAGCTGCCTGCCCACGCTTGCTCTCCTTGTGACCCCAACCCCAGCAAGTGCCCGCCTGCAGGAGTGAGGCACAGCCAGGCCCACCCAGCCCACCACGCACACCAGGTCGGGGTGACTCTCCCTCCAGCTCGAGAGCGGGGACTCAGAAGAACAGAGGGCAGGCCCGTGCTCCTGTGGCTCTCAGAGGTGCCTGGGCACTGTCTGGAATGTGACGAAGTTCCGTTACAGAAGCCACACACTGGGACCAAGGCAACACTGGGCCTGCCTTGTCCCTGAGGGAAAGATGAATTTGGTCCTAACGGCTGTGTGCACCCTGGTGTGAGTGGTTCGAGGAACACGGGGAGGCAGTCAGCCCGCAGGAGAGACCTCTCTCCACCAGAAGGCAGGCACGTGAGAGGGGCTCAGAAGCACGGCCGTCTCAGCGGCATCCCGGCTTCTGTAGCTGGGTTGAGCAGGACCCTTCTCAAGCCTCTGGGACAGCAAGGTCTGGAAAATCTGCCAGGGCATCCAAAGTACTCGAAGACTAACCATTTCGTGAGGTGTGACCACGATGGAAGGAGAGTGACTCCCTACACAAGGCCACCTTCCCAGATGCCACTTGCCGGCCAGGGTGCCGCCACACAGCCGTCACCCAGAACTGTCCAGGATGGGCCTCTCCAGGCAACTGACTGCCAGAGAATGCAGCACTGCTGCAGAGTGCACCGCTATCCAGCCTGTGTTCTGGAAACAGAAAGCCGTGTGGCCAGCATCATCTGCAGGCAGTCAGGCTGGGGTGAGACCCTTGGCCCTCCTCTGGTGGAGGAGCTCAAGGGACCGAAGCTCTGCAAGCCATGGCCACAAGCGACAGTGCTGATGCTCGACGTGCCGGCTGGAAATAGGCCGTGCTGGGCAGTGCCGAGCACGGGCACCTGAAGTCTGGGAGAGACGTGGGGGCTGCGGTCGGGAGGAGCAGAGGTGGTCAGCCTGCGTGTCCACTGCGGGGGAGAGTCCAGCATCCTGCGAGTGGACGGAGAGTGGGGTGGACTCCTGGGACTGCTGAGATGGAAGGACGCATGGCTGAAGGGAAAAAGCCAGCACACAGCGCCATCCTGAACTCCAACGGCCAGGTGCGGCTGTAGGGCCCCATGCCAGCAAGAGGCTGCACCAGACAACACAGTGGCAGGACCAGGCTGGCGCTCATGTCTGAAGAGGGGCCGCAGATGTGGAGGACTGTGCAGACTCTCGCCTGACCCACCAGACCAGGTGTCAAATGTCACCATTGTGTAAAACTCACCAGAGGATTAGAATTTGCTGGCACTAGGCTGGGCGTGGTGGCTCACACCTGTAATCCCAGCATTTTGGGAGGCTGAGGCAGGTGGATCATGAGGTCAGGAGTTCAAGACCAACCTGGCCAAGATGGTGAAACCCTATCTCTACTAAAAATACAAAAAAATTAGCCAAGTGTAGTGGCGGGTGCCTGTGATCTTAGCTAGTCCGGAGGCTGAGGCAGAGAATTGCTTGAACCCAGGAGGCAGAGGCTGCAGTGAGCCAAGATTGCACCATTGCACTCCAACCTGGGTGACAGAGCAAGACTGTCTCAAGAAAAAAAAAAAAAAAAAAGAATTTGCTGGCATGGGCCTGGTGCAGTGGCTCACACCTGTAATCCCAACACTTTGGGAGGTGGGCAGATCACCTGAGGTCAGGAGTTCGAGACCAGCCTGACCAACATGGTGAAACCCTGTCTCTACTAAAAATACAAAATTAGCCGGGCATGGTGGCGCATGCCCCTAATCCCAGCTACTTGGGAGGCTGAGGCAGGAGAATCGCTTGAATCTAGGAGGCGGAGGTTGCAGTGAGCTGACATCGCGCAATTGCACTCCAGCCTGGGTGACAGAGCGAGACTCTGTCTTAAAAAGGGGCTGGGCACGGTGGCTCATGCCTGTAATCCCAGCACTTCGGGAGGCCGAGATGGGCAGATCACCTGAGGTCAGGAGTTTGAGACCAGCCTCGCCAACGTGGTGAAACCCCACTTCTACTAAAAATTAAAAAAAAGAAAAAGGGATTTGCTGGCACTGAGAACCCCTGAACAGCTGCTCCTGGGTCTCCACATCTGGGAAGACCAGACAGAAACGGCAGCAATTGCCCCTGTCGCCGCAACGAACCCCGAGCCGCTTCTCAGTGATGCCTAGTGTGCAGTTCTGAGAGCCTCACCTTCCAGTTCACGGTCGTGTCTCTCATGAGCTGGTGGAAACACTGCAGCGCACGCTCCTGGAAAGCCCCGTTCTCATAGCGCTCGTGGCCAAACGCGCTCCGCCGGGCGGCATCCGCCAACTGTAACTGGAGGAACAGGACCAGGTCGGGTTTGGGAAGGCCCACGTCTGGCTGCTTACACCAATCTAGGGAAAAGTTCTGCCGACAAAGAACCCAACAGGTAAAGCTTAGTGTGGTCTAGATTTTCGTTTCAAAAATCATAAAAATGGGAAAAAATGAGGGGACATTTGGTGAGGTACCAAGAAGTGAGACTGTTCATACGGTGGTTTTTTTTTTTTTGAGATGGAGTCTCACACTGTCGCCCAGGCTGTAGTGCAGTGGCACAATCTCCGCCTCCTGGGTTCAAGCAATTCTCCTGCCTCAGCCTCCCAAGTAGCTGGGACTACAGGTGTGCGCCCCCACATCCAGCTAAGTTTTTTGTATTTTTAGTAGAGACCAGGTTTCACCATGTTGGCCAGGATGGTTTTGATCTCCTGACCTCGTGATCTGCCCGCCTCGGCCTCCCAAAGTGCTGGGATTACAGGCGTGAGCCACCACGCCCAGCCCTCTTTTTTAATTATTAAAACCTCAAATGTATTGCTTTCTCCGATGTCATCTTCTCGTTTTTCCTTTGTAAACACATGCACAAGTGGACGGAGAAGTAGTAGGTAGAATGGCTCCTGGTCCCCATCACACACAGCCCAGGCCCCACGGAGGCCCTTCCAGTGCAGCTACAGGCCTGCTGGCCAGGAGGAACGGTCTCTCTACGGAGCCCCTGGAGACCTCTGGCCCAGGACGCCTCCCTTAGCCTGTCTCCCCCTAAAATGCTGTCGTGTTTCTGGAAGAAAGGTAGGACAGAAAGGCTGTGACTCCAGGCCACACATCACACACAGCACCACGAGCTGAGGGAAGGTGTCCACCAGCACCTCCTGCCCGGCCTGCGGCTCTGTCGGCTGATCCCCACAGCAGGAAGAAGTCCTCCTTATTATACAACTTAGTACTTCAGAGGGGAAGGACTGAAGCTAACACATGAAGAAATGGCAGAGTTAAAAAGTTAGGGTGGTTATCATGAAAAATAACCAGACATCATCCTCCTTTTTACTGTCTCTTTAAGGGACAGAGCTGGGCGCAGCGGCTCACAGTTGTAATCGCAGCACTTTGGGAGGCTGAGGTGGGAGGATCACTGGAGCCCAAGAGCTGAAGGTTAGCGCGAGCTTTGTTCCACCGCACTCCAGCCTTGGTGACAGAGGGAAACACCCTCTCTCAAAAAAAGGCGGCAAAAAAGTACTATCAATGAACCATCTTTGAAAATGCACCTGGAGGCTGGGTACAGTGGCTCACGCCTGTAATCCCAGCACTTTGGGAGGCTGAGACGGGTGGATCACCTGAGGTCAGGAGTTTCAGACCAGCCTGGCCAACATGGTAAAACCCTGTCTTTACTAAAAATATGAAAATTAGCTGGGCATAGTGGCATGTGCCTATAATCCCAGATGCTCGGGAGCTGAGGCAAGAGATAGCTTGAACCTGGGTGGCAGAGCTTGCAATGAACTCAGATCACGCCACTGCACTCCAGCCTGGGTGACAGAGTGAGATTATGTCTCAAAAAAAAAAAAATGCATGTGGAAAATATCCAAATAACAACTATGATTCTATCTGTGAAAACAATCTTTAGCTACAAAAATATTTGCTCTTCTTGATAAAAGCAAATTGCCAGGCACAGTTGCTCACATCTGTAATCCCAGCACTTTGGGAGGCCAAGGCAGGTGGATCACCTGAGGTCAGGAGTTCAAAACCAGCCTGGCCAACATGGAGAAACCCCGTCTCTAGTAAAAAATTCAAAATTAGCCGGGTGTGGTGGCGCAAGCCTGTAGTCCCAGCTACTCAGGAGGCTGACACAGGAGAATCACTTGAGCCCAGGAGGCGGAGGTTGTGGTATCCGAGATTGCGCCATTGCGCTCCAGCCTGGGCAACGAGAGAGAAACTCCGTCTCAAAAGAAAAAAAAAAAGATAAAGCCAAATTAATCTAGCAAAGAGATAAAAGGAACGTAAGAATCACAAAACTGCAGCGTGATCGAAGGCATGTCACTCGTGCTGTAACAGGCGTATTCAGGCACCCGTGCCAGCCTGACGAGAGGCCAAGTGCACTCACCTCCTTGGCACCCGAGAAGGCCACACCAGAAAAGGCGTATCTGTCCATGACGAGGGTCACACCCTGGCTCAACTTTTCCTTAATTAACGGCCTGAAAAACAGAGGATGCTCCTGAGCCCCAGTCCTGGTTTCATAGGCCTTGAACTGTCACGCTTAAAGTATCCCAATAATACAACCCACACAAGTATAGCACAGTGATTTGTAACCTGATTTTTACTCAAAAGGGCTCTGGATCTTCTCTGGAAGATGCCACATGCACTCCCCCCAGCAACCCAACATGGAAAAGATAACCTCACTAAATAGTAACAAACACAACTGGTCAAGTTCGACGTTCCAGAAACACGGCAGGGGAAAGCAGCAACGTCAGGGCACATGTGTCTGGGCAGAGTGGCCAGCACCACCCTGTGGAGGAAAAGGAAAAACCACAGGCCGAGCAGAGAGCCGGGGGTGGGGAGGGCGCCACAGCCAGCAAGTGACGCGGTCGTCCGTGCTCATGGCCCCTCGCCTGGACTGCAGGGATGTTCTCAACCAAATACCACAGACCCAGCAGCACCCTTCAGCCCCAAGATCACGGCTGTACACAGACGTGAGGCCTGATACTACCAAGCAGCCTTGCTCAAGCCAGAGAAGGAAACGTCGGATTCCTGTGACTCAGCCAGTCTCACTGGGGCCTTCCAATCATAGGGGCGCCTGCATAAGGAGTCAAGTGACCTCTCACAAAGGGGCAGAGGGATGTGACGGCGCAAAGGCAGTCTCCTCAACAAACACTGCTGAACAACCAGACGTCCTCATGTGACAGAACAAATCTAGACCAGACTGTTTACCGTCCTCAAACAAATTCAAAATGAATCACGGACCCAGATGTAAAATGCAAAACCGTCAAAACTCCTAGACAGTAACACAGGAGAAAACAGATCACCTGGGTTTTGGCAGACTGTTTAGATAAAAAACTAAAGGAACAACCCATGAAAGAATTAAGATGGACTTCACTAAAATAAAAAGTTTGTGCTTTGTGAGAGACACTGTCAAGAGAAGGAAAGGACAGCTGAGCATGGTGGCTCACGCCTGCAACCCAGCACTTTTGCAAGCTGTGGTGGGATGGATCCCTTGAGGAAAGGTGTTTGAGACCAGCCTGAGCAACACATCTCTACAAAAAATGTAAAAATGAGCCAGGTGTAGTGGCATGCACCTGTAGTCCCAGCTGCTCCAGAAGCTGAGGCGGGAGGATCACTTGAAGCCAGGAGTTTAAGACTGGTAAGCTGTGAT
Organism: Aotus nancymaae; assembly: GCF_030222135.1. NCBI lineage: Eukaryota > Metazoa > Chordata > Mammalia > Primates > Aotidae > Aotus > Aotus nancymaae. The sequence goes on from NW_026988444.1 coordinate 6,748,595, forward strand.
CATGCCATAACATTCCAGCCTGGGCAACAGAGCAAGACATGTCTCAGGGTCGCTCATGCCTCTAATCCCAGCACTCTGGAAAACCAAGGCAGGAGGACTGTTGGGTCCAAGAGTTCAAGACCAGCCTGGGCAACAATAGTGAAACTTTGTATCTACAAAACAAAACTTTACAAAAATTAGCCAGGTGTGTGAACATGCGTGTAGGTACAGCTACTTGGGAGGCTAAGACGGGAAAATCACTTGAGCCTGGGACGTCGAGGCCACAGTGAGCTGGGACTGCACCACTGTGCTCAGCCTGCATGACAGAGAGACCCTGTCTAAAAAAGAAAGAAAGAAGAGACAGTGAGAAAACTGAAGACAAACCACAGCCCGGGGAGAATATGTACAAAAGACACATTTTATAAACGACTGGTATCTAAACCACACAAAGAACTCTTAAAACTCGAAAATAAGAAAACCCCATTAAAAAGTGGGCCAAGGCTGGGCATAATGGCTTACACCTGTACTCCCAACACTTTGGGAGGCTGCGGCGGACTGACCACTCGATCCCAGGAATTTGAGACCAACCTGGGCAACATGGTGAAACGACATCTCCTCAAAATAAAAATACAAAACTGGCCAGGCACAGTGGCTCATGCCTGTAATCCCAGCACTTTGGGAGGCCAAGGCAGGTGGACCACCTGAGGTCAGGAGTTCAAGACCAGCCTAGCCAAAAGGAAACCCCATATCTACTAAAAGTGCAAAAATTAGCCAGGCGTGGTGGCAGGCACCTGTAATCCCAGCTACTTGGGAGGCTAAGACAGAGGAACTGCTTGAACTCAGGAGACAGAAGTTGCAGTGAGCCAAGATTGCGCCATTGCACTCCAGCCTGGGCAACAAGAGCAAAACTGTCTCAAAAAACAACCTTAGCATGATGGCATGCACCTGTAGTCCCAGCTACTTGGGAGGCTAAGGCAGGAGGATTGCTAGAGCCTGGGAGGTAGAGGCTGCAGTGAACCAAGACTGTGCCACTGGACTCCAGCCTGGTTGAGACCATGTCTCAAAACAAGAGTGGGCCAAAGCACTTAACAGGTATCTCATGAAACCAGATACACAGATGGCAAATAAGCATATGAAAAGATGTTCCACATCATATACCATCAGGGAAATGCAAACTAAAACAGATACCATACACCCCTATCAGAATGGCACCAATCCAAACACCAGCACCACCAAATGCTGGTGAGGGTCTGAGCAATGGGAACCCTCATTCACTGTGGGTGAGGATGCAACAGGCTGCAGCCACTTTGGAGGACAGTTTAGCACAAGCTTGTCCAACCCGAGGCCCACAGGGTGCGTGCCGCCCGACACAAATTGGTAAGCCTTGTTACAACGTGTTAGTGTATTTTATGCGTGGCCCAAGACCGTTCTTCCAGTGTGGCCCAGGGAAGCCAAAAGATGGGACACCCGTGGTTGAGCGTTCTTTAGAAAAGTAACAGTCTTATCCTATGCTAAAGGAATGGTGCTCCCTGGCATTTACCCAAAAGAGGTGCAAGCTGACGACCACACAAGATCCTGCACGCAGATGTTTAAAACAGATTTATTTATAACTGCCAAAAGTTGGAAGCAATGAAGAGGTCCTTTAGTAGGTGAATGAACTACGGTATATCCAACAATGGACTATTAATTAGGACAAAAAAGAAATGAACTACTGGTCGGGCAAGGTGGCTCACACCTGTAATCCCAGCACTATGGGAGGCTGAGGTGGGAAGATCACTTGAGGTCAGGAGTTCAAGACCAGCCTGGCCAACATGGTGAAACCCTGTCTCTACTAAAATATAAAAATTAGCTGGGTATGGTGGTACACGCCTGTAATCCCAGCTACTCAGGCGGCTAAGGCAGGATTATTGCTTGAACCCAGGAAATGGAGGTTGCAGTGAGCCGTGATTGGGCCACTGCACTCCAGCCTGAACAACAGAGCGAGACTCTTGTCTCAAAAAAGAAAAGGAAATGAACTGTCAAGCCATGATTAGACACAGAGGAAACTTAAACATCTATTAGTGAAACAAGCAGCCCTGGGACAAGATCACTGTCTAAAAAGTAAAATCGGGGTTATTCTTCATTTTGAATTGGGCATATACGTATTTCATCACTTTTCTACAAAGCCACAAAAAGCAAAATCAGAATAACTGTCTCCATAAATTCTAGAAATGTTAAAAGGATTATAGAACTGGTCACATTTTCATTTAAGACTTGGAGTGGGGATGCATTTCCAAATAAGACACAACGCTAGGCCAGAGGACAGTAATGCAGGGCTTCCTGTGACAAGGATCAGGGGGAACCACTGCAAGTTTACCAGCAGGGAACGGGCTAAATGCACCGTGGATCAGCTTTTCCAGAGAACACGCCACAACAATGAGAAAGAACTGAGAAGGGCAGAGTGAGGGGATCCGTAAGTGCAGAAATCCGTAAGGCAGAGTTAGAAAATAAGCTGCCACGCCTGTAATCCCAGCTACTCGGGAGGCTGAGGCAGGAGAATTGCCTGAACCCAGGAGGCGGAGGCTGCGGTGAGCCGAGATCGCGCCATTGCACTCCAGCCTGGGTAGCAAGCCGTCTCAAAAAAAAAAGGGAAAATAAGCTGCCAAATAATTTGTATGGTATGACCTCATTTATGTTAGAAAAATCAAAATTCTAACTAGTTTCTACATCTGTATATAAATGTAAATAAAAACATCTGAAAGAATACACTTAAACATTAAGTGTTGAAGGAAGAGGAAACCTACTATGATTGGTTGGTTATTAATATAAACTATAACCTTCAGTTAACAATTTAGCAATACTGGGTATCAATTTTAACAAATATAACATAATAAAGCATATAAGTAATGAGGGGGGAAGGCAGGGGTGGTACGCAGGGAATTCCCTGCATACTCTACTGTTTGATCTGTTTTTCTATATACCTAAAGCTATCTTTAAAAGATTAAATCAATGAGGCCAGGGGTTCAAGACCAGCCTGAGCAATATGGTGACACCTTGTCGCTACAGTAAAAAAAAAAATTAGTTGGGCTTTGTAGCATGCACCTCTGGTCCCAAGCTACTCGGGCTGCTGAGGTGGGAGGACTGCTTGAGCCTAGAAGTTGAGGCTGCAGTGAGCCATGGCTGTGTGCCACTGCACTCCAGCCTGGGCCACAGAGCAACACCCCGTTTCCAAAAGAAAAAAAAGGTCAGGCATGGTGGCTCACACCTGTAATCCCAGCACTTTGGGAGGCAGAGGTGGGCAGATCACTTGAGGTCAAGCGACTGAGACCATCCTGGCCAACATGATATCCACTAAAATACAAAAATTAGCTGGGCGTGGTGGCGTGCGCCTGTAATCCCAGCAGGAGGCTGAGGCGGAGAATCGCTTGAATCCAGGAGGTGGAGGTTGCAGTGAATCGAGATCGCGCCACTGCACTCCAACCTGGCAACAGAGCGAGACTGTGTCTGAAAAAAAAAAAAAAAAAGGAAACCCAAAAACTGGCCAGGCGTGCTGGCTCCTGCCTGTAATCCCAGCACTTTGGGAGGCCGCGGGTAGGTCACGAGGTCAAATCAAGACCATCCTGGCCAACATGGTGAAACGCCGTCTCTACTAAAAATACAAAAAATTAGCCAGGCGTGGTGGCGGGCGCCTGTTAATACCAGCTATTCAGGAGGCTGAGGCAGGAGAATCACTTGAACCCAGGAGGCAGAGGATGCAGTGAGCCGAGACCGCACCACAGCACTTCAACAGAGCAAGACTGTCTCAAAAAACAAACAAACAAACAAAAAAAACACCAAAAACTTAAGTCTATTAGTTATGGGGTATGGGAGCAGGAGGAAGAAACAGCATTCCTTAGCGCCCTTTGAGAACTATGGGCTTCCCCACCCCTGCTCACTGGACTGCTAAATAAAAGAACCTCAGGCCCCAGCATTACTGTCACTGTCATTCAGAACCAAGCGCTGCATTCACTGAACCTCAGGAGAAAGCAAAGCGCCAGGGGAAGGGGCAGCAACGTGCAATGGTTTTTACACTTGTTCCCAGCGATTTGCAGAAAAAAGCAGGTGCACCGAGTGATCCTCCAGGTCACTTTTCTTTTCCAAGTAGGAACTCAGAAGTTTGCCAATTTCAGTTGATCTGTCTAGAAAAAAAAGAAAAACACACAAAATAGAAGTGAGGTCAGGCTTTCCCTCTACATTACAATATAGTTTGGGCTGAATGTCCCCTGGATTGAAGTCTCATTTTGAGTTTAACTTTACTAAATCTCTAGACAGGTTTGGACCTTCTGCGGAAGCCAAAGGAATTTCTCCGAGAAAGAACAGCAACGTGCAGACAAGCTGGATGAAAAATGCTTTAGGAAAAAAGAGCTCGGGTAGAAAGTAGAGACTGCAAAGAAAGCATTTATAAAACGTGTGAACTGGCCGGCCTAAAATTAAGGTCAATGCTTTACTTGAAAACTTTTAAATATATGCTATAAAACCCCCGAAACCACGAAGAAACAAAACACAACACCCGAAAAACCCATGAAAACGAGACGTGGATTACAAAAGAGCTGGAGGAAACTTTCGGGGGCGAGACCACGGTCTCGCGCGGCTTTACGCGTCAGGCGTCACCAAACCCCGCACCTCAAAGGCGCGCAGCGTGGGCCGGCCGTGGTGGCGCGCGCCTGCGGTCCCGGCTACCCGGGAGGCTGAGGCGGGAGCATCGCCTGAGCCCGGGGGGTCGAGGCCGCCGTGAGCCGAGATGGCGCCACCGCACTCCAGCCGGGGCGACGGCGAGAGCCCGTCTGTTTGAATGAAAAGCGCGCAGGTGACAGCACGTCGGCCACAGGCCCCGGAGCGGCGCAGAGAGCCCCTGAGAAGGCAGCGGTGCCTAAGGCCGCGCGCACGCACCCGGGAAGCGCAGCAGCTCGGCGCGGTGGCCCAGGGCGCACAGCGCGTCCACCAGCTTGCGGCTCTGCGTGCTCTTCCCCGCGCGGTCCACGCCCTCCAGCACTATGAGAGCCCCGCGCCGGGCCGCCATCGTCGCCCGCCGCTCGCGTCTCTGCGCCGCCGACGTCCCCACGCCGCCTGCCGGAGCGCCCATTGGTCGGCGTCAGCAGCGCGCGCCGTGATTGGCTGGTATTTCCCGGCGTTGGCCGGATTCGACGGGATTCGCCGGGGCTGGAGCGAGGGCGACGCGCGGTGGGACGGACGCCCGCGCCTGCGCCCTGGGCCGCGCCGCCGCCGCTGCTGCGCTGTTCCGGGCTTCCGGGCCGGAAGCCGGCGCGTGGTGTCCTGCGCGGGCCTCCGTCCTCGGGCGCGCAGGGCCGTTTGCTCCAGAGCCGGTGACGCCTCCCGGGCTGGGCGGCCGGAGACGTGGGGTCGGGGCGCGGACGAGGGGAGCGCGGGGTCGGAGGGTGGCCCTGGGTGCGCGGGCCCCGGTGCAGGGCCTCAGCCGGGGCGCCTCCCACAGCTCCCCTGGGGCCCACCCCGAGCGCGTTCTGGAAACGCTGTGTGTGACAGAGCAGGGGCAAGACGGGGGGCCGTGTAGACACTGCCCGGCCACGCGGCCATTGTAGAAAACCGCGGGACTGAGAACGTTCACTGTTGTTCCTGAAGCGCAAAACGGCAGGGCTCGGAAAAGTCCGTTCTAAAAGACGATGTATGCAAATTACAGCACGGAGAGCGAATGGGCACGCTGTTTCCGCTTTCCGTGCCTCCACCTCTGAAACGTGGGGCCTGATGGTGTCAGGAAAAACTCTGCCAGAGAGGTGGAAAAAGTCCCACGAAGCGTCCTCCGTGATGTCCGCTGTTCTCCGAGGGACATTCAGGCTGCGAGACTTCGTTGTGTTGGGCATCTGAAGTACCGCTATCTATCGGTGCCGCCTCGTCAGTTGTCAGCTAACGTCACTTTCTCAGCAGAAGAACACGTAGGAGCTGCATTTCCCGGAATCATCTGTGTAGCCCTGGATTACAGCGCGCCGGAGAGACGCTGTCGTACAAGATTTCGAGGTGGTTATTCTTGGGAGGCACTCTCAGCCAGAAATGTGAACGGAATTCAAGGCTGCTTGCTTGCTTCCTTTCTTTCCTTCCTTTCTTTCTCCCTCTCGAGAGTCTCGCTCTGTCATCCAGACTGGAGTGCACTGCTGTCCACTTCGCAGGTGAGAGCGATTCTGCTGCCTCGGCCTCCCCAGTAGCTGGCATTACTGGTGCCCGCCACCGCGCCTGGCTAATTTTTGTATTTTTTATTTTTTTCAGACAGAGTTTCTCTCTTGTGTCCCAGAGTGACGTGCAGTGGTACGATCTCAGCTCACTGCGACCTCTACCTCTTGGGTTCAAGCAATTCTCCTGCCTCAGCCTCCCAAGTAGCTGAGATTACAGGCGCCTGCCAGCATGCCCAGCTAATTTTTGTATTTACAGGGTTTCACCATATTCGCCAGGCTGGTCTCCAACTCCTGATCTCAGGTGATCCACCCACCTCAGCCTCCCCAAGTGCTGGGATCACAGGCCTGAGCCACTGCGCCTGTCCTACCCTTTCTTCCTTGACATCAAGCTTAGCTGTGAGACTTCCAAATGCTAATATAAAGTGGTCGGCTGCCATGTGCCCGGTTCAGGCAGAAGCTTTACAAGCTGTTTTGTGGTTTGCTCACTCCCCTTCTGCTCCTCAACACGAGCACAGCGTGTGCACAGCGAGGCCTGATTTTTCACCCCTGATCCTGTAACGAAGCCACTGTAGCTGATGGATAGCACCAGCGAGAAGTAAACCTTGAGTCCCCGAGACTTCAGGATCCTTTGTTTTCGCGGCACAACCTACCGAACTCTTATAAGTATTAAGAATGGTACTTATTATTCTCTTACATAGATAGGTAATAAAAGTACTATCCTTTCTTCTGATGGATGTTGCTTTATAAAGCATCATCTTGTTCCCTTCCAAAGGATGAAGGGGATTGTAGTAAGGAAGGCCAGCTTCCCGGGGCTGGGCGTGGCTCCAGTACTGCCTTGTCATATCCAGGAGGACTCGGAGGTGGATGACGAGGAAGACTGCCTCCGTCTTGGATGCATGACTGTCCTGGCTCCCCTGGGACAGGGGAGGAGGGTGAAGATGGAGGAAACCTGTCTGACTGGGCCTTGTGTACTGGAGGGGGAGGGCCCTTTTGACTGCAGGAATTGCTCAAGCACATAGGCACCTCGAAGTATGTTATTAAGATACAAGAAACACTTTCGCTTTTGCCTGTTCCATCATGGTGTGCCTCTCTCAGGATGCATTTCAGCACAGGTAGAATACCAGCCGGCCCGCTGTGTCTCAGAGCATTAAGATATTTAGAGGGCTGGGTGCGGTGGCTCATGCTTGTAATCCCAGGACTTTGGAAGGCTGAGGTAGGTGGATCACGAGGTCAAGAGATCGAGACCATCCTGGTCAACATGGTGAAACCCAGTCTCTACTAATACAAAAAATTAGCTGGGCACGGTGGTGCGTGCCTGTAATCCCAGCTACTCAGGAGGCTGAGGCAGGAGAATTGCCTGAACCCAGGAGGCGGAGGTTGCGGTGAGCCGAGATCGCGCCATTGCACTCCAGCCTGGATAACAAGAGCGAAACTCCGTCTCAAAAAAACAAAAAGATATTTAGAGGGCTGGGTGTGGTGGCTCATGCTTGTAATCCCAGGACTTTGGGATGCTGAGGCAGGTGGATCAGGAGGTCAGGAGTCCAAGACCAGCCTGGCCAAGACGGTGAAACCCCATCTCTACTAAAACTATAAAAATTAGCTGGGTGTGGTGCCGAGTGCCTGTAATCCCAGCTACTCTGGACACTGAGGCAGAGAATTGCTGGAACCCAGGAGGCAGAGGTTGCAGTGAGCTGAGATAGCGCCACTGCACTACAGCCTAGGCGACAGAACGAGACTCCATCTCAAAAAGAGAAAGGATATTTAATCATCTGACATTACATGAAGTGCAGTGTTAGGCAGGCAGGAGCTGCTCCCGTGACTCAGTGGCATCAAGCTGGCCCATATCCAAGCGGTTCTCCTGGTGTTCCTGCATGATCACAGGATGACTGGCAGGCAGCCTGCTGACCACAGCCCTGACCCGAGCGTGGGAGGGTCTCTGTGGCTGAGCATCCGGCCTCCTTACTGCCCCTCTGACAATGTCAGGCGTGATTTCCAGCACTGTCTGTCCTGGAGTAATGGGAGTAAGAGCCACTCCACAAGGCCCTGGTGGCCTGGTAGGCGAGTATGTCCCCTTCATGGTGAAACGGTGGGATGCTGGGGCTGTGTGGTCAGAGGTATAGGTGAAACATAGTTGGCCACTGGTTGGTAATTGCAGGAAGATGCAGGTGGACACATGGGTTCATTAGGTGCTCTGCTTTTTTGCTTTTTGGTTTGTTTGGGTTTTTTTTTGAGACGGAGCCTTGCTCTGTTGCCCAGGCTGGAGTGCAGTAGTGCTTAGCTTGCTGCAGCCTCCACCTCGGAGGTTCACATGATTCTCCTGCCTCAGCCTCCCTAGTAGCTGGATTACAGGCATGTGCCACCACGCTTGGTTAATTTTTTGTATTTTTAGTAGAGACAGGTTTTCACCATGTTGGCCAGGCTGGTGTGGAACTCCTGACCTCAGGTGATCCACCCACCTTGGCCTCTCAAAGTGCTGGGATTATAGGCGTGAACCATTATATGTATATAAAGGAAACTGTCACTGAAAGCATTATAAAATTAGTCAAGGAAGAGAGGAGGGGAAATGGGGCAGCACCAGTCATGCTGTGAGCACCTCTGAGCTGGTGCCTCTTGACTCAGAATCAGGTAGACTCTGTTCAAAGATCACAGTTACCCTTAACTTTTCCCTTTGAGATAATTCTTTTTTTATTTTAATGAGACAGGGTCTCACTGTTGTTCAGGCTGGAATGCAGTGGCACAATCGTAGCTCACTGCAGCCTTGGTCCTCCTGCCCCAGCATCTGAAGTATCTGGGACTACACATGCACTACTCGTCTTTTTTTTTTTTTGTCGGGGGAGGGGTGTTGACAGGGGTCTTGCCCTGTTGCCCACCACGCCCGGCCTGAGATATTCTTTCAGGTCCTGCATACAGTGAAAGTACTGATGCCAGCTGGTCTGAAGGACCCCACGGGAGTCGACTCACCGAGGAATGCAGTTTCCACATTCTGATGAGTCATCCTCCTTACTGTGACCAATCAGCAGCCCCCATTTTCCAGCCTCTCACCTCCCGTGATCCCCTTCAAAACCTCAGCTCAGAACTCCTCAGGAAGATGTTTTTGAGAAGAGGTCTCCCTTCACCTCCTCACCCAGGTCTTATTAAACTCTCTGCTGCAAACCCTGCTGTCAACGTCATGGGGCTCTGCAGCAGGCACACGAAAACTGTTGGTCTTATCACATGGGGACCTCATTTAACCTCAGCTCTTTAAGGGCCCTATCTACAAACCGTCACATTGGGGGTCAGGGCTTCAACACAGGAATTTAGAGGGACACAGTTGAGTCCATGTCCTTGCCTGCTCCCAGGAGCGTCAGGTTCTGCTGGTAAGCACGGCTCTGCTAAACTCCCAGCCCTCACAGATAGATGTGGCCAGGTAACTAAGATGCTGTGAATGAAACGTTAGCAGATGTGGCATGTGGACCTTCAAACAGCAGGCTTGCATCCCCCACGCTCCCTGACACACCCCTTTGTTGCAACCCAGCCTTGACCAGGCAGATGGTGGCAAGTCTCTTTGTGGACAGACACTGAACTAGAAGGAATCCAGGTCTCTGAGTGACCCCGTGGAGTGTGTCGGCCCGCCTGTTCACCTTGGAGCCGTTGCACTGAGAAGTGCAATTCTATCTCTTCTAATTTGAGCCGTTGCACTGAGAAATGCAATTCTCTCTCCTCTAATTGGAGCCCTTGCACTGAGAAGTGCAATTCTATCTCTTCTAATTTGAGCCGTTGCACTGAGAAATGCAATTCTCTCTCCTCTAATTGGAGCACTTGCACTGAGAAATGCAATTCTCTCTCCTCTAATTGGAGCACTTGCACTGAGAAATGCAATTCTATCTCTTCTAATTAGAGCCATTGCACTGAGAAGTGCAATTCTATCTCTTCTAATTGGAGCCGTTGCACTGAGAAGTGCAATTCTATCTCTTCTAATTGGAGCACTTGCACTGAGAAATGCAATTCTCTCTCCTCTCATTGGAGCCGTTGCACTGAGAAATGCAATTCTCTCTCCTCTAATTGGAGCCGTTGCACTGAGAAATGCAATTCTCTCTCCTCTAATGGGAGCCGTTGCACTGAGAAATGCAATTCTCTCTCCTCTAATTGGAGCCGTTGCACTGAGAAATGCAATTCTCTCTCCTCTAATTTGAGCACTTGCACTGAGAAGTGCAATTCTCTCTCCTCTAATTGGAGCACTTGCACTGAGAAGTGCAATTCTCTCTCCTCTAATTGGAGCCGTTGCACTGAGAAATGCAATTCTCTCTCCTCTAATTTGAGCACTTGCACTGAGAAGTGCAATTCTCTCTCCTCTAATTGGAGCACTTGCACTGAGAAGTGCAATTCTCTCTCCTCTAATTGGAGCCGTTGCACTGAGAAATGCAATTCTCTCTCCTCTAATTTGAGCACTTGCACTGAGAAATGCAATTCTCTCTCCTCTAATTTGAGCACTTGCACTGAGAAGTGCAATTCTCTCTCCTCTAATTGGAGCACTTGCACTGAGAAGTGCAATTCTCTCTCCTCTAATTGGAGCCGTTGCACTGAGAAATGCAATTCTCTCTCCTCTAATTTGAGCACTTGCACTGAGAAGTGCAATTCTCTCTCCTCTAATTTGAGCACTTGCACTGAGAAGTGCAATTCTCTCTCCTCTAATTGGAGCACTTGCACTGAGAAGTGCAATTCTCTCTCCTCTAATTGGAGCCGTTGCACTGAGAAATGCAATTCTCTCTCCTCTAATTTGAGCACTTGCACTGAGAAGTGCAATTCTCTCTCCTCTAATTGGAGCACTTGCACTGAGAAGTGCAATTCTATCTCTTCTTATTGGAGCCGTTGCACTGAGAAATGCAATTCTCTCTCCTCTAATTGGAGCCGTTGCACTGAGAAATGCAATTCTCTCTCCTCTAATTTGAGCACTTGCACTGAGAAGTGCAATTCTCTCTCCTCTAATTTGAGCACTTGCACTGAGAAGTGCAATTCTCTCTCCTCTAATTGGAGCACTTGCACTGAGAAGTGCAATTCTCTCTCCTCTCATTGGAGCCGTTGCACTGAGAAATGCAATTCTCTCTCCTCTCATTGGAGCCGTTGCACTGAGAAATGCAATTCTATCTCTTCTAGTTGGAGCCGTTGCACTGAGAAGTCCAATTCTATCTCTTCTAATTTGAGCCGTTGCACTGAGAAATGCAATTCTCTCTCCTCTAATTTGAGCCGTTGCACTGAGAAATGCAATTCTCTCTCCTCTAATTGGAGCACTTGCACTGAGAAATGCAATTCTCGCTCCTCTAATTGGAGCCGTTGCACTGAGAAGTCCAATTCTATCTCTTCTAATTGGAGCCGTTGCACTGAGAAGTGCAATTCTCTCTCCCCTAGTTGGAGCCATTGCACTGAGAAGTGCAATTCTATCTCTTCTAATTTGAGCCGTTGCACTGAGAAATGCAATTCTATCTCTTCTTATTGGAGCCGTTGCACTGAGAAATGCAATTCTCTCTCCTCTCATTGGAGCCATTGCACTGAGAAATGCAATTCTCTCTCCCCTAGTTGGAGCCGTTGCACTGAGAAGTCCAATTCTATCTCTTCTAATTGGAGCCGTTACACTGAGAAATGCAATTCTATCTCTTCTAGTTGGAGCCGTTGCACTGAGAAGTGCAATTCTATCTCTTCTAATTGGAGCCGTTGGAGTTTCTTTCTTGGAGTAACTTAGCCTTCCTCTAAAGCACTGGCTCTCAACTGGGGTGGTTTTGTCCCCAAGGGGACATGCAGTGATGTCTGGGGACATTTTGATTGGGGTGGGGTGCTAACAGCGTCTAGTGGGTGTAGGCCATGGTTGCTGGGTAAACGTCCTATGAAGCACGATGTGGCCCCACACAGCGAGTGTCTAGACCCAAAGTGTTCCTTGTGCCAGGGTTCAGAAACGTGCTCTAATCCTGCAGCAGGCAGGAGGGGACAGTAGGGGAGCCATCAATCTGACAATTTCTGTTTCCTTTTTCTTTCTTTTTTTTTTTAGAGACAAAGTTCCACTCTTGTTGCCCAGGCTGGAGTGCAACTGTGCCATCTTGGCTCACTGCAACTCCACCTCCCAGGTTCAAGCAATTTTCCTGCCTCAGCTTCCCAAGTAGCTGGGATTACAAGCAGCTACCACCACACCCAGCTAATTTTTCCATTTTTAATAGAGATGGGTTTTCATCATGTTGGCCAGGCTGGTCTCGAACTCCTGACCTCAGGTGATCCACCGGCCTCAGCCTCCTAAAGTGCTGGGATTACAGGCATGAGCCACCATGCCTGGCCCTCTGTGGCAGTTTCTCAAACAGGGTCCCTTCGAAGGGCTTACCATTTTTTGTGTGTGAATGAAAGAAGACAAATTAATCTCTGCAAGAAGTTATATTTAATATATGATATGTGAAGGCCAATAACCCTTAATAATAAAGAATTTTTAGACTGGGCACAGTGGCTCACACCTGTAATCCCAGCACTTTGAGAGGCCAAGATGGGTAGATCACAAGGTCAGGAGATTGAGACCATCCTGGCTAACATGGTGAAACCCCGCCTCTACCAAAAACACAGAAATTAGCTGGAGTAGTGTGCACCTGTAGGCTCAGCTTCTTGGGAGGCTGAGGCAGGAGAGTCGCTTGAACCTGGGAGGCGGAGGTTACAGTGAGCCGAGATCGTGCTCCAGCCTGGAGTCTCAAAAAAAAAGAATTTTTTGAGACAAAACACAAGACCAGTTTCTCCATAGAGAATCAGTAAAAGGAGACAAGGATGGAGGAACTACAAATAGGCAACAAATATGTTTTTTAAAAAGTTTAGCTTCATTTAAAATGAAATAAATGCAATTAAAACATTAAGGATTTCCCCCCCTCTAATGAGTTAGCAAAGGTTAAAAATTTAAAAAGCCTGGTGAAATCTAGGGTTGGCCAAAGTGTGGAAAGCACAGCCCGTGGCCATGCCAGTCGGTGTATCTTTCCATTTGGGCAAATCATTAAAAGTATCAGCACTGGCCAGGCGCGGTGGCTCACACCTGTAATCCCAGCACTTTGGGAAGCCAAGGCGGGTGGATCACCTGAGGTCAGGAGTTCGAAGCCAGCCTGACCAACAAGGCGAAACCTTGTCTTAAATTTTTTAAATGAAAATAAAAATTTTTTTAAAAGTGTCAGCACTTAGGCAATTGCAGTCATGTTCTCCGGGTTCCTGTCTCTCTGCCAGCGCCGCTCGGATGGCCTCCCAGAGCCGCGACACAGCCTCCCATAGTGTCACCACCGCCCATAAAGCGGCCAAGGAGATGAGCTGAGCCAAGTGGTTGCCGCCAGGGGTCCCATGGCAAAAGGCTACAGCAGGAGCTGATGAATCTCATGATGTCTGGCAATAAAGGAATTTCTGCCTTCCCTGAATCAGACAACCTTTTCGAATGGGTAGGGACCATCCATGGAGCAGCTGGAACAGTATATGAAGACCTGAGGTTGAAGCTCTGGCTAGAGTTCCCCAGTGGCTACCCTTACAATGTGCCCACGTGAAGTTCCTCCTGCCCTGCTACCCCCCCCAGCATGGACACCCAGGTTAACGCATGCCTTGACATCCTGAAGGATAAGTGGTCTGCCTCGTGTGATGTCGGGACCTCTGCTCTCCATCCAGAGCCTGCTCGGAGAACCCAACACTGATAGTCCCTTGAACATGTATGCTGCCGAGCTCTGGAAAAACCCCACAGCTTTTAAGAAGTACCTGCAAGAAACCTGCTCAAAGCAGGTCACCAGCCAAGGACCCTGACCCCGGCTGCCCAGCCTGGCGCTTTTTGTTTTGTTTGTTTTGTTTTGTTTTGTTTTGTTTTGTATTTTTGAAGAGGTGAGGTTTCACCATGTTGGCCAGGATGGTCTCGATCTCTTGACCTTGTGATCCACCTGCCTTGGCCTCCCAAAGTGCTGGGATTACAGGTGTGAGCCACCGTGCTCGGCTTGTTTTTGTCTTTTAAATTAAGCCTTGGTTCAGCCCTTGTGATTTATATTAAATAAATTCATTTTGGACATTTTTTAGAAAAAAAAATTCATTAAAAAGTATCAGCCTGGGGCCGGGCACAGTGGCTCACGCCTGTAATCCTAGCACTTTGGGAAGCCGAGGTGGGCAAATCACCTGAGGTCAGGAGTTTGAGACCAGCCTGGCCAACATGATGAAACCTCATCTCTATTCAAAAAAAAAAAAAAAAAAAGTATCAGCACTTAAAATGTGCAATCCTCTCTGAGCCTGCAGTACCATTTCTAATAATTTATTCTGAAGAACAGGTAAGACACTGTGGTAGCTTAACAATGGCCACAATCCTTGCTCCTCCTCCCAGTGCTAGGTGAGGGTACAGTGTTTCTCCCGTTCAATCTGGGTTGGCCCCAGTGACTTGCTTGACCAGTAGAATGTAATGAGGTGATGTCGGGCCTACTAACGTGAGGTCACGAGAGCCTTGCAGCCTCCACCCCAGCCTCCTGGAACTCTCTGTGAGACCTGCTGCTACTGAGACTGCTGTGCTGCAGGGGCCACATGTGGGTGTTCTGGCCCACGGTGCCCACAGTGCCAGCTGAAGCCAGCCTTCCAGCCAGCCCGGTGTTTTCTGTTCTATCACAGCGGACAGAAGACTCACCCAGAGGAGCTGCTGAAATTCCTGACACACTGTCACATGTAATAAAACGGTTCTTTTAAACCACTAAGTTTTCAGGAGTCTATAAGGCGGTGATACATGCAGCTGTATATATAAACATGTTCATTAGAGCGTTATTTATGATGCTGAAAGATTAGGAACATCTGTAAGGAGCTTGCTAAACTCTGATGCACCACCACAATGACATAGATCTAGTCAATGGGACGAAGCAGGGTGAGTAAAGCAGGGCCGGATGTTCACAAGGAGTATTCAGCTAAAAATGTGAGGTCAGGTGCGGCAGCTTATGCCTATAATCCCAGCATTTGGGGAGGCCAAGGTGAGTGGATGGCCTCAGCCCAGGAGGTCAAGGCTGCAGCGAGCTGTGATCGTACCACTGCACTCCAGCCTGGGTGACAGCGTAAGATCCTGTCTCAAAAAACCGAAGGCTGGGCACAGTGGCTCACCCCTGTAATCCCAGCACTTTGGGAGACCAAGGCAGGTGGATCACAAGGTCAAGAGATCGAGACCATCCTGGCCAACATGGTGAAACCTTGCCTCTAAAAATACAAAAATTAGCTGGGCGTGGTGGCAGGCACCTGTAATCCCAGCTACTTGGGAGGGTGAGGCAGGAGAATCACTTGAACACAGGAGGCTGAGGTTGCAGTGAGCCAAGATGGCACCTTTGCACTCCAGCTTGGGTGATAGAGTGAGAGACTCCGATTCAAAAAATAATAATAAAATAATCAAAAATTGGAAGCAACCAAGATGCCCTTCAGTAAATACATGGGTAAAATGTGAAACATCCAGACATTGGAATGTTTTTCAAATTAAAGATGAATTAGCTATCAAGCCACAGAAAGCTATGCTGGGACCTTAAATGCATATTGCTGAGTGCATTAAGTCGTTCTGAAAAAACTCATATTGTATGATTCCAATTACACAACATTCTGAAAAAAAGCAACCTATAGAAACAGTAAAATGAGCAGTGGTTGCCAGGGCTTCAGGGGAGGGGGATGCGGATGAGTAGGGGAAGCGTGGGAGTTTTAGGCTATGAAACTATGCTGTATCACACGTAACGGGGGATGGCTGACATTACACATTTATCAAAACATGTAAGAATATTCAAAAATACACAAGGCGCCAGGTGCAGTGGCTCATGCCTGTAATCCCAGCATTTTGGGAGGCTGAGGTGGGCAGATCACCTGAGGTCAGGAGTTTGAGACCAGCCTGGCCAATATGGTGAAACCCTGTCTCTACTAAAAATACAAAAATTAGCCAGGCGTGGTGTTGGGTGCCTGTAATCCCAGCTACTCAGGCAGGAGAATCGCTTGAACCAGGGAGGCAGAGGTTGCAGTGAGTTGAAATCACACCATTGCACTCCAGCCTGGGCAACAGAGTGACACTCTGTCTCAAAAAATAATAATAATGCACAAGGCAGAAAAAAAAAAAAGAATGTACAAGGCAGAGTGAGCCCTTATGTAAATTATGAACTTTGGCTAATAACAATGTATCCATATTGTTTCATCGATTGTAACAAATGTACCACGCTAATGAAAAATGTTTATAATAGAGGAAACTGTGTGTGTGTGTTTAGGCCGATTTTTTCTTTCTTTTTTTTTGAGATGGAGTCTCACTCTGTAGCAAAGGCTGGAGTGTAGTGGGGAAATCTTGGTTCACTGCAACCTCCGCCTCCTCGGCTGGGTTCAAGCGATTCTTGTGCCTCAGCCTCCGTAGTAGCTGGGATTACAGGCACCTGCCATCATGCGTGGCTAATTTTTTTGGTATTTAAGTAGAGACAGGATTTCACCATGTTGGCCAGGCTAGTCTTGAACTTCTGATCTCAGGTGATCCACCAGCCTTGGCCTATTAAAGTGCTGGGATTACAGGCATGAGCCACCATGCCTGACCAGAATTTTTATAATGAACATAAAAATTAAATGTGGCAACAACACTGTTTCTGGTTTTCAATATTTGACTGGGGTTTAGGGAAGAGTTCACCCGGGGGACATAGCTTGTGTTTTCAGACAGGGTCTCTGTCACCCAGGCAAGAGTACAGTGGTTTGATCACGGCTCACTGCAGCCTAGACCTCCTGGGCTCAGACCATCCTCCCGCCTCAGCCTCCCATGGTGATCATGCAGGTGTGAGTCACAGCACCTGGCTTAATATCTTTAAAAATTGACTTTAAATAACAAAAAGTACTGCTCCTTTGATCAGGTTATGCCAATTTGTGTGATCAGCAACCTTGAATCTCAGGAGTCGAGGATGAGGGTGGGGGTGCAGGTGGGGGTTCCCGGGCCTACACTGTCCATCTAGTGGTCATCAGTTCCTAGGCCTCGAGGAGCATTTGGGACGTCCTCCTGAGATCACAAGGGGTGGAGACAGGGCTGGGACATGGCACACACTTCACCCATCAAAGACCGGCCGGAGATGAGTTGGAGCCCCAGCTTGGGAGCGTCCGAAGGGAGGTCATGGATACTGGCGAGCGTTACGTGATGATGCTATACAAAGCATGAAAGCAGAGAAGAATCAACCCAAAGGGCAACATCTGAACATCCTTATTTAATTTTTAAAAGACGGAGTCTCGCTCTGTCACCCAGGCTGGAATGCACTGGCGTGATCTTGGCTCACTGCAACCTCCACCTCTCGACCTACTGGGTTCAAGCGATTCTCTTTCCTCAGCCTCCTGAGTAGCTGGGGTTACAGGGGCCCACCATTATGCCCGGTTAATTTTTTGTATTTTTAGTAGACATGGGGTTTCGCCACATTGGCCAAGCTGGTCTCGAACTCCTGACCTCAGGTGATCTGCCCGCGTCATCCTCCCAAAGTGTTGGGATTACAGGCGTGAGCCACCATACCTGGCTAATTTTATTTTTGAGATGGAGTCTCGCTCTGCCGTCCAGGCTGGAGTGCAGTGGTGCAATCTCGGCTCACTGCAACCTCCGCCTCCCAGGCTCAAGCGATTCTCCTGCTTCAGGCTTCGAATAGCTGGGATTACAGGGATCCGCCACCACACTCAGCTATTTTTTTGTATTTTTAGTAGAGACAAGGTTTTGCCACGTTGGCCAGACTAGTCTTGAACTCCTGACCTCAGGTAACCCACCCGCCCCGGCCTCCCAAAGTGCTGGGATTATAGGCAGCCACCGTGCCAGGCACTAAACATTTTAATTATGTTTCTAAATTTTTTTTTTTTTGTGGAGAGAGTCTTGCTCTGTCGCCCAGACTGGGGTACAGATGCAATCTTGGCTCACTACAACCTCCGCCTCCCGGGCTCAGCCTCCAGAGTAGCTGGGACTACAGGCGTGCAACACCAAACCTGGCTATTCTTTTTCTTGTTTTGTTTTTTTGTATTTTTGGTAGAGTGGAGTCGGAGTTTCGTTAAGTTGGCCAGGCTGGTCTGGAACTCCTGGCCTCAAGAGATCCGCCACCTCGGCCTTCCAAAGTGCGGGGATTACAGGTTTGAGCCAACGCGCCGGCCTTCTCCAGTATTTCTGCACGTATCTTGGTGCACACCTTTGCACGCCATCTTACTAACTGTATTTATCCTACTGCCGCACGTGCCTTTCGGCCAAGGCATCCAGATGGTGCGGGTGCTGCCCGCCCCGAGAGGCGGCAGCTAAGGAGCCGATGCCCTCAGTGGTGCTGGGCGGGGAGGCTGCTTTACTCTGAGGGAAGGGGCGGCCTTGGCAGGGGAGGGCGCGAGGGCTCAGGCCCTCAGGGAGGGGGCGGCTCGCCCGGGCCACGTGGTGCGGCCCTCGGCTCTGGCCCGGCTGAGGTCCCGGGGGCTCGGGGTCGGGAGGGAAGGCGCGGAGCCAACAGGTCCCAAGGAGCCTTCGGGCAGGGGGGCCTCGTGGCGGCCGGGCCGGGGTCCTGGCCGCAGCAGGGGTCGCACGGGCGCCGCGGCAGCGCCGTCAGGAACTGCGCGAGGTCCCCAGGGCCACGTGTTGGCGCCTGGCGGCCCCGGGGTCGCCGGCAGGTGCGAAGCGGACACGCCCACCTGGGTGCCCTGGGCCGCGTGGCGGGCGGCGGGGCCGGGCACCCCTGCTTCTCCCCGGGCTCCGATCCGCTGCGGCCCTGGGTCCCGCTCGCCGCCCGCCGCCGCCTCCGCCCGGGGCCCGCCGCCCGCCGGAAGAAGAGGGGCGTGTCCTTCCCCGCCCCCGGGCGCGACCAATCAGCGCGCGCGGCTCATGAATACTGAGCGCGCTGGCCCCGCCCCGCCCCCGCCTCCCGCGGCGCCGCCCGCCCGCGCAGACCCCGAGCGCGGCCGCGGACGAAGATGGCGACCGCCATGTACTTGGAGCACTATCTGGACAGTAAGCGCGCCCCGCGGGCCCTGCGCCCGCCGCCCGCGCGGAGCCCCCCGTGCTGCAACCCCTCTCGCGCCGGGCGCCGCATGCAGACCCCGTGGGCTCGGGAGGGCGGCGGGTGCGGCCGGCTGTGGCGCGTAGCGCGCGGACGGGGCGGGGCCGGGCCCGCTAGGGAGAGGAGGGCGCGGGGGGCGGGTTGCGGGGGTCCCGCCGGCTCGGACGCGCCAATTCCAGGTGCGTCACGGCGGGGCGGGATCGGACGGCGTGGGGCGGGGCTTGCCCGCTCGGCCCCGCCCCACCCAGACCGCGCCCCCTCAGGCCCCCGCCCAGACCACGCCCCCTCAGGCCCCGCCTTATCTCCGCCCCCAGCTACGGCCCCGCCCCTCCCGGCCCTGTCCCGTCTAGTCTGGAGGTGGAGCCGGTTCCCGCTTCGGGGCTCCGGGCTTCGGGGCTCCGGGCTTCGGGGCTCCCGCTTCGGTGCTCCGGGCCCTGGGTCCTCCCTGGCTGTGCTCCCGTGTGCGCCCGCCTCCCGTGTGAGCTCGGCTGGGGAGGGCGGTCGGGCCTCGGGGAGTCTCCCCCTTCTGGGGACTGCGCCGCGGAGACAGGGAGGGCGGCGCCGAGTCGGCCCCGGGGGCCGCGCTCTGTTTCCAGGTGGCAGCTGGTCGGCCCCGCAGCGGCTGAGCCGATGGCGCTTTCCCTCACCTCGTTTTACAGACCAGGGAAGGCCCAGCGCGGCCGAGCAGCCTTCTCAGGGTACCCCGCGCTTGGAGGGGCAGAGCCCACGCAGGACCCTTGACGTCGACCCGGGATGGGCACGGCTTTGGGGTCGCGGTGGTTGGGGTTGTGCCAAACGGCTCTGGAGGGCCCTCGTGGGGGCGCTGCACTGGGGGGGTCCTCACGGTCCCGGCCTGGCCACTCAGGTGCCCGCCCAAGGGCTGAGACAGTGGCAAGTAAGCCGTGGCCTGGAGCTAGAGACCCCTGCCCTAGAGGGATGCCCGGTTCCGCCCATGTGCTCTGCGTCTTGTGGGGGGTTCCCTGGGTGCAAGAGTCAAAGTATCCTATCACATGTGATCATATCATATCACATGCCGGAGGGGAGGCCTTCTCCATCTTGCTCCCACCCAGTGGGCTGGGCTCCCAAGGAGGGTTGACTGTGCGTGCCCCGGGAGGCTGTGCGAGCCGGGAGGCTGTGCGGTTGTCCTCTAGGAGAGCTGGGAAAACGCTGGTGCTGGAGGCATCTGATGCCTAAGATAGAGTCAGGCAGATGGGAGGGTGGCCGAGACTGCAGAGGGCAGCCCCCCTCAGCAGCCTGTGTCGGCCGTGCAGGGGGCGGAGGTTGGCCTGGTCTAGGGGACAACAATGGGGAGAAAGCACCCCTGGGTCCTCTTGGCAGACTGTCGGGGATGGTCGCGCTATGGTCGCGCTAGCCACAGGGACTATTTAAGTCAAATTAAAATTTCAGTTGCATTAGTCCTTTTTCCAGTGCTCACTAGTTCCGTATGACCACCACTTTCTTGGGCAGCTCAGAGAGAGAGCATTTTTTTCTTTTTTTTTGTTTTGAAATGGAGTCTCACTCTGTTGCCCAGACTGAAGAGCGTGATCTCAGCTCACTGCAACTGCCGCCTCCCAGGTTCAAGCAATTCTCATGCCTTAGCCTCCTGAGTAGCCAGGACTGTAGGTGCGTACCACCATGCCGAGCTAATTTTTGTATTTTTAGTAGAGACTGGGTTTCACCATGTTGGCCAGGCTGGTCTTGGACTGCTGACCTCAAGTGATTTGCCTGCCTCGGCCTCCGGAAGTGCTGGGATTACAGGCATGAGCCACTGTGCCCAGCCAAGAAAGAGGACATTTCTATCCCTGCATAAAGTCCCATGGGCAGCATGGCTACACTGCTCGATGCACTGGATTTCTGGGTAAAGTGGGGGAAGATCAAGGAGGACCCAGGGGATTTTAGCTTGAGCCTTGGAGGATGCTGCTCACTGAGGTGGGGTAGCCTTGGAGGTAGCTGCTCCACCCTCTAGGGGTGGAGGCTTTCCCCAGGTGACCTCCCCTACATCTGCTGTGGGTTTCTAAGTTTCCTTCTGCCTTCTTTGACTTCTGACAGCTTCTGAAGCGTGTTAGCCTCTTGTCAGCACTATTTGGTACCTGAGTCTACAAATGAAATCACAATCCTTCTGCTCTCCAAACCCTAACAGAAACAGAAGACAGAGTGGGCTTGTCAGTTTAGACTTTAGATATAAAACTTGGATCAGGCGCGCTGGCTCATGCCTGTAATCCCAGCACTTTGAGAGACTGAGGCGGGTGGATCACCTGAGGTCAGGAGTTCCAGACCAGCCTGACCAACATGGTGAAACCCCATCTCTACTAAAAATACAAAAATTAGCTGTGCGTGGTGGCTGTAATCCCAGCTACTTAGGAGGCTGAGGCATGAGAATTGCTTGAACCTAGGAGGCGTAGGTTGAAGTGAGCCACTGCACTCCAGCCCGGGCAACAAGAGTGAAACACTGTCTCAAAAAAAAAAAAGACAAAAAGCTTTGGAGATGGATTTTTGTCCTGCTGCTGAAAGGTACGTGGCTTCCGTGTTTCTGTGTTTCAGGCATCGAGAACCTTCCCTGCGAACTTCAGAGGAACTTCCAGCTGATGCGAGAGCTGGACCAGAGGACGGAAGGTGGGTTCAGGCTTTGGTACAACCAGAGCTGGGTTCTGACAGCTGGGAGTGAGGAGCTCCTGAAGGCCAGGGGCAGAGGGTTTTGAGGGGACCCAGGTTAGTGGGGCAGCGGCCAAGCCCTAGGCTGTGGGGATGGCACAGTGCCTTGCAGTAGGTGTTGATACTTCAAAGCCACGTTTAGTTTCTTGGTTTCTTAGACACCTTCATATCATATTTTTATAACCATCACCCTTTCCAATCAAACATTTATTGCCTTTTTTTTTATTTTAAAAGTTTTCCATTTTCAGGCCGGGCGCGGTGGCTCACGCCTGTAATCCCAGCACTTTGGGAGGCCGAGGCGGGTGGATCACGAGGTCAAGAGATCGAGACCATCCTGGTCAACATGGTGAAACCCCGTCTCTACTAAAAATACAAAAAAAATTAGCTGGGCATGGTGGCGCGCACCTGTAATCCCAGCTACTTGGGAGGCTGACGCAGGAGAATTGCCTGAACCCGGGAGGCGGAGGTTGCGGTGAGCCGAGATCGCGCCATTGCACTCCAGCCCGGGTAACAAGAGCGAAACTCCGTCTCAAAAAAAAAAAAAAGTTTTCCATTTTCAAAGTATGTGCATCGTTTTAAAAGTTTGGTAGTACTTTCTGGCCTCTTGGTATTTATTTATTTATTTATTTATTTATTTATTTATTTATTTATTTATTTTGAGACGGAGTTTCGCTCTTGTTACCCGGGCTGGAGTGCAATGGCGCGATCTCGGCTCACCGCAACCTCCGCCTCCCGGGTTCAGGCAATTCTCCTGCCTCAGCCTCCCAAGTAGCTGGGATTACAGGTGCGCGCCACCATGCCCAGCTAATTTTTTTTGTATTTTTAGTAGAGACGGGGTTTCACCATGTTGACCAGGATGGTCTCGATCTCTTGACCTCGTGATCCACCCGCCTGAGCCTCCCAAAGTGCTGGGATTACAGGCGTGAGCCACCGCGCCCGGCCCTGGATTTTTTTATTTTTATTTTTTTTAATAAAGATGGGGTTTCATCATGTTGGTCAGGCTGGTCTTGAACTCCCAACCTCAGGTGATCCACCCACCTCGGCCTCCCAAAGTGCTGGGATTACAGGTGTGAGCCACCGCGCCCGGCTGCCTCTTGGTATTTAACTCCCTGTTTCTAAACAACATGTTTTTGTTGCTGTTCCTTAGTTTATCTGTCGTCAGTTTTAGACTTTGTTCAGCCGTATGGCACATGCAGCCGTACTCTCCAGTGCCCCCCACCCCAGCTCACGGGCACACGCTTTGCTCCCCCATCTTCTGGCGGTTAGAATTTGTGGTGGGACCAGTGATGGGCCTTCCATTGGGCAGCCGTGTAGGTACTTCAGCACTGAGCCACGCCGCCTGCTGTGCCAAAATGACCCCTTTTGAATCACTTTGCATATTTCTTGGAGTCACTCCTTGCCTTGTTTTCTGTGATCCACCCTGGCCTCCCGCCTGCTCTTCCGCGTGGTCTGCCAGGCTATCCACCCTGGCAGCTCCTTCCTCGGAGCCCCTGTCTTGGAGGCCATGGTCCTGACTGTTTCTAGACCTACTGCACGGTTGTTAGCCTGGGGTTTTCTTGGGATCTCCGTTCACTGCTCTTCAGTGTGGGACCCTCTTCCCTGAATCTTAAAAGTCTTCTTCTTCTTTTTTTTTTTTTTTTATCCCAGCAGGCATGGGAATGTCTTCTTTTCTTTTTTTTTCTTTTTTTTTTTTTTGAGACAAAGTCTCAGTCAGTTGCCCAGTCTGGAGTGCAGTGGCCGGATCTCGGCTCACGGCAGCCTCGGCCTCCCGGGTTCAAGCGATTTTCCTGCCTCAGCCTCCTGAGTAGCTGGAATTTCAGGTGTGCGCCACCACACCCAGCTGATTTTTGTATTATTAGTAGAGACAGGGTTTCACCCTCTTGGTCAGGCTGGTCTTGAACTCCTGACCTTGTGATCCGCCTGCCTTGGCCTCCCAAAGTGCTGGGCTCACAGGCAGGAGCCACCGCGCCGGCTTAATGTCTTCTTTTGCTTGCTCTCCTGTTTTGGTAGGGCCTTTCCTCTGGTAGATTCCTGAAAAAAGGCGCATAGCAAGGTAGATTTTCTTGTAACATTGCATGTCTGAAAACGTGCCTGTCCCAGCGGCTTACTCAGTTGAGTTTGGTTGGGTGTAGAGTCCCGGGTTGACGGTTTTCACTCAGAACGTTGGCGGCACTGCTGCATTGTGTCCCAGCTTCCACATTGCTGCAGAAAATCTGGTGCTGTTTGGATTCTTGATCCTTTATATGTGTGATCTATTTTGTTGTTGTTGTTCCTATTCCGTTTTTGAGATGTTTTCTTTATCTCTGAAGGTTTAAATTTCATGGTAATGTGTTTTGGTGTGGGAGATATTTTTGGGTTTTTTTTTTTTTTTTTTTTTTAGACGGAGTATTACTCTGTCGTCCAGGCAGGAGTGCAGTGGCACGATCTCAGCTCATCTCAACCTCCACCTCCCAGGTTCAAGCAATTCTCCTGCCTCAGCCATCTGAGTAGCTGGGACTATAGGTGTGTGCCACCAAACCTGGCTAATTTTGTATTTTTATTAGAGGCAAGGTTTCACCATGTTGGCCAGGCTGGTCTCGAACTCCTGACCTTGTGATCCACCTGCCTTGGCCTCCCAAAGTGCTGGGATTACAGGTAATGTTTATATATATTTTTTCTTTTTATTATTTCATTTAATATTTTTATAATTTTTTTTTTTAAAGATGGGGTTTCTCCATGATGGCCAGGCTGGTCTTGAACTCCTGACCTCAGGTGATCCACCCACCTCAGCCTCCCAAAGTGCTAGGAATACAGGCATGAGCCGCCGCGCCTGGCTAATGTTTGTATTTTTTAGTAGCGACAGGGTTTCACCATGTTGGCCAGGTTGGTCTTGAACTCCTGACCTCAGGTGATCCACCTGCCTCGGCCTGCCAAAGTGCTGGGATTACAGGTTTGAACCACTGTGCCTGGCCTGAGATCGTTTATTCATTATGCTGGGCACATGTTTTGCAAGACTGAGATAGCTGTGTTTTTCACTTAGGTACAGCATCTTGACTAGGGAATATAGAGAGTTATTTCATTGTGAAACGTAACATATATTAAGAAATAAGTGTGTAACATTTATAGATTCCTTAATAAATATTACCAGATGAACCTCTCTGTTTTCTGCTGCCGAGACGGAGAAATCAAGCCCTTTAGCGCCTGATGGCCTTTGTGACCCTCCTAGTCATGACACCCATCCCTAACCAAGGAGGACACTGAGTTTGGGGACAGTCACCTTACACCTTCAACAGTAGTTTCCTTACCTGTCTAAACCGAAGAGCCAAGAGTTGTGTCTGTTTCTGCCCTTAGCGTTAATGGAGTCGTGCGGTCTATTTTCCTGTTTCTTGCTGTTTTTGCCCCGTGTCATCTGTGGGGTCTCCCGTGTTGCTCTGTGTAGCTGGAGTTAGGTTTTTTTGTTGCTGGGTAGCACTCCGTTGTCTGAAGGGTCCACGGCGTATTTCTCCGTTTTACTGATGATTGGACATTTGGGTTGTTTTCTATTTTCTGCTCTCATGAGTGTCGTCTCATGTGTATTTCTTTAGGTCACGTAAGATTTCTTTAGGGTATTTAAGAGGAGGATGTTCTTTCTGACTGCTCTACCAGAAAAAAAGAAAACAAAAGAGGCGTGTGCCATCTCATAGGAAAGGTGACCACATAGTTATTCACTCAGGGTGTTTGTTTGAGAGTCAAAGAGGGCACTGTGAACGCTTGCTGCGTAACAGTCAGAAGTGGGACTGCCCTGGGCACGCGGCCCTGCCGTACAGTCTGCACATGCACACGACGCGAGACTGCGGAACAGTCCTGCCCGCTTGGGCTCGCACCAGCACAGCGTGAGTTCACATCCGCCCGCATCTCTGCCACAACTCGCTGTTGGCTGACTTTGGTTGCTGCCGGTCTGGTGAGCACATCATGGTGTCTAGTGCAGGCCTAGCTTTTCCCCCGTTTCTCCATCAGATAAGAAAGCAGAGATTGACATCCTGGCTGCAGAGTACATCTCCACGGTGAAGACGCTGTCTCCAGACCAGCGCGTAGAGCGCCTGCAGAAGATCCAGAACGCCTACAGCAAGTGCAAGGAATACAGCGATGACAAAGTGCAGCTGGCCATGCAGACCTATGAGATGGTGAGGGCGGGGCCCGGGGTCCGTGCCGACCTGTGAGGTGCTGAGGGCGGGGCCCGGGGGCCATGCAGACCTATGAGATGGTGAGGGCGGGGCCCGGGGTCCGTGCAGACCTATGAGATGGTGAGGGCGGGGCCCGGGGCCGTGCAGACCTGTGAGGTGGTGAGGGCGGGGCCCGGGGGCCGTGCAGACCTGTGAGGTGGTGAGGGCGGGGCCCGGGGGCGGTGCAGACCCGTGAGGTGGGGAGGGCGGGGCCCGGGTTCCGTGCAGACCCGTGAGGTGGTGAGGGCGGGGCCCGGGGGCCGTGCAGACCTGTGAGATGGTGAGGGCGGGGCCCGGGGTCCGTGCAGACCTGTGAGGTGGTGAGGGTGGGGCCCGGGGTCCGTGCAGACCTGTGAGGTGGTGAGGGCGGGGCCCGGGGTCCGTGCAGACCTGTGAGGTGGTGAGGGCGGGGCCCGGGGTCCGTGCAGACCTGTGAGATGGTGAGGGCGGGGCCCGGGGGCCGTGCAGACCTGTGAGGTGGTGAGGGCGGGGCCCGGGGGCCGTGCAGACCTGTGAGATGGTGAGGGCGGGGCCCGGGGGCCGTGCAGACCTGTGAGGTGGTGAGGGCGGGGCCCGGGGTCCGTGCAGACCTGTGAGGTGGTGAGGGCGGGGCCCGGGGTCCGTGCAGACCTGTGAGGTGGTGAGGGCGGGGCCCGGGGTCCGTGCAGACCTGTGAGATGGTGAGGGCGGGGCCCGGGGGCCGTGCAGACCCGTGAGGTGGTGAGGGCGGGGCCCGGGGGCCGTGCAGACCCGTGAGATGGTGAGGGCGGGGCCCGGGGGCCGTGCAGACCTGTGAGGTGGTGAGGGCGGGGCCCGGGGTCCGTGCAGACCTGTGAGGTGGTGAGGGCGGGGCCCGGGGGCCGTGCAGACCTGTGAGGTGGTGAGGGCGGGGCCCGGGGTCCGTGCAGACCTGTGAGGTGGGGAGGGCGGGGCCCGGGGTCCGTGCAGACCTGTGAGATGGTGAGGGCGGGGCCCGGGGGCCGTGCAGACCTGTGAGATGGTGAGGGCGGGGCCCGGGGGCCGTGCAGACCTGTGAGGTGGTGAGGGCGGGGCCCGGGTGCCGTGCAGACCTGTGAGGTGGTGAGGGCGGGGCCCGGGGGCCGTGCAGACCTGTGAGATGGTGAGGGCGGGGCCCGGGGGCCGTGCAGACCTGTGAGGTGGTGAGGGCGGGGCCCGGGGTCCGTGCAGACCTGTGAGGTGGTGAGGGCGGGGCCCGGGGTCCGTGCAGACCTGTGAGGTGGTGAGGGCGGGGCCCGGGGTCCGTGCAGACCTGTGAGATGGTGAGGGCGGGGCCCGGGGGCCGTGCAGACCTGTGAGATGGTGAGGGCGGGGCCCGGGGGCCGTGCAGACCTGTGAGATGGTGAGGGCGGGGCCCGGGGGCCGTGCAGACCTGTGAGATGGTGAGGGCGGGGCCCGGGGGCCGTGCAGACCTGTGAGGTGGTGAGGGCGGGGCCCGGGGGGCCGTGCAGACCTGTGAGGTGGTGAGGGCGGGGCCCGGGGTCCGTGCAGACCTGTGAGGTGGTGAGGGCGGGGCCCGGGGTCCGTGCAGACCTGTGAGGTGGGGAGGGCGGGGCCCGGGGGTCCGTGCAGACCTGTGAGGTGGTGAGGGCGGGGCCCGGGTGCCGTGCAGACCTGTGAGGTGGTGAGGGCGGGGCCCGGGTGCCGTGCAGACCTGTGAGGTGGTGAGGGCGGGGCCCGGGGGCCGTGCAGACCTGTGAGGTGGTGAGGGCGGGGCCCGGGGGGCCGTGCAGACCTGTGAGATGGTGAGGGCGGGGCCCGGGGTCCGTGCAGACCTGTGAGGTGGTGAGGGCGGGGCCCGGGGGTCCGTGCAGACCTGTGAGGTGGTGAGGGCGGGGCCCGGGTGCCGTGCAGACCTGTGAGATGGTGAGGGCGGGGCCCGGGGGCCGTGCAGACCTGTGAGGTGGTGAGGGCGGGGCCCGGGGGGCCGTGCAGACCTGTGAGATGGTGAGGGCGGGGCCCGGGGTCCGTGCAGACCTGTGAGGTGGTGAGGGCGGGGCCCGGGGGTCCGTGCAGACCTGTGAGGTGGTGAGGGCGGGGCCCGGGTGCCGTGCAGACCTGTGAGGTGGTGAGGGCGGGGCCCGGGTGCCGTGCAGACCTGTGAGATGGTGAGGGCGGGGCCCGGGGGTCCGTGCAGACCTGTGAGGTGGTGAGGGCGGGGCCCGGGGTCCGTGCAGACCTGTGAGATGGTGAGGGCGGGGCCCGGGTGCCGTGCAGACCTGTGAGGTGGTGAGGGCGGGGCCCGGGGTCCGTGCAGACCTGTGAGGTGGGGAGGGCGGGGCCCGGGGTGCGTGCAGACCTGTGAGGTGGTGAGGGCGGGGCCCGGGGTCCGTGCAGACCTGTGAGGTGGTGAGGGCGGGGCCCGGGGTCCGTGCAGACCTGTGAGGTGGGGAGGGCGGGGCCCGGGGTCCGTGCAGACCTGTGAGGTGGTGAGGGCGGGGCCCGGGGTCCGTGCAGACCTGTGAGGTGGTGAGGGCGGGGCCTGGGGTCCGTGCAGACCTGTGAGGTGGGGAGGGCGGGGCCCGGGGTCCGTGCAGACCTGTGAGGTGGTGAGGGCGGGGCCCGGGGTCCGTGCAGACCTGTGAGATGGTGAGGGCGGGGCCCGGGGGCCGTGCAGACCTGTGAGGTGGTGAGGGCGGGGCCCGGGGGGCCGTGCAGACCTGTGAGATGGTGAGGGCGGGGCCCGGGGGTCCGTGCAGACCTGTGAGGTGGTGAGGGCGGGGCCCGGGGTCCGTGCAGACCTGTGAGGTGGTGAGGGCGGGGCCCGGGTGCCGTGCAGACCTGTGAGATGGTGAGGGCGGGGCCCGGGGGCCGTGCAGACCTGTGAGGTGGTGAGGGCGGGGCCCGGGGGGCCGTGCAGACCTGTGAGATGGTGAGGGCGGGGCCCGGGGTCCGTGCAGACCTGTGAGGTGGTGAGGGCGGGGCCCGGGGGTCCGTGCAGACCTGTGAGGTGGTGAGGGCGGGGCCCGGGTGCCGTGCAGACCTGTGAGGTGGTGAGGGCGGGGCCCGGGTGCCGTGCAGACCTGTGAGATGGTGAGGGCGGGGCCCGGGGGTCCGTGCAGACCTGTGAGGTGGTGAGGGCGGGGCCCGGGGTCCGTGCAGACCTGTGAGATGGTGAGGGCGGGGCCCGGGTGCCGTGCAGACCTGTGAGGTGGTGAGGGCGGGGCCCGGGGTCCGTGCAGACCTGTGAGGTGGGGAGGGCGGGGCCCGGGGTGCGTGCAGACCTGTGAGGTGGTGAGGGCGGGGCCCGGGGTCCGTGCAGACCTGTGAGGTGGTGAGGGCGGGGCCCGGGGTCCGTGCAGACCTGTGAGGTGGGGAGGGCGGGGCCCGGGGTCCGTGCAGACCTGTGAGGTGGTGAGGGCGGGGCCCGGGGTCCGTGCAGACCTGTGAGGTGGTGAGGGCGGGGCCTGGGGTCCGTGCAGACCTGTGAGGTGGGGAGGGCGGGGCCCGGGGTCCGTGCAGACCTGTGAGGTGGTGAGGGCGGGGCCCGGGTGCCGTGCAGACCTGTGAGGTGGTGAGGGCGGGGCCCGGGGGCCGTGCAGACCTGTGAGGTGGTGAGGGCGGGGCCCGGGGGCCGTGCAGACCTGTGAGATGGTGAGGGCGGGGCCCGGGGGCCGTGCAGACCTGTGAGGTGGTGAGGGCGGGGCCCGGGGGCCGTGCAGACCTGTGAGATGGTGAGGGCGGGGCCCGGGGGCCGTGCAGACCTGTGAGGTGGTGAGGGCGGGGCCCGGGGGCCGTGCAGACCTGTGAGATGGTGAGGGCGGGGCCCGGGGTCCGTGCAGACCTGTGAGGTGGTGAGGGCGGGGCCCGGGGGCCGTGCAGACCTGTGAGGTGGTGAGGGCGGGGCCCGGGGGCCGTGCAGACCTGTGAGGTGGTGAGGGCGGGTCCCGGGGGCCATGCAGACCTGTGAGGTGGTGAGGGCGGGGCCCGGGGGCCGTGCAGACCTGTGAGATGGTGAGGGCGGGGCCCGGGGGCCGTGCAGACCTGTGAGATGGTAAGGATCGGGAAGGAGCCACGGCTCTTCTTCCAACCTCTACTCCTGTCTCTTCTGCAACAAAGTGGAAAAGCTGCCCAGAAATGGGCGTAACCAAGTGGAAGTCTGGCTTTGGTAGACTGACGCTGCTGGAGAAACTACGGACTGGGGAATACACTTCATGTGGGACCATTCCTGTGTTTTTGTTTTTTTTTTTTTCTGGGCCTTTTTGTTTGTGTATCTGCTCAGAGGAACCTTTTTTTTTTTTTTTTGAGACAGTCTTGCTCTGTTGCCCAGGCTGGAGTGCAGTGGTGTGATCTCAGCTCAGTGCAACCTCTGCCTCCTGGGCTCAAGCAATTCTTATGCCTCAGCCTCCCGAGTAGCTGGCATTATGGGCACATAGTTCCATGCCCAGCCAATTTTTGTATTTTTAGAAGAGACAGGGTTTCGCCCTGTTGACCAGGCTGGTCTCAATCTCCTGACTTCAAGTGATCCGCCCACCTCAGCCTCTCAAAGTACTGGATTACAAGCAGGAGCCACTGTGCCCAGCCTTCAAGTGGCCATATTTATTATTATTATTTTGAGACGTACTTTTGCTCTAGTTGCCCAGGCTGGAGTGCAATGGCATGATCTTGGCTCACTGCAGCCTCCGCCTCCCAGGCTCAAGCAACTCTCCTGCCTCAGCCTCCCAAGTAGCTGGGACTATAGTCATGCACCACTACCAACAGGCTAGTTTTTGTATTTTTAATAGATGGAGTTTCGCTATGTTGGCCAGGCTGGTCTCGAACTCCTGGCCTCAAATGATCCACCTGCCTTGGCCTCCCAGAGTGCTGGTACTACAGGTGTGAGCCACCACACCTGGCCAAAATTTTGTATTTTTAGTAGAGACAGGATTTTATCATGTTGGTCAGGCTGGTCTTGAACTCCTGACCTCCTCCTGACCTCAGGTGATCTGCCTGCCTCCACCTCCCAAAGTGTTGGGATTACAGGTGCGAGCCGCTGCGCCTGGCCTCTAGGTGGCCATATTTTAAGGTAAGATTCAGTGTCGGATGTCCCAGCCACTTCTCATTCTTGCCTACACTCACATCTTTTCCTTAAATGGGATTTATTCTGTCGCAGTTTCAAAATATGCAGAAAGAGCACAAGACCCCTGGACGGCCTTATTCATTGAAGACTCAGTTAAAGAGCAAGCCCGGCGGATACTCTGTACGTTCGTGGTTCCTGAGGTGTCTTGCTTTTACTTTAAAACGAGACTGTGCGTGTCCTTTTGTAGGTGGATAAACACATTCGAAGGCTCGATGCAGACCTGGCACGCTTCGAAGCCGATCTGAAGGACAAGATGGAGGGCAGTGACTTTGAAGGCTCCGGAGGGCGAGGACTAAAAAGCAAGTCTGTTCATTTTTTCTCTATTACTGTTAACTGTGGAGTTGTGAAGAGTTTTGTCATTGTGGCGAATCACTAACGTATGATCGCTATGGTAAGTATCATATTTGGGATAACCTTGTCTTGCAGGCTGGGCACAGCGGCTCATGCCTGTAACCCCAGCACTTTGGGAAGCCGAGACAGGAGGATTGCTTGAGGCCAGGAGTTCAAGACCAACCTGGGCAACATAGCGAGACCTCATCTCTACAAAACGTTTAAAAATTAGCCGGGTGTAGTGGTGCACACCTGTGGTCCCAGCTACTCGGGAGGCTGAGGTGGGTGGATCGCTTGAGCCTGGGAGGTCGGTCGATGCTGTAGTGAGCTGTGATTGCTCCATTGCACTCCAGTTAGCCTGGGAGACAAAGTGGGACGCCATCTTGAAAACAAAACACAAAACTTGTCTTGCTTTAGAGAATTCTATAAAAGTAATTTGCGTCTTATTTTTCAGAAGGCCGGGGTCAGAAAGAAAAAAGAGGGTCCCGGGGCCGAGGCAGGAGGACATCAGAGGAAGACACACCAAAGAAAAAGAAGCATAAAGGAGGGTAAGAGGCTTCCCCTCTTTTTCCCAAGAGAGCAGATACCAATATCCTGTATCCCGGATGTAGAACCATTGATGGACGCTGACCCCTGAGTGAATGCACACCGCGTGCTGGGTGGCGTTCTGGTTCTTACTGCTGTGTGCCTGTTGTCAGCCCCTCCTCACAGCAGCCTTGGAGGGAGTACCATCGTCAGGGGCATTTTCAGTGTCAGTGGCTTGAGAGCTGCTGTGATGTGGACGGGCCTGCACCCGGAGTCTGACTCTTAGCCATGGTGTGTGCTGCCCCGCTAGGGACAGGAGGGTGGTGAGTGTGTTGACCACAGGCCCATCAAAACCACTCTTTCAGTAGCTAGGTTTTTGGTATCTGTCAGTTATTTTCTGTATCAGTATGTAGTTCCTTCGTGCATATTCATTGTTAAATTATGTGGCCACATTTGTTAAATAGACTTGTCATTTAACTTGAAGTTCTTTGAGATACTTTATTTAAAGCATTCTCCCACTGTCACCCTCCCTGCCAAAGGTATTGTATACCCTCCAAAGAGATCGTGGCATTAGCTCAGAGGAGTTACCTTTAGACTAAAGAGAACACGCTGAAATGCCACGTAACCTCTTCGGAGATGACTGTGACAGGAGGAGTGGCCAAAGAGCGTCAGTTCTGGGCACGGTGGCTCATGCCTACAATTCCAGCACTTTGGGAGGCCAAGGCAAGAGGATCACTTGAGCCCAGGAATCTGAGAGCAGTCTGGGCAACAAAGTGAGACCCCCATCTCTACAAAAAACAGAGAAAGCTAGCTGGCTGTGGTGGCGTAAGCTGCAGTCCCAGCTGTGAGGGAGGCTGAGCTGGATCGGGAGCCACAGTCACACCACTGCTCTCCAGCTTGGGCCACGGCGTGAGACCCTGTCTCAAAGAAAAAAGGAGACAAAAAAGGGACAATATTCAGTTATTTATTTTTTTTTTTTTTGAGACGGAGTTTCGCTCGTGTTACCCAGGCTGGAGTGCAATGGCGTGATCTCGGCTCACCGCAACCTCCGCCTCCCGGGTTCAAGCAATTCTCCTGCCTCAGCCTCCCGAGTAGCTGGGACTACAGGCGCGCGCCACCACGCCCAGCTAGTTTTTGTATTTTTAGTAGAGACGGGGTTTCACCATGTTGACCGGGATGGTCTCGATCTCTTAACCTCGTGATCTGCCCGCCTCGGCCTCCCAAAGTGCTGGGATTACAGGCTTGAGCCACCGCGCCCGGCCCCAATTTTCAGTTTTTAAAGCGAGTGCTTAGCCTTTTGGCTGAGCACAGTGGCTTTGGAAGGCCAAGGCAGGTTGATCACCTGAGGTCAGGAATTTGAGACTAGCCTGACCAACATGGTGAAATCCCGTCTCTACTAAAAAATGCAAAAAACTTAGTTGGTCCTGGCGGCAGCCGCCTATAATCTCAACTACTCAGGAGGTTGAGTCAGGGAGAATTGCTTGAACCTGGGAGGCTGAGGTTTCGGTGAGCTGAGATCACGCCACTCTACCCCAGCCTGGGCAACAGAGCAAGACTCGGTCTCAAAAACAAAAAAGATTCAACATTTTTGTATTATAAAGTAGTGGACAGATGCAGAAAACCACACAGAACAAACATGTTTAATTAATTTCCGTAAAGCGAAGCTGCTTGTAACTAGCCCCTAGCAGTCGGTGACTGCTGTTGGAAGGCCTTCCATACGCCCTGTTAAAATTGTAAACTCTTTCTGCTCCCAAATAAACAATCCAGATTTCTGTAGTGTTTATTTTCTTGTTTCTTTAATAGTTTTTTTTTTTTTGAGATAGAGTTTTGCTCTTGTTGCCCAGGCTGGAGTGCAATGGTGTGATCTTGGCTCATGGCAACCTCCACCTCCCAGGTTCAAGGGATTCTTCTACCTCAGCCTCCTTAGCAGCTGGGATTACAGGCTTGCACCACCACACCTGGCTAATTTTTTGTATTTTTAGTAGAGATGGGGTTTCTCCACGTTGGTCAGGCTGGTCTTGAACTCCTGACCTCAGGTGATCTGCCCGTCTCGGCCTCCTAATGTGCTGGGATTACAGACATGAGCCACTGCACCTGGCCTCTTTAACAGTTTTATAGTGCATTCCTAGACACTATATATTATAGTTTGGTCCTGCTGGGTTTTTTTTTTTAACACTTTAAATTAACTTTATTAAGGAATGATTTACATACAATAAAATGTTACCGTTTTAAGTGTACAGTTTGATGCTGCATTTAGTTCCTTTAAAGTTATGGAAGTATTCAGGCTTTCTGTTTCTTCTCAAGTCAGTTTTGGTAATATGTGTCTTTCAAGAAATTTGTTTGTTTCACGTAAGTTCTCAGACTTTTTGACATCAGGTTGTTAATAATTTTGCGTTATTGCCGGGCGTGGTGGCTCATGCCTGTAATGCCAGCATTTTGGGAGGCTGAGGCTGGCAGATCACGTGAGATCAGGAGTTCAAGATCAGCCTGACCAACGTGGAGAAATCCCATATCTACTAAAAATATCAAAAATTAGCCGGTGTGGTGGCGCATGCCTATAATCCCAGCTACTTGGGAGGCTGAGGCGGGAGAATTGCTTGAACTTGGGAGGCGGAGGTTGCAGTGAGCCGAGATGGCCCCATCGTACTCCAGCCTAGCAACCATAGTGAAACTTGGTCTCAAAAAAAATAATAAAAATAATTTTGCATTATTATCGTTCTGATGTTGTAACGTCTGTGATGATGACCCGTCTGTCAGTCCCGATATTGGTAATTTATGTGGTGATGACCCCTCTGTCAGTCCCGATATTGGTAATTTGTGTGGTGACGACCCGTCTGTCAGTCCCGATATTGGTAATTTATGTGATGATGACCCCTCTGTCAGTCCCGATATTGGTGATTTATGTGGTGATGACCCCTCTGTCAGTCCCGATATTGGTAATTTATGTGGTGATGACCCGTCTGTCAGTCCCGATATTGGTAATTTATGTGATGATGACCCGTCTGTCAGTCCCGATATTGGTAATTTATGTGATGATGACCCCTCTGTCAGTCCCGATATTGGTGATTTATGTGGTGATGACCCCTCTGTCAGTCCCGATATTGGTGATTTATGTGGTGATGACCCGTCTGTCAGTCCCGATATTGGTAATTTGTGTGGTGATGACCCCTCTGTCAGTCCCGATATTGGTAATTTGTGTGGTGATGACCCCTCTGTCAGTCCCGATATTGGTGATTTATGTGATGATGACCCGTCTGTCAGTCCCGATATTGGTAATTTATGTGGTGATGACCCCTCTGTCAGTCCCGATATTGGTGATTTATGTGGTGATGACCCCTCTGTCAGTCCCGATATTGGTAATTTATGTGGTGATGACCCCTCTGTCAGTCCCGATATTGGTGATTTATGTGATGATGACCCGTCTGTCAGTCCCGATATTGGTAATTTGTGTGCTGATGACCCGTCTGTCAGTCCCGATATTGGTAATTTATTTGGTGATGACCCGTCTGTCAGTCCCGATATTGGTAATTTATGTGGTGATGACCCCTCTGTCAGTCCCGATATTGGTGATTTATGTGGTGATGACCCCTCTGTCAGTCCCGATATTGGTGATTTATGTGGTGATGACCCGTCTGTCAGTCCCGATATTGGTAATTTATGTGGTGATGACCCGTCTGTCAGTCCCGATATTGGTAATTTATTTGGTGATGACCCGTCTGTCAGTCCCGATATTGGTAATTTATGTGGTGATGACCCCTCTGTCAGTCCCGATATTGGTGATTTATGTGGTGATGACCCCTCTGTCAATCCCGATATTGGTAATTTATGTGGTGATGACCCCTCTGTCAGTCCCGATATTGGTAATTTGTGTGGTGATGACCCCTCTGTCAATCCCGATATTGGTAATTTACGTGATGATGACCCCTCTGTGAATCCCGATATTGGTAATTTGTGTGGTGATGACCCGTCTGTCAGTCCCGATATTGGTGATTTGTGTGGTGATGACCCGTCTGTCAGTCCCGATATTGGTAATTTGTGTGGTGATGACCCCTCTGTCAATCCCGATATTGGTAATTTACGTGATGATGACCCCTCTGTGAATCCCGATATTGGTAATTTGTGTGGTGATGACCCGTCTGTCAGTCCCGATATTGGTAATTTGTGTGATGATGACCCCTCTGTGAATCCCGATATTGGTAATTTGTGTGGTGATGACCCCTCTGTCAGTCCCGATATTGGTAATTTGTGTGGTGATGACCCCTCTGTCAATCCCGATATTGGTAATTTACGTGATGATGACCCCTCTGTGAATCCCGATATTGGTAATTTGTGTGGTGATGACCCGTCTGTCAGTCCCGATATTGGTAATTTGTGTGATGATGACCCCTCTGTGAATCCCGATATTGGTAATTTGTGTGGTGATGACCCCTCTGTCAATCCTGATATTGGTAATTTATGTTTCTCTCATTTTGTCTTGATCCTTTTTTTTTCTTGAGACAGGGCCTCGCCCTGTCAGCCAGGCTGGAGTGCGGTCGCATGCACGTGGCTCACTGCAGCCTCCACCTACCGAGCTCAAGCTGTTCTCCCACCTCAGCCTCCCAGGTAGCTGGGACCACAGGCATGCGCCGTTATGCCTGGCTAATTTTTTGTGTATTTTTGTAGAGACAGGGTTTTGTCATGTTACCTAGGCTGGTCTCAAACAAATGGGCTCAAGCAGTCTGCCCGCCTCAACCTCCCAGTGTGTTGAGATGACAGATGTGAGACGCTGTGTCTGCCCGTCTTGATCTTTTTAGAGAACCGAGTTTTAGTTTCATGATTTTTATTGTTTTCTCTGTTTTCCGCTGCATTTGTTTCTGCTCTATTTCCTTTCGTCTACTCGGTTTACTTTGCCTCTGCTCCTAGCTTGTGAAGGTGTGAATAGCTTGGATAATTGATTTTTACGCCTGCTTTGTTCTAATTACTATTTTTGTTGCACTCCACAAATTTTGATCTAATTTTTATACATTATGTTTTTAATTTTTATTTTGTTTACCTATCTAAAGTATTTTAGAAATATTTTCGTTTTGTTTGAGATGAGGTCTCACTCTGTCACCCAGGCAGTGGCATGATCTTGGCTCATTGCATCCTCCGCCTCCGGGGCTCAAGCGATCCTCCCACTTCAGCCTCCCTAATAGCTGGGACCACAGATACATGCCACCATGCCTGACTAATTTTTTGTATTTTTGGTAGAGATGGAGTTTCACCATGTTGCCCGACTGGTCTTGAACTTCTGAGCCCAAGTGATCTGCCCACATTGGCCTCCCAAAGTGCTGGAATATAATTTTTTTTTTTTTTTTTGTGAGACGGAGCCTTGCTCTGTTGCGCAGGCTGGAGCGCAGTGGCATGATCTTGGCTCAATGCAACCTCCACCTTTCAGGCTCAAGCAATTCTCTTGCCTCAGCCTCCCGAGTAGCTGGGATTACAGGCAATGCATCACTATGCCTGCCTAATTTTTTTTATATTTTTAGTAGAGATAGGGTTTTGCCATGTTGGCCAGGCTGGTCTTGAACTCCTGACCTCACATGATCCACCCACCTCAGCCTCACATCATACTGGGATTACAGGTGTGAGGTCACCACACCTGGCCTATAATTTTTTTTTTTTTTTTGAGACATAGTCTTGCTCTGTCGCCCAGCCTAGAGTGCAATGGTGCAATCTTGGCTCACTGCAACCTCTACCTTCTGGGTTCAAGTGATTCTCCTTTAGCTTCCTGAATAGCTGGGATTACAGGCGCCACCACCACACCCAGCTAATTTTTGTATTTTTAGTAGAGACAGGGTTTCATTATGTTGGCCAGGCTGGTCTCAAACTCCTGACCTCATGACCCGCCCGCCTCAACCTCCTGAAGTGCTGGGATTACAGGCGTGAGCCACTGCGCCCGGCCCCATTTCTTAATATTTTTCTTTCTTTAAAAAACTTTTTCTTGGCCAGGCGCGGTGGCTCAAGCCTGTAATCGCAGCACTTTGGGAGGCCGAGGCGGGTGGATCATGAGGTCAAGAGATCGAGACCATCCTGGTCAACATGGTGAAACCCCGTCTCTACTAAAAATACAAAAAAAATTAGCTGGGCATGGTGGCGCGTGCCTGTAACTCCCAGCTACTTGGGAGGCTGAGGCAGGAGAATTGCCTGAACCCAGGAGGCGGAGGTTGCGGTGAGCTGAGATCGCACCATTGCACTCCAGCCTAGGTAACAAGAGCGAAACTCCATCTCAAAAAAAAAAACGAAACAAAACTTTTTCTCCGTACATATTCTGCTTATGTGTATTTCTTATGTGGATGCGGATTTCTCTCTGTTGTCATTACTCCTCTGTCTGAAGAACTGTCTTTAATGTTTTTTACGGTACATGTTCGCTGATGGTGATCAATTCTCTAAGTTTTCGTTTCTCTGGAAATGCTTTTATTTTGTTGCATATAGAGTTTCAGGTTGACGTTTTTTGTTTTGTCACTAAAACTGTTCCCTCATTTTCTTCTGTCTTTCATTGATTCCGATGGCATTAGTGATTATTATTTTTGGCGGTATTTTCTCTTTTTTTGCTTCTAAGATTTCTCATTGTCACAGGCTGTTAATAGTTTGATTAAATGTTCTCCATGTGATTTTATGTGTATATCTTGTGTGGAACTTGCTGAGCGTCTTTGAACTAAATGTTGGCTTATACTTTGCATCAAATTTGGAAAACGTTCAGCCAGTTCTTCAGATGCTTCTGTGCTCCGCTTCCTCCTCCCCAGCCTCCAGTTGCATGTGCGTTGGTTCCTTAGGTTTTCCCACAGGTCACTGAGGCTCCGCCTACTTCCTGTCATTTCCCACAGGTCACTGAGGCTCCGCCTACTTCCTGTCATTTCCCACAGGTCACTGAGGCTCCGCCTACTTCCTGTCATTTCCCACAGGTCACTGAGGCTCCGCCTACTTCCTGTCATTTCCCACAGGTCACTGAGGCTCCGCCTACTTCCTGTCATTTCCCACAGGTCACTGAGGCTCCGCCTACTTCTTGTCATTTCCCATAGGTCACTGAGGCTCTGCCTACTTCCTGTCAGCATTTTTCTATCTGTACTTCCGTTTGTTTCTGTTACTTTATTTATTTAATTTTGAGACAGGTTCTGGCTGTTACCCAGGCTGGAGTGCAGTGGCACAATCTCGGCTCACTGCAGCCTCTGCCTCCCAACTAGCTGGGATTGCAAGTGAGCATCACCACACCGGGCTAATTTTTGTATTTTTAGTAGAGACGGGTTTCAGCATGTTGCCCAGGCTGGTCTCGGTCTCCTGGCCTCAAGCGATCTGCCTGCCTCGGTCTCTGTTGTTTTTCTTTCTTCCTTTTTCTTTGAGAGGGTCTCGCTATGTTGCTGGGCTGGTGTGCGCGCACAGTTCGGCTCACTGCAAGCTCCGCCTCCCAAGTTCAAGAGATCCTCTGCCTCAGCCTCCTGAGTAGCTGGGATTACAGGCACTTGCCACCGTGACTGGCTAATTTTGCATTTTTAGTAGAGACAGGGTTTCACCGTGTTATGCAGGCTGGTCTCGGACTCCTGGCCTCAAGTGATCTCCCTGTCTCGCCTGGGATTGCAGGCGTGAGCCACTGCACTCGGCCCTAATTTAATTTTAATTTCCTTTCATACATTTTCCATTTAAGAGGTTGTAGGGCTGGGCTGTGTGGCTTATGCCTGTAATCTCATCACTTTGGGAGGCTGAGGTGGGAGGGCCTCTTGAGTAGTCAGGATCACAGGCCTGCGCCACCATTACTTCCTAACCAGCTTGAGGGAAAAAATAATCAGCTTATATTTTCCTGCTAGGTTTATGTGTCTTATGGTTTGTTATTAGCTGTCTGACCTTAGCTATAAAGGAAGCATGGAGAGGGAGTTTCTATTCTCCCCAGGATTTGTTCGCTCTGTTTTCGTCCAGGCCTATGGGGCTGGGGGTGCTGGGGTGTGGCAGGGTCTCAGCTTCAGCTCTGCCCTGGCCCCTCAAAGGCCCTGAGCTCTTGATTGAGAGCCCCAGGGAGCCTGAGGATCGCCTTCTCCGGAAGGCTGCCCCGTGGTCCATCTGCACTTCGCTGGGCTTAGATTTCCTCTCTCGCCTCCTGCCTCCACGGCTTCTGCCGTTGGTGAAGTACGGAGGAGGAGACTGGTGATGCCTGAGCAGACCCTTCCTTGAGAATGCGGAGGCTGCAGGGATTTTTCCCTCTGCTTTTAGTTGCTCTGTGCAGCCTCTGGACTCTGTAAATGTCTGTGGGGATGCAGCATGGCCTGACGGGCAGCCCAGCCTCACTCAGAGCATGAGACAGGTGGACGCCCCCCTCCCCCGACACTGCAGGTCATCTAGTGCTTGTGGCTCCACAGCTCCCCCACATCTTTGAGAATGTGGTTTTGTGACTTGCTGGGTTTTGTGTTTTCTAACTCAGTGGCAACAGTGTTCTGAGTCTTCCTGCTCTTTCCTGCTCCGAACCTGAAGGCCCCATCCCGACTGAGCCTTTTCTGCGTGAGAGCTGGTCTCCTGCTGGCCTCTTCCTCACCCAGAGCTGTTTCTCAGGAGTGTGCTAGGTTTGAGGAATGCAGGCACAGTGGGTCCTCACGGTGGTGAAGGAGACCCCAACTCCCTCCTGGGGTCAGGGTTTCCTCTTGAGGGCTCTGCCCTGCTTCAGAGACCTCAGGAACAACCAGCACCTCTGCAAACACGGAGATCCCGTGGCCTCATGACAGAAGCCATGGGGTTGTGGACTGGCAGTGCCGAGCCAGGAGCTCAGTGCAAACACAGGAAGATCCCGTGGCCTCATGACAGAAGCCGTGGCGCTGTGGAGTGGCAGTGCGGAGCCGGGAGCTCAGTGCAAACACAGGAAGATCCCGTGGCCTCATGACAGAAGCCGTGGTGCTGTGGACTGGCAGTGTGGAGCCGGGAGCTCAGTGCAGACACAGGAAGATCCCATGGCCTCGTGACAGGAGCCGTGGGGCTGTGGACTGGCAGTGTGGAGCTGGGAGCTCAGTGCAAACACAGGAAGATCCCGAGGCCTCGTGACAGAAGCCGTGGTGCTGTGGACTGGCAGTGTGGAGCCGGGAGCTCAGTGCAGACACAGGAAGATCCCGTGGCCTCATGACAGAAGCCGTGGTGCTGTGGACTGGCAGTGCGGAGCCGGGAGCTCAGTGCAAACACAGGAAGATCCCGTGGCCTCATGACAGAAGCCGTGGTGCTGTGGACTGGCAGTGTGGAGCCGGGAGCTCAGTGCAGACACAGGAAGATCCCATGGCCTCGTGACAGGAGCCGTGGGGCTGTGGACTGGCAGTGTGGAGCTGGGAGCTCAGTGCAAACACAGGAAGATCCCGAGGCCTCATGACAGAAGCCGTGGCGCTGTGGACTGGCAGTGTGGAGCTGGGAGCTCAGCGCAAACACGGAGATCCCATGGCCTCATGACAGAAGCTGTGGAGCTGTGGAGTGGCAGTGTGGAGCCGGGAGCTCAGTGCAGACACAGGAAGATCCCATGGCCTCATGACAGAAGCCGTGGGGCTGTGGACTGGCCATGCAGAGCCGGGAGCTCAGTGCAGACACAGGAAGATCCCATGGCCTCATGACAGAAGCCGTGGGGCTGTGGACTGGCAGTGTGGAGCTGGGAGCTCAGTGCAGACACAGGAAGATCCCATGGCCTCATGACAGAAGCCGTGGGGCTGTGGACTGGCAGTGTGGAGCTGGGAGCTCAGTGCAGACACAGGAAGATCCCATGGCCTCATGACAGAAGCTGTGGAGCTGTGGACTGGTAGTGTGGAGCCGGGAGCTCAGTGCAGACACAGGAAGATCCCATGGCCTCATGACAGAAGCCGTGGGGCTGTGGACTGGCAGTGTGGAGCTGGGAGCTCAGTGCAGACACAGGAAGATCCCATGGCCTCATGACAGAAGCTGTGGAGCTGTGGACTGGCCATGCAGAGCCGGGAGCTCAGTGCAGACACAGGAAGATCCCGAGGCCTCATGACAGAAGCCGTGGGGCTGTGGACTGGCAGTGTGGAGCCGGGAGCTCAGTGCAGACACAGGAAGATCCCATGGCCTCATGACAGAAGCCGTGGGGCTGTGGACTGGCAGTGTGGAGCTGGGAGCTCAGCGCAAACACGGAGATCCCATGGCCTCATGACAGAAGCCGTGGCGCTGTTGGGTAGCAGTGGAGCCGGGAGCTCAGCGCTGCCTGCTGGGCAGGTTGTGGTGGTGATAGATGAGAAGGTGATCACAGACAGCGACAGGTGTGGCGCCCCCGTGGCTCTGGGCTGGATGTAGCTTGTGTGCGAATCTCTTTCTTCTCTGTGCCCCTGGGTGTCAGAGCTACTGCTGTCCCGTTGCAAGACGTTGAGATGGGCTGGTGAGGCCAGCTCTGAAACTTCAGGAGGGACAGGAGGATAGTGCAGTGCAGTGGGCAGACGGAGGGTCCCGAGGACCAGTCAGATGGACCCAAAGCCTGGGCCTGCCGGGGCGGGAGTGTGCTTGTGTGTGGCTCCAGGGACATCCTCCTGACTGTGTGTGGGAGCCCTCCTGTCCCTGGGCTCTGGACTCTCCCTGTCCCCGTTGGCACAGTGGGTTTTCACGCCCCTCTTGGTCATGCTGTGGTGCCAGGCTGTTCTGCCTCAAGGCAGGTCCTGTTCCCTGCTGGGGACCCAGGAGCGTGTGCCATCATGTCCCTGTGGCCTGCCCTCTCCAGGCCTGTTCCCTGCGTGGCCGGGCCCTTCCTAAAATGCAGTGTTCCCAGACCACACAGACTTTGAGTCTCGTCTGAGATCCCGTGACCCAAGGCTGCCCCTGCACTGCTGCTGCCCTGTGGCCTTGCTCTGGCAACACGGAACCTGTGTGTGTGGACGAAGGGCGGTATCACCTGTAGCGCCTGGAATCCCGGAGTTTGGACAGGCAGGAAGCCATCGGGCTGGGCACAGGGGCTTGCTGGCGCCTCCTGGTGAGGGGTGCCCTCCACACCTCGGGATTAGCACAGAGAGTGCGTCTTGTGGCAGTGGTGCCGGAGGGAGTCGGGGAGCAGCTGCTGACAACTGGGGTTGCCCCAGCCTGTGCAAGGGACAGGCCTCCCCATGGCCTCCT
This sequence comes from Aotus nancymaae, assembly GCF_030222135.1. Lineage (NCBI taxonomy): Eukaryota > Metazoa > Chordata > Mammalia > Primates > Aotidae > Aotus > Aotus nancymaae. Next base: position 6,791,574 of record NW_026988444.1, read on the forward strand.
GGCAGCCTTCCTCAGAGCCGGTAGCAGTGCTCCCTGGCCAGGCACTGCCAGGTGTGACTGGAGAGGCCAGTGAACCCTCCATGCTGGCCTCAGCTTCTGGGGTGCCTTTGCTTGGGCCATCCCCTCAGGCCCCCGGCCCTCTCCCACTGCCGTCGACTCTGGCGAGCGCCCTCGAAGATGCGGAGGTGTAGGTCACGTGGCAGCTCAGTCAGTAGGGATTGTTGGGTTGGGCTTTGTAGACAGAACGAGACTCAGCACAGAAGTGGATGGCATCACAGGGAGTGTTTGGGGACTGTTGGCCGCAGAGGGTGCCTGTCCTGCTCTCTGTGAGCGAGAGGTGACGCGAAGAGACCGCAGGAGCCCCATGGAGGAGAAGCCACAGATGCCAGCCCGGAATTGGCAGGTGGCTGAGACGTAGACCCTCTGAGCCACTGTCAGAGCAGAGACCTGAAGGCTACTTGAGACTCGCTTGACAACAGTGTTGGCAGCACCGGGACATGGACTTGTGGCATTTGTGGATTTCATAATATGTATTTATAAAGAGAAACCCCCACCTATTCCCAGACAGAGACAGAGAGCAGATTACCCGCAAAGCACAGACAGGCGGGTGCCCCGTGCCAGAGGGCAGTGGGGAGGCTGGCTGCATGCTGAGCCTAAGCGCGCGCGTGTATGTACATACAGGCAATTGCGAAGGCGTGGAAAAGCTTTAGATAGGTATTTAAGGAGAAGCTGAGCGTTGATTCCCTCTGGGACCCCGACTTCTGCTGCTTGGCTATCCCTCATTGCGACTGTTGACCTTCTCACGGCCACGCTCCTGCAGCTAAGCTGCCGTGTTTACATAGCAGCTACTTATTCTTGGGTTGGAGGGTGGGATAGGGAAGATATTTTTTCTCTCTGTACTAATGGGAATACACTGTTTATACTACCTGCAGCTTGTACGTTTATTTGAAAAATACTGAAATACAAAAGAATCCATTTCCTCCAAGTGCCTCCCTTTCAAACGGGAAAGTCTCCCCTGAGGTCTGTGGCGCTGCAGGCGGCAGGCTTGGAGGGAGGCGTGGCCGGGGTGGAACACCCGCCATCCTGCTGTGTGGAAACCCATGTGGGAGCTGGCAGGGATAGAGGAGTGACAAGGATGGCGTGTGGTCAGAAGGGGCCCTGCGCCAGGTGGGCAGCTGGGTGGGCGGTGGGTGGTCCAGGGCGTGTGTGGGGAGCTGCTAGTTTTGTGAGTGTTGGGGCAGAGGTGCCTGAGTAGGTGTGTCGAGGGCCCAGGTGGAGGACGCACGCTGTTCTCGTGGGAGGAGGTCACGGTTACGGGAGAGCTGTTGACTGTGCGGGCTGTTCTGACACCTGCCAGTCTGGGGTGGGATGCAAGCAGTCTTCTTTCAAGTGTCAGCCGTCTGCTGGTGGAGGTGACTTGTGTTTGTCCCCGAAGGGGCCGGGGTCTTTGGAGGGACGGCCTCAGAAGGGATGTGAGTCCAGAGGTCCCCCTGTGGGATGCAAGCAGCCTTCTTTCAAGTGTCAGCCGTCTGCTGGCGGAGGTGACTTATGTTTGTCCCCGAAGGGGCCGGGGTCTTTGGAGGGACGGCCTCAGAAGGGATGTGAGTCCAGAGGTCCCAGGGGGAGTCCCGTCTCGGGGGAGGGACTGAGGTCCCCAGAGTGGGACCAGAGTCCCTGTGCTGTGGGTGAGCGCTGCGCCTCACAGCCTCTCGCGTACCCTCTGTGCCCCATGTCCCCCATGTCCCCACCTGGGTACGTAGATGGGGTGCGATCTCCACCCCTCTGCTGCCAGCTGCTGCTGCTCCTGGATTTTGGTGTGTAGCAGTGTTCTTTCTACCCTCAGCTGACAGTCTGTTCGTCTCCTTAATTATTTTCTTGCCGTGCATTCTTGGAAGAAAACTGCATGGTCGGAGGGGTTATTGAGGTTTTGAAAATGTTCGCTCCAAGAAGGAAACGTCCACAAGGTGTGTGCTCAGTCACTGCACGACTTCAGTGGCAGGCCCTGGGAACTGCTTTCATTTCTAAAGCATAATAAGGAAAATGGAAGCAAGCTTATTTGTTATGTGTGGCTCAGAGTTCAGTATAGATATCCCCTTTGGAATAATCGTCTTCGCAGTTCTGGGGTGAGGGGACCCTGAGCCAGAGGCAGAAGGGCCCGTGCTGTCTGCACCGCCTCACTTCCTGCTGTGGCCATCAGCGGTGCCCACCCCCCGCCCCGCAGGTCTGAGTTCACTGACGCCATCCTGTCCGTGCACCCATCCGATGTGCTAGACATGCCCGTGGACCCCAACGAACCCACCTACTGCCTGTGCCACCAGGTCTCCTACGGGGAGATGATCGGCTGTGACAATCCAGACGTGAGTGTGGTCTGTGGGGTTCACGCCATGGGGCGGTCCTGCGTGGGGCGGGATTTCCTGGGATTCACGTGCAGAACACGAGGTGTGTTGACTCTGCCTTTTCCCTTTATTTTGCAGTGTCCAATTGAGTGGTTTCACTTTGCCTGCGTGGACCTCACCACGAAACCCAAAGGGAAATGGTGAGTGGGGGGACGCTCGCTCCGTTTTCTCCCAGGCTGCGTGGTGTTGCACTGCCGGCCTCCCTGGGAGAGGTCACTCGACTGTGGGATCCCGTCAGGCTTAGCGGCCGGTAGCCACGTAGGCATGCCCCACCGTGGCCTCAAGGAGTGTGTCTGGCTGGCTGGCTGCTCTGGGTGTGGCTTTTTCTCCCCTTTGCTGCTGTGCCTGTCCGAGCTAGCAGAGGGACTTCCTCACTGAGGGACAGTGGTTACCACGTTCACATTCCCCTCCTGAAGGACAGCCTTTCTGACTGCGGGAGGTAGGGATCCTCCTGCATCAGAAATGAGAGGGTCTTATCCCCTAGGGAGATTTGAGAAAGATACACGAGACGTGAGCCCTGAAACCAGGGCGTGGGTCTGGGGAGCAGCTTATCTTCCTGACCCTTGCCTCCCCTCAGCAATGGCAACTCTCTGCATTGTTGTTCCTCAGATTCATTTAAATAAAAACCTGTCATCTGGGCAACATCGGGAGACCCCAGCTCTACCAAAAATACAAAAATTAGCTGGGCGTGGTGGTGGTGCGTGCCTGTGGTCCCAGCTACCCGGGAGGATGAGGTGGGAGGATGGCTTGAGCCCCGAAGTCCAAGGCTTCAGTGAGCTGAGATCGCCACTGCACTCCAGCCTGGGCGCCAGAGCAAGACCCTGTCTCAAATGAATAAATAAATAAAAAGATGAAAACCTGGCTTTGTTTGCCTGTGCTAAAAATCTAAACATGGATATATGTTCTGAAAATGAAATCAGAGTGTGTCCTTCTGTGTGGCCCTCAGAAGTCACTGTGGCAGTGTGTCTGAACCTCCGGCAAACTCACCCCAGGTCGGTGAGAGCCGTCCTCCTTGGTGTTCGGTGTGAGGACGCAGAGGGAAAGGATGCCATGCCTCGCAGGCTGGCCCGGCTCATGGCATCATGCGGTGCTGACACAGGCTGGCCTGCCATGGGCACAGATGGCACCGCAGTGCCCCACGCCATGTGGCCGGCGGGCGATGCACCAGGGTTTCGAGAAGGGGTTGGAGGCTGTTAGGGTGGAGGGCCCTGGGCAGGCGGGGGTTGATGGTTGCATCACGTGTGAGCCGGCTACTTCCGGCGTGGGGAACCCCCGGAACGTCCCGGTGGCCAGCGGCGGCCTCTGTTCTGGAGCCCCCGTGTATGCGGCTTCAGAACTCGCCCAGCGCAGAATCACCAGGGAGCGCTTGTGAGGCGGCAGCTTCCAGGGCTGGTGCAGGGTGCCGGGCTGGCTGACTGTGCGCCTGAGGGGCTGCCACGCTCACGTGTGCTTGGTACCTGCAGCCGCGCCAGACTCCGGATGGAGGGCATCACCAACCCTGCCGTCGGCCGGGGAAGAAGGACCCACCTGGCCAGGAGGAACACTCGCGTGTAAAATGGGTTTTGCTCACTGATGTGTACCTGTCGCCTTCTGCAGGAGGGCTGCGTCCCCACTCAGCGGGCGTCTCTCCTGCTGCCGTCCGCCCACGGCGTCTAGCCGCTCTGGGAGACATAGGGAGGCGGGTACCGGGCGCCCTGTGTGCTGGCGGAAATGGCGCCCAGGGCCTTACTGCACCTTTCTCGTCACAGGTTCTGTCCACGGTGTGTCCAGGAAAAGAGGAAGAAGAAGTAGGAGGAGCTGCGTGCCCGGATCCAAGGAGCAAGTTAATCTATTCCTTCATTCGTGTTGCAATATTTCCCTTCATTTTAAAACTACCTTGTTCGGTTGATATTTAGTAACTCAACGTCCAGTTGAAATTCTGGATGTTTCCTAAAACAACCCACCAAACCCTGTTCACACAGAAGGGTGACCTTGCAGGGACTCGCCGCCATGACAGGAGCGTGGCTTTTACAGGACTTCCCTGAGCATCAGCAGGGAGCCTGAGCGGCCGTGGGCAGGCGCGCCTGAGCTCAGGCTGCCAGGCCAGGCATGCGGGCAGGGGAGACGCCGTCCCCTGGTCCACAGTCACCCTGGCATTGCCTTCCTGTGGTTTTCTAGGACTGTTTGGTACAGCCCGAGCTCCGTGCGCCCCACCACCCCTGGAGCACGGCCGCCCGAGACATGCACGTGGGGCCAGTGACTCGGTGGCCAGGTGCCTCCTCACACTCACCTCCGTGCTGGATCTGGCCACCGCACGCTCCTGTTTGGGGCACCGCTGACAGGCCCGGGAGGGCTGGGGGCTCTTCCCCGGAGGAAGTGGCCTCCGCTTCACTGTGCTCTGCCTTTTTAACTTGGACTTCAGTCCTCCTCCCTCGGGGGATTCACCTCTGGAGTAAACGGCTCTTCATTAGCTTGGATTAGCGGTGGGTTCTGTGACCAGCACCCACAAGACACTGCACAACAGCTGGGCTGATGTTCCGTTCCTCTGGGAAGTCGTGACGTTTTTACTGTGAAGATGAAATTATCGTAATAGCATGAAGATCGTGGGTCTGTGTGTCTGTGAAGTGAGTCCCGTCTGCCAGGAGCTGATGAACCACGAGTGTCCCTGCTTGTGCTGCGCGTTCCCAGGCCCACAGCTCCCGTCCAAGGGGACTCTGATGTGAATTTGTTGTGAACTTATTGTGCCACAATAGCAGTTCTGGAATGAAGCTAGGAAACTTGTGTGCTTTTTGTTGAATCAGTGCTTTCCAAGCTGAGTTGGAGCCACCTTTTCAGTGGTAGCTGGGGAAGGCTGTGCAGACTTGCTCCGTTGTGACACGTCGGTGACGGTGCCACTAGCGTGCGGTTCCCAGCAGCGTCACAGGCTCTCGGAAATCCTCTCCTGTGCGTTTAGAGGAAGGAGGGGATTCCTGAGGAATGCAGGGAAGCCTGTTTCTGCCCTCACACCACAGAAAGAAACTTGAGGGAAAACTGAGGCGTGAGGTTCCCAGTTTAAGAAAAGCCTGGTTTTCTTCATAGTGGGGAGTCATTACGAATGATAGCCCCACTTCCTTCTGATGGCTACGTCTGTATCTTTTCCTGTTTTTTTTTTTTTGGTGACAGAATCTCACTGTGTCGCCTGGCTGGAGCACTGTGGCACGATCTCGGCTCACTGCAACCTCCACCTCCTGGGTTCAGTCGATTCTCCTGCCTCAGCCTCCTGAGTAGCTGGGATTACAGGCGTGCGCCACCACACCCTGCTAATTTTTATATATATTTTTTCAACTTTTTTTTTTTTTTGAGACGGAGTCTTGCTGTGTTGCCCAGGCTGGAGTGCAGTAGCTCTTCACCGGTGCAATCCCACTACTGATCAGCACGGGAGTTTTGACCTGCTCTGTTTCTGACCTGGGTCAGTTCACCCATCCTTAGGCAACGTGGTGGCTCCCAGGAGGTCACCATATTGATGCACAACTTAGTGTGGACACCTGATCGGCATAGCGCACTACAGCCCAGAACTCCTGGGCTCAAGCAATCCTCCCGCCTCAGCCTCCTGAGTAGCTGGGATTACAGGCACGCGCCACTGTGCCTGGCTAGTTTTTATATTTTTAGTAGAGACGGGGTTTCACCATGTTGGCCAGGATGGTCATGATCTCTTGACCTTGTGATCTGCCTGTCTCGGCCTCCAAAGTGCTGGGATTGCAGGCATGAGCCACCACACCCAGCCCTTTTCCTCCTGTTTTTAATGTTTTACTAAGGAGAGGAAATAAAGCAGAAAGGAACTTGTGAAGCTCTGTGTCTCAGATGGGGCCCTCCCGACAAGAAGCTGGTGGTCAGTGAATGAAAACAAGAACACCCTGGAACATTCCTGGTTGGGGTGGTGACACATTCGTGTGCTGCGGTTCTTGAGCCAAATCAATGTTTTGGGGCCGCCTGTCCTTTCTGGGAGCTGGCTGAGGGTGTGGGGCAGTGGGTGGGAATGGACCCTCCAGGTGTGGGTGCAGGCGGACGGTTGCCATGCTGCTGCTCCTCGTCCCGTCAGCTTCTGGGCCTGAAGGGCTCCCTCTGAGCCACTGCCTTCCTGCAGCTCAGAAGGAAAAGGGTCGGAGAGGGCCGGCTGCACCGTTTCACGCCCTCAGCCATGGCTGTGAAACGAGATGTGTGGTTTTCGTTGTTTTTTTTCTTCTGGGGACGGAGTCTCACTTTGTTGCCCAGGCTGGAGTGCAGTGGTGCAATCTCGGCTCACTGCACCCTCCGCCTTCTGGCCTCAAGTGATCCTCCCACATCAGCCTCCCGAGTAGCTGGGATTACAGGCATGCACCATCAGGCCCAGCTAATTTTTGTATTTTTGGTGGAGATGGGCTTTCACCGTGTTGGCCAGGCTGGTCTCAAACTCCTGGGCTCAAGTGATCTGCCTGTGTGAGCCTCCCGAAGTGTTGGGATTACTGGTGTGAGCCACCACACCCAGCTAATTTTTGTAGTTTTAGTAGAGACCATGTTGGCCAGGATGGTCTCCATCTCTTGACCTTGTGATCCACCTGCCTTGGCCTCCCAAAGTGCTGTGATTACAGGTGTGAGCTACCCTGTCTGGTCAATTTTTGTATTTTTAGGATAAAGGGTTTCAACACGTCGGCCAGGCTGATCTCGAACTCCTCACCTGAAGTGATCCATCCGCCTCAGCCTCCCAAAGTGCTGGAATCACAGGTGTGAGCCACTGTGCCCCGCTAATACAGATATTTAATGATCATGGAGAATACATTGTCATAATTTTCTTCCCTCTTTACCATGTTGTGAAGAGGGATAGGTAAGTGCAGGGAGTTGGTGCTAAAACAGCGCCTGGCGATTTTTCAAAAGTGAATTTGATATTTGCGCTCCCCCTTTGAGCTGTTCACACCCATGGCTTCCCCTGGAAGGAGCTGGGCTGGTTGGTGCAGGCTTTTAGCCTCCTGGCTTCCTGAGGTCTCTCTGCCTTCCCAGGAAAGATGACTGGCTTCCTTCTGTGTCGGAAGCTTTTGGCCTGCCTGCCACTGTGCACCATCCCAGGCACTGAACTTTGGCCTTTTCTTTAAGTTTCTGTGCTTATGTGTTTTTAGTGTTTACTTTTGCCACTTACAATATCACCAAAATAATACGTACAGGGTTTTGGAAGAAACACAGAAACATGAGCAGAATGGGACAATTCCTTGGGCCGTAGTTTGGACCCTGACTGAATCCCGAGTGCTCTGTGGCCGATGCTGTGCCTGCCCGTGGGAGACACACACTCAGGAGTGGCTGTTGGCCAGAAAAGAAGGTCATGGCCCCTGCCTGGCCCCAGCCCCGCAGGGACACAGGAACCACACATGTGCACCATCCATGCCTTGCTCCGGAAGGCCTGGCCACCTTCTCCCTGGGGGTGATTCAGGGATTTATTCTTGGACCAGACCCCCCCGCCCACAGCTGCCAGGCTCCAGACCCGTCTCATGGATTGAGGGTGTCTGGGCTGGACCCCATGGGTCACTCTGGCAGCTTCATCTGAGCCGAAGGTGTGGGTCCTCTGTGGCTGTGCGACCTCCATGGGAAGGAGTGTTCTGCCCATTTTCCTTGTTTCCAGTGCTACTGTATCAGTCAGCGCTCTGAGGCAATCCTCTAGTTTTCCTGTAGGGGAAGGCAGGCTGCGTTGAAACCAGGAGCCGGGGAAACAGCCGTCCGCATCTGCGAACGTGCCCCAGGTGCTGCTGCCGGGGACGTGGATGCCGAGCGGAGGCCTGTGTGGCCACCTGAGCAGGCTGCCTATCTCAAGCTGGGTGGGACCCCTGGGCGGGTGGACATGAGACCACTGTTGGCCAGGGCCATGGGGGCTGGGTTTTTCCAGTCTGCCTGGAGCAACCAGAAGCAGCTGTGTAGACGGGTGGTGGTGGGAGCATTTCCCAGGACGGATGGGGACAGCGGCCAGCTCATCTTCTGTCCGGCAGCCCTGCCACACTTGGCCTCCTGTCCTGCCCTCGGGAGCCCCGGCTGGGGCTGCTTTGAGCAATAACACTGGCCCAGAGCAGCCTCCCACGTGGCCACAGAGCCAAGGCTGGTCTTGAACTCCTGTCCTAGGTTAGGTCTTCATGGTTTAGAATAAAAAAAGCAGTGAGGGATGTTTATTATGGGCATTGAAGACTTACTTAAGGTTTTCCTAAATTTTTAGTGAGCAGTGGTTGGCCTTCACCACCCGTGCTGAGAGGAATTTTAAGCCAGGGAAGTGTAGGAAAATGTTCCCATTCAGGAGAGGTTTTACTGAAGTTTCTTTCTTCCTCTGTTTGTATTTTATGGCGTTCATTCTTAACCACATTTCATCCAAAAAGATGACGCAGCTTTAACAGGAATGTTACATTTTATTTTCGAGGAATTATCATCTATGTTCTCTTTGTAAAGGAAAGATAATATTGTAAATCTTTTTATTAAATAATGTAAAGATGTATATCTGTATTTTTGGATCATGTCATAGATTATGGATATATTGTTTAATAAATAAAAGTATTTTTTGGAACAAACACTTGAAAGTGCATGTGTATTAGCCCGTTTTCACGCTGCTGATGAAGACATACCCAAGACGAGGTAATTTATAAAGAAAAAGAGGGTTTTGGGAGGCCGAGGTGAGTGGATCACGACGTCAAGAGATCGAGACCATCCTGGTCAACATGGTGAAACCCCGTCTCTACTAAAAATTAAAAACAAAATTAGCTGGGCATGGTGGTGCGTGCCTGTAATCCCAGCTACTCAGGAGGCTGAGGCAGGAGAATTGCCTGAACCCAGGAGGTGGAGGTTGCGGTGAGCCAAGATCGCGCCATTGCATTCCAGTCTGGGTAACAAGAGCGAAACTCTGTCTCACAAAAAAAAAAAAAAAAAAAAAAAGAGGGTTTTAAAAAGTTTTTTTCTTTTTATTTTGGGGATGAAGTCTTGCTCTCTCACCCAGGCTGGAGTGCAGTGGCGCGATCTCGGCTCACTGCAACCTCTGCCTCCCGGGTTTAAGCGATTCTCCTGCCTCAGCCTCACAAGTAGCTCGGATTACAGGCATGCACCACCACACCAGCTAATTTTTGTATTTTTAGTGGAGATGGGGTATCACCATGTTGGCCAGGCTGGTCTTGAACTCCTGACCTCAGGTGATCCGCCCACCTCAACCTCCCAAAGTGTTGGGAATACAGGTGTGAGCCACTGCATCTAGCAGGAAAAGAGGTTTAATGGACCCACGGTTCCATAAGGCTGGGGGAGGAGGCACAATTGTGGCAGGAGGCGAAGGGCACATCTTACGTGGTGGCAGACAAGGAATGAGAGCCGAGTGAAAGGGGTTTCCTCTGATAAAACCGTCAGATCTCATGAGACTTACTCACTGCCATGAGGACAGTATGTGGGAAGCACCCCCATGATTCAGTTATCTCCCAGCGGTCCCTCCCACATGTGGGAATCACGGGAGCTACATTCGAGATGAGATTTGGGTGGAGATGCAGCCCAGCCACAGCAGCGTCACTTCGGGAAACAGGTGTGAAATGTCAGTGTCATTCCCAGAGTCAAGTGTGTGAAGCTGAATTCTGAAGGGGTGTGCAGCGGTTGAGCCTGGGGGCACACCACTCTCCAACCACGGGAGAGGACCTGGGGAGGACCCCGTGCCTTACCTTGGCGGTTGCTCAGGAAGCTCAGTGGCCAGTGCTGGGGCTCTGCCACGTTGCAGCATTAGAAGTCGAATCCAAGGCAGGCACGTGGGAGGATGCTGCAGTGGCTCTAAAGGGGTGCTGCGCGTGCTCTGGAGGGAAGCTTTGCCCGAGACTGCTGTGTGCACCTGCCCTTCAGAAGCGGCTGGAGTCAGTTTCTTCGGCTCTGTCTTAGCCCATTCCTGCACTGCTATGAAGAACGACCTGAGACTGTGTAATTTATAAAGAAGTGAGGTTTAATTGACTCACAGTTCCACAGGCTGTACAGGAAGCATGGTGGGGAGGCCTCAGGAAACTCACATCATGGCAGAAGGCAGAGGGGAAGCAGGCACGTCTTACCATGGCAGAGCAGGAGAGGGAGGGAGCGAAGGGGGAAGGTGCCACGCTTTTCGACAGGCAGGTCTCCTGAGAGCTCACTCACCCTCACAGGAACGTCAAGCGGGACATCTGCCCCCTCTAGCCAATCACCAGTCCCCTCCACCAACACTCGTGATTACAATTCAGCATGAGATTTGGGTGGGGTTCACATCCACCCTATCAGGCTGTTATCCCAATACCACAGACTGGGGGTGGGGTGCTTAGCAAAAATGTCTCCTAGTTCTGGAGATTGGAAGTCCAAGATGAAGGTGCTGGTGCCGTCTGGTGCTGTCCAGGGCTCTTCCCTGGGTTGGGAACACGGCCTTCTCACATTTGCCGACATGACCGACTGGGAGAGGGAGCCCTCTGGTGTCTCTTACCATAAGGATGCCTGTCCTGTCTGATCAGGACCCCACCCTTGTGACTTCCTTTAACCTTAATTACTTCTTTAGTGGTCCCATCTCCAAATGCGGCCACATGAGGGGTTACAGCTTTTGCATATGAATTTCAGGGGACACAAACACAGCAGGAGCTGTTGGGTCTCAAGGCATTGCCTTGAGCAGGGCATTAACAGAACCTGGGAAGAACTTGGTCATCACGAGGGACAGGTGGCCTTGCACCCACCTTCCAGGTGAGACCAAACCACAGACTGGCGTCCTCGCTGGAAGAGGGGCTGAGATGCTGGGGGAAGGGCCCCACAGCACTGATACCAGCACGTGCCATGTTTTCCTCCAAGCATTCTCCAAGGGTACCTGTGGGGTTTGCTAGGGGTGACTGTGCCCTGGGAAAAAAGAAGAATCAGTTATTATTTGTAGGGAGAAGACCCCATAAGTGCCGAGGCAGGAACCAAAAGCCTCAGCCCATTTCCATATAGACAATGAAGTAGTAACTAGAAATGTAACCCTAGTAGTTATTATTCACAGGTGATCTTAATTCTTTTACTAATGACTCTCAGGTCAGAAATGCAAAGCTGGGGTGACATCGTGAAACGAGTGACACTGAGGCAAGACGCTCTAAACCCTCTGTCACGCCCGCATAAGGGCTGCTGGAGGGCGCCCACGCTGGGAAAGCGCCTGCTAATTAGCCAGCTAGGGAAGGAGACGTCCAAAATGGCTGAGACGTCCCGGAGGAGACAGGAGAAAACTTGGATTCTCCGAGCTCTTATGGCACAGCCTGACAGCTGTCAGGGACGCCCACAGACACTGGGAGCTTAACTGTCTCTATGTGGTTCTGTGCTTCAGCGGTCACATTCCGTGTGTGTACCTGGCTCCTTTTTCCTTAGAAAAGATAATCAGTAAGAGTAATATAAATACTAACGCCTTTGATCTTTCTTAGCAAGCACGGAAAAGCGCTGATACATTATGTCATTAACTCATCTCGGCTGATTCCTGAGCCCCCACCTGTGTGCCATGCCCTCTTTTACCCTGTCCCCAGTCACCGACCACCAAGGCCACGCCCTACCTACGCCCTACTGCCCTGAGATTTGCAACTCAATAAAAATGAGACCGTCCCGGCATTCGGGGTCACTGCTGGTCTCTGTGATTTGTGGACCCTTGGGCCCAAACTCTCTTTTTCTCTATCTCCGAGTCTTTTGTCTTTTATTTCTACAATTTCTTGTCTCCGTGCCAGCCGGGAGGGGATCACAGAACCCTGTAGGGCTGGACCCTATAATTATTATTTTTTGAGACAGAGTTTTGCTCTTATTGCCCAGGCTAGAGTGCAGTAGCCCAACCTCCACCTCCCAGGTTGAAGCCGTTCTTTCACCTCAGCCTCCCAAGTAGCTGGGATTACAGGTGCCCATCATCACGCCCAGCTAATTTTTATATTGTTAGTAGGGACACAGTTTCACCATGTTGGCCAGGCTGGTCTCGAACTCCTGACCTCAGGCGATCCACCAGCCTCAGCCTCCCAAAGTGCTCGAATTATGGGCGTGAGCCACTGTGCCTGGCTGGAAAAGTCAGTTATTTCAGGGGATAACATGGGTGGCAATCTTTATGGGTTCTGAATCATTCTTAATCCCATCTGTGGTTGTCTTTCCAGTTCCTGAAAGTGTAATTTTTTTTTTTTTTGAGACAGAGTCTCTCCCTGTTGCCCAGGCTGGAGTGCAGTGGCATGATCTCGGCTCACTGCAGCCTCCGCCTCCCGGGTTCAAGTGATTCTCCTGCCTCAGCCTCTGGAATAGCTGGGACCACAGGTGCATGCCACCACACCTGGCTAATTTTTTGTATTTTCAGTAGAGAGGGAGTTTCACTATGTTAGCCAGTATGGTCTCAAATTCCTGACCTCGTGATCCACCCGCCTCAGCCTCCCAAAGTACTGGGATTACAGGTGCGAGCCACTGTGCCTGGCCCTGAATGTGTTAACTTTTTTTTTCTTTTTTCTTTCTTTTTTTTTTTTTTGGAGATGGAGTTTCGCTCTTGTTACCCAGGTTGGAGTGCAATGGTGCGATCTCGGCTCACCGCAACCTCCGCCTCCCGGGTTCAGGCAATTCTCCTGCCTCAGCCTCCTGAGAAGCTGGGATTACAGGCATGCGCCACCATGCCCAGCTAATTTTTTGTATTTTTAGTAGAGACGGGGTTTCACCATGTTGACCAGGATGGTCTCGATCTCTTGACCTTGTGATCCGCCCGCCTCGGCCTCCCAAAGTGCTGGGATTACAGGCGTGAGCCACCGCGCCCGGCCTTTTCTTTTTTTAGAGATGGGGGTTTCACCATGTTGGCCAGGCTGGTTTTGAACTCCTGACCTCAAATGATCCACCCACCTCAGCCACCCAAAGTGCTGGGATTACAGGTGAGAGCCACCATGCCTGGCCTGAATGTGTAATTTTAAGTCACACTTGACAACTGGGAAACTCCCACAGTGACCTGCAGAGCAGGAGCCCCAGGTAAGAAGGGCCAGGTGGACGTCTCTTTCCAGGGTAGTAGTCCAAAGGCAAAATGCGTTGCTGACTTGGAAGAGTTTTGCATGGGTGATTCACCTGGGAAGAAGGTGGGTGGGCCTTGGGGATGTGGTAATGTTAAAACGTGCGCCCTCAATGAAAAGACCCCCCAAACAGGCTTTGTGTGAGCAACATGGCTGTTTATTGACCTGGGTGCAGGTGGGCTGAGGCCGAAAAGGGCGTCAGAGGACGGCGGTGGGATAGGAGTCGGTTTTATAGGTTTGGGGTGAGCAGTGGAAGGTTACAGAGTAAGATCAGTTACAGTGGTGGGGGTCGGGGCAAAGTGTATACGTTACCATCAGTTCAGTTAACAATGGTGGGTAAGGCGTAATAGTTAGGACATGAGGTGAGGAGTATTCACATTACAGCCGAGGCAGGCAGGACTGCAGACTTCCTGGGCCCGGGCTTGCACGTGGAGCCCTGACAGTTAAGGAGGACAGGGATGACTCCACGCAACTGCTCCCTGCTCCAGAGCCTCATACCAGGACAAATCCAGCTCGCTGGTTTTCTCTGTGACTACCAGGACCCATCTGCGTACCCTCCACCTACTGCACAGCTCAGCAGGCTTCCTCCGGGCCGTGTGGGGGCTCCTGCTCTCTGCCCTCATCTGCTCAGAGATCTGGATCATCTGCACCCCTCAGAGGACAACCTTATGGAATTGGGCGAGCTGAAGTAACAGGTGCTTTGGAAGGCAGAGGCAGGTGCATTGCTGGAGTCCACGAGTTCGAGACCAACCTGAGCAGCACATGATACCCCATCTCTACAAAAAATACAACGACAACACATTAGCCGGGCGCAGTGTTGCCCGCCTTAGTCCCAGCTACTTGGGTGGCCGAGGCGGGAGGGTGGTTTGAGCTCGGGAGGCAGAGGTTGCAGCGAGCTGAGATCACCCCTGGAACTCCAGCCTGGGCAGCAGAGCTAGACCCTGTCTCAAAAAAGCCCACGAAACAAGCAAGTGCTGGCGCCGCGTCAGGCAGGGGGCCCCGGCCGGGAGCCAGCGCTCCTCGGGACAGCAGGTCCTGTCGGTCAGGAGCCCCCAGGCACGCGAAGGGTTCGGGGGCACGGCGGCAAGAGAACATCTGCAGGACGCGGCTGCCCCCTAAGCTGAGGCTGGGGACCAGGAGGAAGGCGCGGTCCGCGCAGGCGCTGGGGGAGGCCGCCGGGGAAAGGGGAGCCCGGGCCCTGGGGGAGGCCTCGGAGGAGCAGGCGGCCCCCCGGTCCCGAGGCCGAGCCCTCGCCCCGGGCCTCGTTCTGGAGAATCCGGCTGCTGCTTGGGCGTCTAGGGCTGCGCCCGGCCTAGTTCCTTCCCTACCTGGAGGGAGCCGGGGCGCCGAAGGCCCTCAGGGAACGCAGGACGAGGGCGTGGCCGCTGACTCTCCGGTGCCAGTCGGGGCGGGGCCCGCTAGACGCACGGGGCGGGGCCCGCTAGACGCACGGGGCGGGGCCCGCTAGACGCACGGGGCGGGGCCCGCTAGACGCACGGGGCGGGGCCCGCTAGACGCACGGGGCGGGGCCCGCTAGACGCACGGGGCGGGGCCCGCTAGACGCACGGGGCGGGGCCCGCTAGACGCACGGGGCGGGGCCCGCTAGACGCACGGGGCGGGGCCCGCTAGACGCACGGGGCGGGGCGAGGCCGTCAGTGCAAAGGCGCGGCGTCGCCCCGTCCACTCCGGCTCTGCGGCTAGGGGCCTGCGGCGCGCGCTGCGGGTTGGAGCTGGGGACGCGGTCGCGGGTGCGTTCGTGCGCGCGGCCGTCCGGGGCGCTGAGTCCGAGGGTCCCGGGCTGCGGTTCCACGGCGGGTTGGGTGCGCGGGGCGCGAGCTCCGGCGCCGTCCACCAGTCAGTGTCTTGCCGGGGCGGGGCGCGGGGGAGGGGGACGGGCTGCAGCTAGTCACGTGGCCGCGCGGGACGTGCGCGCGTCCGCGGGGTCCTGGGCGGGGTCCTGGGCGGAGTCCCGGAGAGGCCGCCGCGAGCCTGCGCGTCGCTACGTCCGGGCTGGCGGCGGGGCCTTCGCGCGCTCGCGGGGTCGTGGGCCGGGCCGCGGCCGGGCTCGGGTGCTCGGAGCGTTCCCTCCGCTGCCGCCCGGCCCTTCTCTGTGGTGCTGCAAGCGTTTTTCGACTTGTGGCAAAACGTGCACGAAACATGAAATTCCCTTGGCCACTTCCAGGCGCGCAGCCAGCGGCTCCCGGCGCTTCCCCGCCGGACCCTCTCCCGGAAGCAGCCCGAGGCCTCCGTCCTGGCGGCGATGCTGCCCCTGCGGCCGCCCGCGTGGCTCGCGTGGGTTTTCCGGGGCCCCCCGGGACCGCGCGGGGCCTGCGCCCCCGGAGCCGCGGGTTCTCGGGGTAGGCGGGTTGGTCCCCTGGCCCGCAGGGGCTGCTGCACCGCCCCCGGGACCCCCGAGGTGCCGCTGACCCGGGAGCGCTACCCCGTGCGGCGCCTGCCGTTCTCCACGGTGTCTGAGCAAGACCTGGCCGCCTTTGAGCGCATCGTGCCCGGCGGGGTCGTCACGGACCCGGAGGCGCTGCGGGCTCCCAACGTAGACTGGCTGCGGACGCTGCGAGGTGGGTGAGGCCCCGTGGAGGCTTCAGAGCGGGCTGAGAACACGCAGGGTCGGGGCGCCGGCCCCCCGCTGCGCCCAGAGGGGCGTGGGCACCGCCACAGGCTGCTGGAATAAATGACCACGAACGAGGCATTTCCGGGCGCAGTGGCCCTGCCTGTAATCCCAGCAGCCCCGGAGGCTGGAGACAAGCCTGGGCAACATGGTCAGGCCCCTCTCACCGCCACCGTCTCTAAAAATAAAAATAAAAATAAAAATAAATAAGTAAAATGAGCCCGCCCAGGACTAAAAAAACAAAGTAGAAAAGTTAGTCCGGCCCAGGAGTTCAAGTTTGCAGTGGGCTGATCTCACCACTGCGTTCCTGCCTGGGCAACAGAGCAAGACTCCATGTCTAAAACAAAACAGACCCCGCACTCCGACCCCACAACGCCAGAAGTTTATTCTCTCAGCTCTGGAGGCGAAAAGCATGACATCAAGGTGTCACAGGCTGCGCTTCCTCCAAAGCCTCCAGAGGAGGTTCCTTCCTGCTGCTTCCAGCTCCTGGTGGCCCAGCCTCTGCTTGGTTTTCATACAGCTCCGCCTCTTTTCCAGTTGTTCTATAAAGACACTTGTCACTGGATGATCCGCCCAAGTCCAGGATGACCTCATCTCAGTGCTGTCAACTTAATTACGTCCGTTTTTCCTTTTTTCTTTTTTTTTTTTTTTTTTGAGACGGAGTTTCACTCTTGATACCCAGGCTGGAGTGCAATGGCACGAGCTCGGCTCACCGCAATCTCCGCCTCCTGGGTTCAGGCAATTCTCCTGCCTCAGCCTCCTGAGTAGCTGGGATTACAGGCACGCGCCACCGTGCCCAGCTAATTTTTTTTTTTTTTTTATTATTAGTAGAGACGGGGTTTCACCATGTTGACCAGGATGGTCTCGATCTCTTGACCTCGTGATCCACCCGCCTCGGCCTCCCAAAGTGCTGGGATTACAGGCTTGAGCCACCGCGCCCGGCCCTTTTTTCTTTTTGAGACAGATTTTCTCTTGTTGCCCAGGCTGGAATGCGATGGCGTGATCTCAGCTCACTGCAACCTCTCGCTCCCGGGTTCAACTGATTCTCCTCCTCCCAAGTAACTGGGATTACAGGCGCCCACCGCCACGCCTGGCTAATCTTTGTATTTTTAGTAGACGGGGTTTCACCATGTTGGCCACGCTGGTCTCGAACTCCTGACCTCAGGCGATCCACCCACCTTGGCCTCCCAGAGTGCTGGGATTACAGGCGTGACCTTTTTCTAATAAGGTCCCATTCACAGGTCATGGGGTTGGGAAGCCGACATATCTTTATGGAGCCCACTAGGTAAGATGCAGGGCTCCTGGCCGGCCATGTCTGCTCCTGTCCTCCCACCGCACCCCTGCGCACTGGCATACAAGTCTGTGCACGAGTGAGGGACCTCTCAGCCTCCGGGGCTGGCACTTCCTTTTGGTAACAGTGTCCAGTTTTCTCTTTTATTGATTTGAGACGGAGCGTATCCCTGTCACTCAGGCTGGAGAATCGCCTGGTGTGGGGGGCTTGATGCTTGACATGGGGGCTCCTGAGGGTGGGTCTGGCCCGGCGTAGGGAGCGAGCTGCTGCTGTGGGTGGCTGGAGTCCCAGGCATCCCGGACTGCGGTGGGCGGGCAGCCGTAGACAAGCACAGACGAAAGGGCACGGCTGCGCCTCTGCCCAGCTTTGTTTATACCATGGGAGGCGGCTCACAGATCTGGCTGTGGGCTGTTTGCTGACCGTCTTGTAGGTAGGTAGTACCAGGAGGAGCTGGGGAAAGGAGCTGATGGACAAAGGCGGGGGCTGGGACCCCCGGAGGGGTGGGAGTGGTGGGGCTGTCTGGTGGGACCTGGAGAAGGCTGTGGGGCAGGGCGAGTGCTTTCCACACCCCAGGCCAGTGGTGTCCCCATGAGGGAGAGGGGCCAGCGGCCCCCAGAAAACTGCAGGGATGCAAAGACCGATGAAACAGGCTTGGGTGGGAAGGCACAGAAGCCACGAGACAGTTGGGAGGCAGCTTCTCCGGGAGTTCCCGGCGTGTTTTGGAGTTGAGCAGGTGGAGGGGTCTCCCGTGGCTCCCGGGGGATGTGGCTCTGGGGTAGGTTTTGATTATCACACGCTGGGGGGTGCTCCGCTCACTGTGGGTGCAGGCCGATGGTGCCTCGTGCGTGGGGATAGGAGGGATGGTCACCAGTGTGCCGCCAGCCCCTTTCCCTGGACACTTACTTCAGATCTGGGCGTTTCATGCGTCACCTCTGGGGGCTCTGCCCCTTCGGCCCTTCCCTCTGTGAGACTCCCATTGTTCACATGGGGCCACCGGGAGGGAGCCCTCCTTTTTCTCTTTCCTGTTTGGAGGTAAACATCACAGGATTGGGAAATCCTCTCCTCATTCTGTGTCAGGGACACAGCCTGGCCTTCATTCTGGGGAGGGAGGGAGGGGTGCACTCACGCGTGTGTCGAGAACCCTGCCACAGGCGCCTCACAGTGTGCCCCAGTCGAGAGCTTTGCCACAAGTCCTGAGGCTCCCGAGCCCACTTGGGGAAAGGGACGCAGCGAGCACAGGTGCCAGAGTTCCCTCAGGGGCTGCCCTGAAGCGTCGGGCCAAGGCCCGGGCGCCAGCAGCCCCTTCCACAAAAATTGCTCATTTGATGAAAGAGAGGTGAGTGGCTTTCCGATCAGAAAAGTGAGGTGGACGCCACAGCCTGGTTCTCAGAGCTCCTGAGGAGGGGCGGGTGCCTGAGAGCGCACCCCTGCTTCTCTGCAGCCCCTGTCACCTGGGAAAGTCATCTCGAGGAAACCCAAAGGCAGAAACGCCCGCTCACTTGGGGCACCAGGCAGTTAACTCAGAAGGCTCCCGCCACGCACATCCGTGCATTCAGTAAATAAGGCAGCCCAGAGTTACGGCCCGGTGGATAAAATGAGAAATCGCAAGCCCGCACCGCTGCGAATCAGCAGCTACATAAACATGTCAGTAGGAGCGAGGGGAGAGCCCTCTTCTGTGGCAGGGGCAGCTGAGAAGCCGGACGCAGTGGCTCATGCCTGCAACCCCAGCCCTTAGGGAGGCTGAGGTGGGTGGATTGCTTGAGGCCATGAGTTCAAGACTAGCCTGGGCAACATGACGAAAACGTTTTTACTAAAAATACCAAAATTAGCCAGGAGTCCTAGCTACTTGGGAGGCTGAGGTGGGAGGATCGATTGAGCCCTGGAGGTTGAGGCTGCAGTGAGCTGTGATTGTGTCACTGTACTCCAGCCTGGGTGACAGAGTGAGACCGTGTCTCAAAAGAAAAAGGAAATGTAGGTGGATGGATGGATTTAGGAAAATCAGTTGGCGACCGTCCTGGTAACTGATTCAGTCTAAGATAATCAAAGATGCTAAAATAAATGGGTGAGGCTTGGGGAGCAACACGATGTCCACGTGGTCGCAGGCGTCTGCTTGTGAGGTGTGAATGCCTCATGAAAGGAAGTGTGGGGACGTGGCAGCAGGGGAGCCTGCCACAGACGCCCCCTTACCGTGGACCAAGCGCTTGCCACAAGGGAGTGGGCAGCCTCGGAGCCGCCAGTGCCTGGCCTGTGGGACGCTTGTCCGTGGGGCCCAGCCTCACCCACCTCCACACACTGTGCCCAGCGCCCGCCCGCTGCATCCCACGCGGGACCTGGTTTTGGTTTTTCTGAGACAAAGGTCTTAGTATTGCGATCATAGCTCACTGCAGCCTTGACCTCCTGGGCTCAGGTGATTCTCCCACCTCAGCTTACCAAATAAGATCACTCTCTTGGGGCTGGGTATGGTGGCTCACACCTGTAATCCCAGCTACTCGGGAGGCTGAGGCAGTAGAATCGCTTGAACCCAGGAGGCAGAGGTTGCAGTGAGCTGAGATCGCACCACTGCACTCCTGCCTGGGCATCACAGCGAGACTCTGTCTCCCAAAAAAAAAAAAAAAAGCTCACTCTGGGGTGAGGGCTCCCTGGCCTTATGTGCAGCTTCCCCCGACGTTGTCTCACGGGGTCTCCTTCCTGTCACAGGCTGTAGCAAGGTACTGCTGAGGCCGCGGACGTCGGAGGAGGTGTCCCGCATCCTCAGGTGAGGTGGCCCCGTGCCCTTCTGTGCTGCTTGCTGGTTGGTTCCTCACGGAGCCTGTGGGCAGCTGGGTGTCGCGTGCGAAGCCGGCCGTGACATCTCGGTTTGTGTGT
Organism: Aotus nancymaae; assembly: GCF_030222135.1. Classification (NCBI taxonomy): domain Eukaryota; kingdom Metazoa; phylum Chordata; class Mammalia; order Primates; family Aotidae; genus Aotus; species Aotus nancymaae. The sequence continues at coordinate 6,811,722 of NW_026988444.1, forward strand.
GTCTGTTTGTTCTGTGGTTAAGCGCTATCTTGCTGCATCTGTGGTGTGTAGTCATTTCCCCCCATTGGGCAATGCCCATGCCCGTTTCTTGGCACTGTTTGTAACAGCAGAGACCCTCCCCCGTGAATACACTACAGGGTTGCCCACTGAGCTGGTCTCCAGGTTTCCACGACCGTAGACAGTGCCTGAGATCATCCTCAGCAGGTGCTTCGGGGCAGTTTGCACCCGCTCTGGTGGACTCCATCCCTGGGCCTGCTCCCTCCAGGGTTTATTGCACGTATGTGGCAGATTCCTCTCCCCAGGGCAGGGAACTTTGGTTTATTCAAACCCCTACCCGTTGGGTGTGCCCAAGGCTTTGGGGCTTTGCAAAGGTGGAGACTGGTTGGGAGTGAGGTATCCTTGGGCACACGTCTTTGGGATGATGGACCAAGGATGGGGAGACGCAGGTGGGGTTTAGGGGGCTGGGGGCAGTGCAGTCAGGGAGCCCTGAGCTGGGCCCTCTGTGAGTACAGTATGAAGGGGGAGGATGGCAGCAGGGCACATAAGACATTCTGTCCTTCGAGGGGAACCTTGTAGGACATTCGAATCAGGGCCTCCCCTCCATCTCCCTGCGGCCTCCCATCTCCTCCGTGAGGGCCTCCATCTCCTCCACGAGGGCCTCTGTCTCCTTCGTGAGGGCCTCCGTCTCCTCCACGAGGGCCTCCGTCTCCTCCGTGAGGGCCTCCGTCTCCTCCATGAGGGCCTCCGTTTCCTCCATGAGGGCCTCTGCTCCATCTCCCATCATGGCTTTCGGGTTGGCATCTCTCTTTCCTCAGAATCGCTCATGTGTGAGCCCCCGCCCAGGCTGTGGGCAGTGCAAGGTGATCAGGATTTGGGGTCAAGCACTGGTCCTGCGGCATGTCCTTGAGGTTGGTGGCTTGGGGGTGGGGACAGAGCCCCGACGCCCCTCCTGTCCTTATCCCAGGCACTGCCACGAGAGAAACCTGGCCGTGAACCCACAGGGGGGCAACACTGGCATGGTGGGCGGCAGCGTCCCCGTCTTTGATGAGATCATCCTCTCCACTGCCCTCATGAACCGGGTCCTCAGCTTCCACAGCGTGTCCGGTAAGCCTGTGCCGTCCGTTGGGGTGCTGGCCGGAGTTTTTCCTTGCCAGTTTCTGCAGCTGTGCTGTGCTTGGGTGGGCAAATGAGTCGGGTGGGCTGGGGAAAGAGCCAGGCTGTGGCTTGGGCGCCAGCCCCACCTCCCCCAGCTCCTGCAGACGTGCCTGCTGTGGGATCACTTGGATGACGTGTGCTGAGGGATTCTTGCTCCGGGCCCTTCCGGCTCTAGCTGCTCTGGTGCGTGTGTGGTGCAGAGTGGCAGGCGTGAGGGGCTCCTGTGCTGCTGTGGCGCGGCGGACCCCGGTCGTCATCACTCTCTGGTCAGGCCCCTGGCACTGTGGGGTGTTGAGCAGCATCCCTGGCCTCCGCCTACCAGGTGCCCGCAGCACCCCCAACCCAGAATGTCTGCAGACGTTGTCCCGCGTGCCCTGGGGCGGGATCGGCCCCCGCCGAGGAGCTTCACAGCTGTCTGCCCTCTTCCAGGCCTTTCCCTGAGCGTGTGGGTGTGGGAAGTTTTTCTGTTTCTTCACCTTACCCATTTCCCTTTTGTATCCCTGTAATCATAAAGGTCCCTTAGGTCTGATTTCTCCTTGGGCCAGCGATGTGGGGCGCCTCTTCTCCTCGGCCCTGGCGTGGAGGCTGACGTGCCGTCTGGGTGGCTTGCGTGTGCAGGACGGGCGGGGTTGGGACCCACCAGCCCGGGGGTGCCTGCCGGGAAGCCGAGTGCCTCTACAGCCCGGTCGCTCTCTGCAGGAATTCTGGTTTGCCAGGCGGGCTGCGTCCTGGAGGAGCTGAGCCGGTATGTGGAGGAGCGGGACTTCATCATGCCGCTGGACTTAGGAGCCAAGGGCAGCTGCCACATCGGCGGAAACGTGGCGACCAACGCCGGGGGCCTGCGGTTTCTTCGATACGGCTCACTGCACGGGACGGTGCTAGGCCTGGAAGTGGTGAGCTGGGGCGGCAGCTGGGTGCAGAGCTTGCCACGGGGTGTCCTGTGACGGCCCTCGTGGGCCCAGGTGGCGGCGGAGGTGAATGGGGCTCCTCAGGGGGTGCGTGGTCTTGGTTCCTGGCCCTGGGCCCCTCAGGGACGTGTGGGGTACACAGCCCCCCACCCTGAGGGGGGCCTGGCCCTGCCCTTCCCTTCCCTTCCACGGGGATTATGCAATGCCCACTGCATCTCGGCCACACGGAGAGGATGCAGTTACGGGGGGACCCACCCCAGCAGCAGCGGGCTTCCGGGAGCCAGGCGTGAAGGAAGACTCCCCCAGGGTCAGCTTTGTGTCCTTCCATTGCCTGCTGTTCCTCCAGGGCCCCTCCATTTCCCCGCACCCTCACCAGCCGAGTGTCACGGGCAGAGTGCTCCGTCCTGTTTACCCAGGTGGACGAGGCAAACGCAAAACCATGCTTTGCTTTTATACAGTAAATTATAATGTCCCGGTAGCTTTTTTTCTGGCCAGCCACTGATTATCTGTATTGTAAGTTACTTTCCTGCACTCACGAGCTGTATAAGCCTCCGACTGGTAGTACCAGCACTCAGGACTTGGAGAGGCCTGCAGCTCAGGAGCTTTGACGCCTTGTGGCTGGGGGTCCAGAGGTGGTGGGTCCTGGGCCGGGCGGTTCTCTGCGTTCTCTGGTGGCGGGTCCTGGGCCGGGCGGTTCTCTGCGTTCTCTGGTGGCGGGTCCTGGGCCGGGCGGTTCTCTGCGTTCTCTGGTGGTGGGTCCTGGGCTGGGCGGTTCTCTGCATTCTCTGGTGGTGGGTCCTGGGCCCTGTGGTTCTCTGCGTTCTCCATGCTCCACTCCCAGGGAGCCTCCCCACTGCCCCACAGGTGTGCCCCTGCTTTGGACAGTGAGCTCCTGTGTGTGGAGGGGTCTCCTACAGGAGGAAAGTCCATCCTTCAGCCTCTTGGCATGACCTCAGGCTGTTGCAGACATGACTCCTGGCTCCGGAGACGACCGAGGTCTCGTCAGCAGGCGGTGAACGTGCTTCTCCTGTCCCCAGGTGCTGGCCGACGGCGCCGTCCTGGACTGCCTGACCTCCCTGAGGAAGGACAACACGGGCTATGACCTGAAGCAGCTGTTCATCGGGTCGGAGGGCACTCTGGGGGTCATCACTGCAGTGTCCATCCTGTGTCCACCCAAGCCCAGGGCTGTGAACGTGGCTTTCCTAGGTGGGCTTCCTGGGGTTGTGCCTTGAGATGGGGGGCTGGGCTCAAGCATCTGCTCTGACACAGCCACTGCGGGTGTGAGTGAGGGGATGGAGGGAGCCCTCACAGGAGCCTGTCCCGTGTGTCCCGTGATGTCTCTGCTTCCAAAGGAATCGGGAGTCCAGGACCCCACGCCACTGGTGGTCATGGGTAAAGGTCTGGAGTGAGGCCTCTCCCTGTCTCTGGTCACAGCACACTTTATTCCATAACAAAACTGGGGTTTGTGTCTTCTTCACCCCATTGTGTTGGTTAAGTAGGTTGTGGGATGTGCTGTCATTTGGTCTAAGTTTAGGACACCACTCTTAGTTACTGTGGGGATCAAGAATTCTCTCCCGTAAGTTGGGGGACCTCTCCAGTCAGCCCCGATGGGGGGTCTCCGCAGCCCTGCTTCCCTCACTGCCGGCTGGAATAGGAGCTCACAGTCACGTCTTCAGTTCTCCTCCCTGTATCTATCTTTCTCTCCTTTCTTGCCTTCATTTGAGTGGGGCAGGTTTATCCAGCGTTTCCTCCTCCAGGAGTTCAGAAGCCGCACAGCCCAGTCGTCTTTGTGTGAGTGCGGCTGCCGTGCAGCGGGTCTAACTCACCAACTCCAGGTTCAGTGTCTTGACCTGCCAGGAGATTGGGCAGCCTCGGAGGCTCCTGTGACTCTGTTCCCTCAGTCACTTACATCTTGTGATGTGTGTTCGTTCTATATTTTAAACAGTCTCACCAGGATTACTATTTTATGGCCACTTTGTCTGCTTTTCACTCTCTTCCATCTGATTGGGGTTATGTTTGGGGTTATGATGCAAACATACCTTCGTTCATTTCCTGCAGTAGAGGTCTACTGGTGACCACCTCCTCACTTCCTTATTTCACCCTCATTTTGGAAGGCTCTTTTCCGCAGGCACGTGGCTCCAGACTGGCATTCGTTTTCTTTTATCCCTCTGGATATGCCAACCCAATGTCCTCTGGCCTTCTCGCTGCTGGGAACTTGGCCGTTGGTAACCGCTGCTGTGAAGGGATTCTGCCTCTCTCCCAGCTTGGGCCACTTTAAAGATCATTCTTTTTGATCTTCTGAAGTTTTCAGTGGTGTGTGTGTATATGTTCTTTTTCATCTCTTTGGAATTACTGAATATTTTAAACCAGTGGCCTGGTGTCTTTTACCAGTTCTAGAAATTCTTAGCCACTGTTGCTTCAGATATTGCCTGTGTTTTCCTCTCTTTTTGGGACAGTGATTCCGGATAGAACTTCTCAGTCCGTCTTCCGTGTCTCTTGATCTCCTCCCCATATTCTCATCATTGCGTCTCTGTGCTGCATTCTGTGTGATTTCTTCTCGTCTGCCTTCCGGTTCATGAACGCCCCCTTCAGCCGTGTTTTATATGCTGCTGAACCCCTCCAGGGATGGTTCCTTCCATACGTCGAGTTTTAAATTTTTATTATGAAAGCTTTTTATTTCTAGAAGTTTTGTTATGTTTTTCAAATCTGCGATGTTACTTTTTATGGTTTTTTTTTTTTCTTTTTTCTGAGACGAAGTTTCATTCTCGTCACCAGGCTGTAGTGCAATGCTGCCGTCTTGGCTCACTGCAACCTCTGCCTCCTGGGTTCAAGCAATTCTCCTGCCTCAGCCTCCCGAGTAGCTGAAACTACAGGTATGTGCCACCACGCCTGGCTAATTTTGTATTTTTAGTAGAAACGGGGTTTCACCGTGTTGATCAGGCTGGTCTCAGACTCCCAACCTCAGATGATCTGCCTGCCTTGGCCTCCCACAGTGCTGGGATTACAGGTGTGAGTCACTGCGCCCAGCCTGTAGTTTTCTATTCTAGATATTCTCAAGCTCATCATTTGTGTCTTTAAACATAGTTTGACACCTGTAATCCCAGCACTTTGGGAGGCCAAGGCTGGCAGATCACTTGAGGCCAGGAGTTTGAGATCAGCCTGGCCAACATAGTGAAACCCTGTCTCTACTAAAAATATAAAAATTAGTTAGGTGTGGTGGTGCACAACTGTAATTCTAGCTACTTGGGAGGCTGAGGCAGGAGAATTGCTTGAATCCAGAGGTGCAGGTTGCTGTGAGCTGAGATAGTCCCACTGCTCTGCAGCCTGGGCGACAGAGCAAGACTCTGTTTCAAAAAAAAAAAAATAGTTTGAATAATTTTTTTATGATGTTTTATAATCAGGCAATTACATTTTTTTCAAGTCTACATAGTCAAAGTTTTCTTTTAGGTTGGGCATTGTGGCTCATGCTTGTAACCCTAGCACTTTGGGAGGCTGAGGCAGGCGGATCATGAGGTCAGGAGTTTGAGACCAGCCTGGCCAACTCGGTGAAACCCCGTCTCTACTAAAAATACAAAAATTAGCTGGGCGTGGTGGTAGGTGCCTGTAATCCCAGCTACTCGAGAGGCGGAGGCAGGAGAATCGCTTGAACCCGGGAGGCGGAGGCTGCAGTGAGCTGAGATCATGCCATTGCACTTCCATCCTGGGCAACAGAGCGAGACTCTGTCTCAAAAAAAAAAAAAAACCAGCAGCAAAAACCCAGTTTTTTTTTTTTTAGAGACAAGGTCTCACTCTTGCCCAAGCTGGAGTGCAGTGGTTTGATCATAGCTCACTGCAGCCTTGACCTCCTGGGCTCAAGCCATGCTCTTGAGTAGCTGGGATCACAGGTGCGCACCACCATGCCTAGGTAAAACAATTAAAAACGATTTGTGTGTAGAAACAGGGTCTCGTTACGTTGCCTAGGCTGCTCTCGAACTTCTGGGCTCAAGCGATCGTCCCACCTTGGCCTCCTAAAGTGTGGGGGTTGTAGGTGTGAGCCTGAGCCACTGCTCCCCGCCTGTGTGGGCTGTTTTTAGTGCCTGTTTTTTCTGCTGGTTCATGCTCATGGCTCCTTACTTTCTTGTGTGCGTGGCTGTCTATGGCAGTGTGTAGCTCGTTATGTTCGAAGAATCGTTTGTCGGGGTTCCTGGATGCCAAGGCCGAGGCACCTTCCTCCGGAGAGGCTTTGCTTTTGCTTTTGCTGGGTGACTTTGAGTCTGTGCGGCCTGGGAGTGAGCAAGTTCACAGGATGAAATTCTCTGGGCCTCCCAGGCAGTAAGTCAGTAGGGCTGATCCATGGCCATGATTTATCGGAGTTTTTTGTTGTTTTTTTTTTTTTTTTTTGAAACAGAGTTTCGCTCTTGTTACCCAGGCTGGAGTGCAATGGCGCGATCTCGGCTCACCGCAACCTCCGCCTCCTGGGTTCAAGCAATTCTCCTGCCTCAGCCTCCTGAGTAGCTGGGATTACAGGCACGCACCACCATGCCCAGCTAATTTTTTGTATTTTTAGTAGAGACGGGGTTTCACCATGTTGACCAGGATGGTCTCGATCTCTTGACCTCGTGATCCACCCGCCTCGGCCTCCCAAAGTGCTGGGATTACAGGCGTGAGCCACCGCGCCCGGCCGAGTAGTTTTTTTTTTATAACATTATTCTTCTGTATTTTTTTGAGACAAGGTCTCACTCTGTCATGCCGGCTGGAGTGCGGTGGTGCAGTCATGTCTCACTGTAGCCCTGACCTCCTGTGCTCAAGGGATCCTCCTGCCTCGGCCTCCCAAAGTGCCGGGGCCACAGGCGTCAGCGCCCGCGCCAGGCTCCATTCTGCTCTTGTCGCATTCTGTTGAGCGACTTCCCCTGCGTCTTCAGGGCGAGTTGGTTGGGCAGGCTTGCTTCTGGCCCTGACTCCTAGGACGTGGCCCTGTGGGGGTCTCCTGGATTCCTCACCCTGGGTGGCTGAGAAGCTTGAGGCCTCGGCCAGCCGCAGCCTGGGCTTGATGCTGCTCAGCGCCCTGGTCAGGCCGGGCTCTTCCCTCACTCTTGATGCTCTTCAGTGTTTTTTTTTTTTTTGTTAGCGTCCCCCTCTTACTGCCCAGGCTGGAACGCAGTGGTGCGCTCTTGCCTCACAGAAGCCTCCGCCTTCTGGTTCAAGTGTTTGTCCTGCCTCAGCCTCCTGAGTAGCTGGAATGACGGGCGCGGCCAATTTTTGTAGTTTTAGTAGAGATGGGGTTTCACCATGTTCGCCAAACTCCTGACCTCAAGTGATCTGCCCACCTTGGCCTCCCAAAGTGCTGGGATTACAGGTGTGAGTCACCATGCCTGACCTTTTCAGTGTTTTTCTTTGGTGTTTTTTGGCCCAGCATTTTTGGTGGATTTCACTGGGTACTGTCACGTGGCCTAGCCCGTCGCTGCTGGGTGGAGGCCCCTTCTGGACCCTCCCTAATCAGGCCTTGCCCACTTCACCAGCGTTCCTCCTGCCAGGGCTGCCACTGTCCTCCCACAGCCAGCCCAGCCGTCAGTTCCCACTGTCCCCGTCGCCCACTGCCTCCGGCACGCTCCTGGCCTGTGATGCTGCCCCACACCCCCTCGGTGCCCACCCTCCACCTTCAGCCCCTGCTGGGGCTTCTCACCCCCTGACCTCGCAATGGCCGGGGCAACCCTGCCTGCTTCTGCCAGACTCACTCTCTGGGCAGCAGTGCCATCTGGGTCAGTGGCTCCTCTTCGTCCTCATTTCCTGTTTTCTGCTCTGATCCCACCCTGACTGCACTCGGCGCCGCCTGCCTGGAATCCTGAGAGCCCGAGGCTGGCTCAGCCTGCAAGTCCTGCTCCTCCCACCTCCGGGTCCCAGATAGGAGTCACTGGCCTCTTTGTGTCACCCCCACATCTATTTTTTTTTTTTTTGAGATGGAGTTTTTGCTGTTGTTACCCAGACTGGAGTGCAATGGCACGATCTCGGCTCACCGCAACCTCCGTCTCCTGGGTTCAAGCAGTTCTCCTGCCTCAGCCTCCCGAGTAGCTGGGACTACAGGTGCACGCCACCATGCCCATCTAATTTTTGTATTTTTAGTAGAGACGGGGTTTCTCCTTGTTGACCAGGATGGTCTCGATCTCTTGACCTCGTGATCCACCCGCCTCGGCCTCCCAAAGTGCTGGGATTACAGGAGTGAGCCACCGTGCCCGGCCGACCCCCACATCTAAATCGTGTGGAACAGGCCCCTTTGGGGACGGCCCTGGTGTTCCTGGTGTCCTGCGTGCTTGTGGGCTCCGTCCGGCTCTCCGGGACCCCAGGTGGCTCCTGTGTCATGCAGTGCAGGGGTGCCTCCAGCCTCTGTACCTGTGAGAGGAGACCTCTTTGGAAAATTCTTCCTGATATTCACATGCCCTCACATTGCCTCCCCGTCTCCACCTGAAAGATGGGCATGGGCCCCCTCCTGCTGCAGGGTCTCTGGGGCTGCCCACCTGTGGAAACCTCCACTCAGTTCCTTTCCAGCTTCGCCCTTGAGGGTCACCTCCCCTAGGGCAGGGCCTCGCTGGTAGCCCTCAACGCTGGATAGCTGCAGGGAGCTCAGGGTGTCTGTAAAATGCGTATCGGATGAGGTCCTGGGTGCAGGGAAGACCTGAGTGCTGATTGCGTTAAGAGAAACGCAGCCGTTCGCAAAGGCTGCCAGAATTCCCAGGACGGGTCCCCTGTGAGTGCAGCTGCCTTCCCCCACCTGATCTGGTGCTGCTGGTGAGGCCTGGCGTGCACTTGCCGGCTGAACCCTGGGCTGTTTCTCGCAGTGCCAGCCTTGCACTTCTCGAGGCTGCCAGCTCTCCTGCCCCACATGAGTTGGGTTGATGTTGCTGCTTTGAAGGGGGACGTGGGTAGGCTGGGCATGGCTCCTTGCAGCACCTGACGTGCCGTGACCCGTTTCAGGCTGCCCAGGCTTCGCTGAGGTTCTGCAGACCTTCAGCACCTGCAAGCGGATGCTGGGCGAGATCCTGTCCGCATTCGAGTTCATGGATGCTGAGTGCATGCAGTTGGTCGGCCGCCATCTCCACCTGGCCAGCCCCGTGCAAGGTACCGACCCCCTGCCGCTGGACAGCAGCTCCTGCCGCTCCTCCTGCACCTCGGGACGTGGGATGGCTCAGAGGCCCTGGGTGATGGAGGGCCCCTGGGCGGAGTATGGAGTGGTGTCAGGCTCGTGTGTAAGAAAGCCGCTCTGAACATATTTAGGACAAAGAATAGGCCGCCTGGTCCTGTGTAATGTTTGCAGTTACATGGATTTCCGGGTCACCTACAAGGAGGACGGGAAGGAACTAAGTTGAGTATTAACAGTGGCTGCTTGTGGACTTTCTTTCCATTCCTACTTTTCTCTGTTTTCCCATATTCCTTTACGTAAGCATGTTTTCCTTTTATGATGGGAAAAAGACCAATAATTTTTTTTTGCAGGGGATGGAGTTTTGCTCTGTTGCCCAGGTCGGAGTACAGTGGGGCAATCTCTGCTTACTGCAAACTCTGCCTCCTGAGTTCAAGCGATTCTCCTGCGTCAGCCTCCAGAGTGGCTGGGATTACAGGCGTGTGCCACCGTGCCCAGCTAATTTTTTAAAAATTTTTTTGCTAAGACGGCATTTTACCAAGTTGGCCAGGCTGGTCTCGAACTCTTGACCTCAGGTGATCCACCCCCCTTGGCCTCCCAAAGTACTGGGATTACAGGCTTGAGCTACTGCACCCAGCCTGTTTGTTAATTTCTGGGAGACAAGGTCTCATTCTGTGGCTCAGGCTGGCGTACAGTGGATTATGGCTCACTGTAGCCTCAAACTTCTGGGATCAGGTGGTCCTCCCACCTCAGTCTCCTGGGTAGCTGTGATCACAGGCACATGCCTCCAAGCTCAGCTAAGTTTTAATTTTTTTTTATTTTAGTAGAGACAGAGTCTCATTCTGTTGCCCAGGCTGCTCTCAAACTCTTGGGCTCAAGCAACCTGCCCAGCTTGGCCTCCCAAAGTGCTGGGATCACAGGTGTGAGCCACCTCACCTGGCCTGGAATTTTCAAATGTCCATAAAATAGAGCCTCACGGTGAAGAGCATTCTCTGGTGGAAGTGGCCTCCCAGTGTCTGAGGCCATCATGGGCCCCACCCCACCGCAGCAGCTTCTCCCGACCCTTGCATTTGCTGAGTGGAAAGCCCGCCCCAAGGCCAGTGGGAGGCCCAGAGCAGGTGGAGTGGCCCTCAGGGCTGTTTTGTGCATTCCAGGGAGTGACGTTTCTCTTTGAGACAGAGTTTCACTTTTGTTGCCGGGACCAAAGTGCCAGGCTGGAGTGCAGTGGCACGATCTCAGCTCACTGCAACTCTGCCTCCCAGGTTCAAGCGATTCTCTTGCCTCAGCCTCCCGAGTAGCTGGGACTACAGGCGCCTGCCACCACCCTGGCTATTTTTTGTATATTTAGTAGAGATGGGGTTTCACTATGTTGACCAGGCTGGTCTCGAACTCCTGACCTCAGGTTATCTGCCCATCTCAGCCTTCCAGAGTGCTGGGATTACAGGCCTGAGCCACTGCACCTGGCCATAAGATGACTTTTTAAACCGTCTGAAACTCAACCGGAGAGCTGTGTGCCCCGCGGGCTGCCTGTGTCCTTGGCTACAAAAGATCAGTGGTTGCTGTTTGAGCCGTTCCACCCAAGCAGCCCTGATTCCCGCCCCAGCAGCTGGAGCCTCTGCTCACTCTGCCTTCCTTGCTCACTTCTAGAGAGTCCGTTTTACGTCCTCATCGAGACTTCAGGCTCCAACGCAGGCCACGATGCTGAGAAGTTGGGCAGCTTCCTGGAGCACGCGCTGGGCTCCGGCCTGGTGACCGACGGGACCGTGGCCGCCGACCAGAGGAAAGTCAAGGTGCCCTGTGTGCTGCTCGCAGGCCCCTCCCTCCCTCCCTGTCGTCCGCTCCAGCCTTGTCTCGGGATGCCTGGAAGGTGTCGGGTGGGGCTGAAATGTGACCAGGTTTCATGGCTCTGATAGAGTAGGCTCTTTGGATGGAAAATGTACTCCTGGTGTCTAGGTCATTTTCATTAATATTTAAAGTACTTCCTCCCCTCCGTGTCCCTCCCCCACCCCAAGCTGCGGGATGAGCAAGGAGACTGCTCCGTTGCCGGTCCCCTGGAGCCTGAGGTCCAACCACCAGTCAGTGGAACTCTGTAAAGAGCTGTGTAGGATGAGTAGAGGCAGGAGGAACCCAGGGGCTGTGGAGGCTTAACCTGGACCTTGAGAATCCTGGGGTGGTCAGTTTTCCAGAGGAAGGGGCGTTGACTGTGTTACCAGATGATTATCTCTTGGAGGCCAAAGGAAGGAGGGGCAAGGGCTGGGCAGGGAGCCCCGTCACCTTCACCGGGGCCTGGGCAGGGGGAGCCCCCTGTCACCTTCACCGGGGCCTGGGCAGGGGGAGCCCCCGGTCACCTTCACCGGGGCCTGGGCAGGGGGAGCCCCCGGTCACCTTCACCGGGGCCTGGGCAGGGGGAGCCCCCGGTCACCTTCACCGGGGCCTGGGCAGGGGGAGCCCCCTGTCACCTTCACCGGGGCCTGGGCAGGGGGAGTCCTCGGTCACCTTCACTGGGGCCTGGGCAGGGGGAGCCCCCGGTCACCTTCACCGGGGCCTGGGCAGGGGGAGTCCCCCGTCACCTTCACCGGGGCCTGGGCAGGGGGAGCCCCCGGTCACCTTCACCGGGGCCTGGGCAGGGGGAGTCCCCCGTCACCTTCACCGGGGCCTGGGCAGGGGGAGCCCCCCGTCACCTTCACCGGGGCCTGGGCAGGGGGAGCCCCCCGTCACCTTCACCGGGGCCTGGGCAGGGGGAGCCCCCCGTCACCTTCACCGGGGCCTGGGCAGGGGGAGCCCCCCGTCACCTTCACCGGGGCCTGGGCAGGGGGAGTCCCCCGTCACCTTCACCGGGGCCTGGGCAGGGGGAGCCCCCCGTCACCTTCACCGGGGCCTGGGCAGGGGGAGTCCCCCGTCACCTTCACCGGGGCCTGGGCAGGGGGAGTCCCCCGTCACCTTCACCGGGGCCTGGGCAGGGGGAGTCCCCCGTCACCTTCACCGGGGCCTGGGCAGGGGGTGCAGGCCTTTGTCTCCCGCTGAGTTGATTCCAGGCTCGTCTTAGCCTGGGTCTTGCCCGCACTGTCTCCCCGTCATCTTCTCCACCGCCTGACTGTCGTGATTCCACTGCTTCTGGACAGAGCAATGCCTGCTCCCAGGGCTGGGGTGCGATTGGCTGGGCTCACTACTGTGACCCGCTGCCCAGGCTGGGGCACCCTCTGGGCGGATGACAGCTGTGTGATGCGTCTGTCAATGGAGGAATCATCAAGTGTGTGTCCTTCCTCGGTCTCTGCCTTTCCTGCTTTTTCCTGAGTGGACTGTGACAGTCGGCTCCCATACATTCTGCCGCAGTAACAGGCAGTCCCCAGACCCCAGTGACCGCAGGAGCAGAGGCTCGCTCCTCCCTCACATGCTGTGTGGGTGATTGGCGTGGCCGTGTCTGCTCCTGTGCCTTCCGGTTCAGGGACTCAGGCGGACGCCACTGCCTGGCCGGTCAGTCTGTTCTCCAGCACGAAGAGCAGGACGGCTTGAGGGAACGCCGCTGGGGCTTCTCTGAGCTTCTGCTCTGGACAGGCCAGTGGTGTGAGCCCAGCTGTGCTTGGTGGTAGAGGTGGGGGACCCTTGGCCACAGTGGCTGCTTTGCTGGGGTGGCAGTCATGCAGCTGCCATGCCACCCCAAGGTGGACTGCCCCCACGCTCTCAGCTTCTGCACATCAGCACCCCTGTAACTGCCAGGCGGCTGCCCCCATGCCCCCAGCCTCCCCACATTAGTCCCGTGCTCCTCCGAGCCTCTGCACACTAGCCCCTACGCCCCTGCCCAGTCTCTGTACATTAGCCCCTGTGCCCCTCCGCCCCCCCAGCCTCCTCACATGAGCCCCTCCGCCCCCCCAGCCTCCTCACATGAGCCCCTGTGCCCCCCCAGCCTCCTCATATGAGCCTGCAGCCCCTCCACAGCCTGGTCCAGTCCTAGACTTGTGCCTTGAACATTCATGCCCAGAGCTGGGCTCGTGACCAGGACAGGGCCGGGCAGGGCTGGTCCTGTGTTCACAAAGTCACCTGCAGAAGCTTCCTGGGCCGGGCTCAGGAGAGGCTCCTGTATCTGTCAGCGCCTCGTTCTGCTTCATGCTTGACTGGCAGGTAGCCTGGCCTTGTGTTTTGCCAATAGCAAAACCACCCTTTCCTAGGTGTGGGGCTCGGTGGGTTGGCCCGGATGTGCAGTTGTGTGCGGTCGCCCTCAGGCTTTTCTCTGCTGTCATCTGGCGTTGCCCGAGGCCTTGGGCAGGTCCTGAGCCAACGCTTTCCACTTCTTTGTGGTCTTTTTCTCCTGGGAGCCCTGGGTTTTGGGACATGTTGAGAAAATGGGCCTCGTGCAGGTCCAGCTGCTGCCAAGAGGGCCCTGTGTTTAACCGGGGACTCTGCCCTTCCCCAGGCCTGCCGGAGCCTCACCCCCCCGAGTGGAAGCCACACTGGTCCCACCAGGTGCCCCGGGCCCTTCTGAGCCATGACCTCGGCAGGTCTCACTGGCACTGCCTGTCCACCCGTCTCGTGTCGTTTGGTTAGCAGACCTCTCGGGGAGATGCCTCCTGTGCCCTGTGCCTGCCGGGTTACGGCAGCAACCAGAGCAGGAGAAGCCCCGGCCACAAAACTCACAAAGCAGAAGGAACAAGCTCAGCCCGTGGCCCCTTGGAGCCAGCAAGCGCCCGGGAGGAGGGCAGGGCAGGGCCAGGCAGGGTCATGAGTCATGCCTGGGAGCACCAGGAGGGTTGGAAAGATGACCCTGAGGGGTCATTTCAGCAAAGACAGGGTGTGAGGAACAGGAAGTCTGGTGCAGGAGCACCAAGGCCCTGAGGGGGCATGTGCCTGCCATGTTCTAGAACCTTCCACAGATGGGCATGTAGCTGGCTGACTGAGGGGTGAGGGGAGAGCCCATCTTGTGGCCTTGGGACGCATGGGGCGGCTGGTCTGACAAGGAGGTGAGAAGGCCCCTCAGGCAGCTGGTGCCTACCAGGCCATGGAGGGGAAGGCCGGCCTCATAGCCGTGCCATGTGACCGTGATGAAGGAGGGTCCATAGGAGGTGCCTTTGCTCAGGGCACGGGGTGACCAAGGCGCTGATCTGACCGAATGAGCTTTGATAGTTTATGAGGGGCCAGGCACGGTGGCTCACACCTGTCATCCCAGAGCTTTGGGAGGCCGAGGCAGGAGGAGTGCTTGAGCCCAGGAGTTTGAGACCAGCCTGGGCAACAGGGTGAGACCTCAAAAAAATTAGGAAAAATTGATGGTGGGGAAGTGGGGGAGTATTGGACACTGGCTAGCTTCCCAGTGGTGGTGAGGAGTTATTTTTCTGTGTGACTGTCGCATTATGGTTATGTCAATAAAACAGAGCCTTTTTTTCCCTTTTTGAGACAAGGTCTCTCACCAGGCTGGAGTGCAGTGACACAGTTGTGGCTCACTGCAGCCTCGACCTCCCGGGCTCAAGCGATCCTCCTGCCTCCGCCTCCTGCCACAAAACCCAGCTGATATATATTTTTTTTGAGATGGAGTCTCACTTTTGTTACCCAGGCTGGAGTGCAATGGTGCGATCTCGGCTCACCATAACCTCCGCCTCCTGGGTTCAAGCAGTTCTCCTGCCTCAGCCTCCCAAGTAGCTGGGAGTGCAGGCGTGCACCACCATGCCCAGCTAATTTTTTGTATTTTTGGTAGAGATGGGGTTTCACCATGTTGACCAGGTTGGTCTCAATCTCTTGACCTTGTGATCCACCCGCCTCGTGAGCCACTGCGACTGGCCGATTTTTTTTTTTTTTTAAGAGATGGGGTCTCTGTGTGGCTGAGGCTGGTCTTGAACTCCTGGGCTAAAGCGATCCTCCTGCCTCAGCCTCTCAAAGCTCTGGGATTACAGGTGTGAGCCACTGCGCCCGCCCAAGCGTCTTTCTCTTAGAGTTTCCTGAATGACAGAGTCTCTGGAGGGGCAGGTGCTGGGCTTGAGCCCTGAGTGGGTCCCTGCAGGGGAATGGTGAGTGGGTCCCTGCAGCCCAGGGAGAGTGGCCCTGTCTTCTTCCTTGTAGATGCAGATCTCCACAATGAAAGTTTGAGGCAAGTAAAACCCAAAACACAGGCCGATCTACCTGAGCCCCAGGATTTGGCCCCAGGTTCCGCTCTGCCCCGTTCCTGCTTCAGCCGCCAGCACCATCTGTTCCTTTTCAGAATCCTTCCACCCCAACGGCCCGCCCACCACCATGTCCCTCCTCCCCACAGCCCACCCGCCATGTCCCTCCTCCCCACAGCCCACCCGCCATGTCCCTCCTCCCCACAGCCCACCTCCATGTCCCTCCCTCCCCACAGCCCACCCACCATGTCCCTCCTCCCCACAGCCCACCCGCCATGTCCCTCCCTCCCCACAGCCCACCCGCCATGTCCTCCCTCCCCACAGCCCACCCGCCATGTCCCCCCTCCCCACAGCCCACCCGCCATGTCCCTCTCTCCCCACAGCCCACCCGCCATGTCCCTCCCTCCCCACAGCCCACCCGCCATGTCCCTCCCCCGCACAGCCCACCCGCCATGTCCTCCCTCCCCACAGCCCACCCGCCATGTCCCTCCCTCCCCACAGCCCACCCGCCATGTCCCTCCCCCGCACAGCCCACCCGCCATGTCCCTCCCTCCCCACAGCCCACCCGCCATGTCCTCCCTCCCCACAGCCCACCCGCCATGTCCCCCCTCCCCACAGCCCACCCGCCATGTCCCTCTCTCCCCACAGCCCACCCGCCATGTCCCTCCCTCCCCACAGCCCACCCGCCATGTCCCTCCTCCCCACAGCCCACCCGCCATGTCCTTCATCCCCACAGCCCACCCGCCATGTCCCTCCCCCCCACAGCCCACCCGCCATGTCCCTCCCTCCCCACAGCCCACCCGCCATGTCCTCCCTCCCCACAGCCCACCCGCCATGTCCTCCCTCCCCACAGCCCACCCGCCATGTCCCTCCTCCCCACAGCCCACCCGCCATGTCCCTCCCTCCCCACAGCCCACCCGCCATGTCCCTCCCCCGCACAGCCCACCCGCCATGTCCTCCCTCCCCACAGCCCACCCGCCATGTCCCTCCCTCCCCACAGCCCACCCGCCATGTCCCTCCCCCGCACAGCCCACCCGCCATGTCCCTCCCTCCCCACAGCCCACCCGCCATGTCCTCCCTCCCCACAGCCCACCCGCCATGTCCCCCCTCCCCACAGCCCACCCGCCATGTCCCTCTCTCCCCACAGCCCACCCGCCATGTCCCTCCCTCCCCACAGCCCACCCGCCATGTCCCTCCTCCCCACAGCCCACCCGCCATGTCCTTCATCCCCACAGCCCACCCGCCATGTCCCTCCCCCCCACAGCCCACCCGCCATGTCCCTCCTCCCCACAGCCCAACCGCCATGTCCTCCCTCACCACAGCCCACCCGCCATGTCCCTCCTCCCCACAGCCCACCCGCCATGTCCTTCATCCCCACAGCCCACCCGCCATGTCCCTCCCCCCCACAGCCCACCCGCCATGTCCCTCCCTCCCCACAGCCCACCCGCCATGTCCCTCCTCCCCACAGCCCACCCGCCATGTCCCTCCTCCCCACAGCCCACCCGCCATGTCCTTCATCCCCACAGCCCACCCGCCATGTCCCTCCCCCCCACAGCCCACCCGCCATGTCCCTCCCCCCCACAGCCCACCCGCCATGTCCCTCCTCCCCACAGCCCACCCGCCATGTCCTCCCTCACCACAGCCCACCCGCCATGTCCCTCCTCCCCACAGCCCACCCGCCATGTCCTTCATCCCCACAGCCCACCCGCCATGTCCCTCCCCCCCACAGCCCACCCGCCATGTCCCTCCCCCGCACAGCCCACCCGCCATGTCCCTCCCTCCCCACAGCCCACCCGCCATGTCCCTCCTCCCCACAGCCCACCCGCCATGTCCCTCCCCCGCACAGCCCACCCACCATGTCCCTCCTCCCCACAGCCCACCCACCATGTCCCTCCCTCCCCACAGCCCACCCACCATGTCCCCCCTCCCCACAGCCCACCCGCCATGTCCTCCCTCACCACAGCCCACCCGCCATGTCCTCCCTCCCCACAGCCCACCCGCCATGTCCTTCATCCCCACAGCCCACCCGCCATGTCCCTCCCCCCCACAGCCCACCCGCCATGTCCCTCCCTCCCCACAGCCCACCCGCCATGTCCTTCATCCCCACAGCCCACCCGCCATGTCCCTCCTCCCCACAGCCCACCCGCCATGTCCCTCCTCCCCACAGCCCACCCGCCATGTCCCTCCTCCCCACAGCCCACCCGCCATGTCCCTCCTCCCCACAGCCCACCCGCCATGTCCCTCCCTCCCCACAGCCCACCCACCATGTCCCCCCTCCCCACAGCCCACCCGCCATGTCCTTCATCCCCACAGCCCACCCGCCATGTCCCTCCTCCCCACAGCCCACCCGCCATGTCCCTCCTCCCCACAGCCCACCCGCCATGTCCTCCCTCCCCACAGCCCACCCGCCATGTCCTTCATCCCCACAGCCCACCCGCCATGTCCCTCCCCCCCACAGCCCACCCGCCATGTCCCTCCCTCCCCACAGCCCACCCGCCATGTCCTTCATCCCCACAGCCCACCCGCCATGTCCCTCCTCCCCACAGCCCACCCGCCATGTCCCTCCTCC
Source organism: Aotus nancymaae (assembly GCF_030222135.1). Classification (NCBI taxonomy): domain Eukaryota; kingdom Metazoa; phylum Chordata; class Mammalia; order Primates; family Aotidae; genus Aotus; species Aotus nancymaae. The sequence continues at coordinate 6,829,551 of NW_026988444.1, forward strand.
CCACAGCCCACCCGCCATGTCCCTCCTCCCCACAGCCCACCCGCCATGTCCCTCCTCCCCACAGCCCACCCGCCATGTCCCTCCCTCACCACAGCCCACCCACCATGTCCTCCCTCCCCACAGCCCACCCGCCATGTCCTTCATCCCCACAGCCCACCCGCCATGTCCCTCCTCCCCACAGCCCACCCGCCATGTCCCTCCTCCCCACAGCCCACCCGCCATGTCCCTCCTCCCCACAGCCCACCCGCCATGTCCCTCCTCCCCACAGCCCACCCGCCATGTCCCTCCCTCCCCACAGCCCACCCACCATGTCCCCCCTCCCCACAGCCCACCCGCCATGTCCTCCCTCACCACAGCCCACCCGCCATGTCCTCCCTCCCCACAGCCCACCCGCCATGTCCTTCATCCCCACAGCCCACCCGCCATGTCCCTCCCCCCCACAGCCCACCCGCCATGTCCCTCCCTCCCCACAGCCCACCCGCCATGTCCTCCCTCCCCACAGCCCACCCGCCATGTCCTTCATCCCCACAGCCCACCCGCCATGACCCTCCTCCCCACAGCCCACCCGCCATGTCCTCCCTCCCCACAGCCCACCCGCCATGTCCTTCATCCCCACAGCCCACCCGCCATGTCCCTCCTCCCCACAGCCCACCCGCCATGTCCTCCCTCCCCACAGCCCACCCGCCATGTCCTTCATCCCCACAGCCCACCCGCCATGTCCCTCCCCCCCACAGCCCACCCGCCATGTCCCTCCTCCCCACAGCCCACCCGCCATGTCCTCCCTCACCACAGCCCACCCGCCATGTCCTCCCTCCCCACAGCCCACCCGCCATGTCCTTCATCCCCACAGCCCACCCGCCATGTCCCTCCTCCCCACAGTCCACCCGCCATGTCCTCCCTCACCACAGCCCACCCGCCATGTCCCTCCCTCCCCACAGCCCACCCGCCATGTCCCTCCCCCCCACAGCCCACCCGCCATGTCCCCCCTCCCCACAGCCCACCCGCCATGTCCCTCCTCCCCACAGCCCACCCGCCATGTCCCTCCCTCCCCACAGCCCACCCGCCATGTCCTTCATCCCCACAGCCCACCCGCCATGTCCTTCATCCCCACAGCCCACCCGCCATGTCCCTCCTCTCCACAGCCCACCCGCCATGTCCCTCCTCCCCACAGCCCACCTGCCATGTCCCTCCTCCCCACAGCCCACCCGCCATGACCGTCACTCCCCACAGCCCACCCGCCATGTCCTTCATCCCCACAGCCCACCCGCCATGTCCCTCCTCCCCACAGCCCACCCACCAGCTGTGTCCTTCCCTCCTAGACGGCCTGCCTGCTGCGTCCCTCCCACCCCGACGTAGCCCTTGAGCTGCACATGCTCTGTGCTGTCCTCCATCTGCCTGCGTGCCTCCTCGTGCCCCTTTCCTACCCTGCCCTGGTTCAGGGAGTGTCCAGGGCCCATCCTCATCCTCAGGGCCTTCCCTGGCCCCTGCCGCTCTGTGCCCTGACGTGACCTGAAGCTGCAGAGTGTGCACCTCCCGCCTCCGTCATCGCTGCCCCCCTTCTAGGAGGTGCCCGCCTGCCTGATTGCCAGGGTCCCAGGGTGCGCGGTGCTGCTGTGGAGCCTGGGACGTTCACTGTCCTGGATCAGTTCTGGGGTTGGAGCCACACCTGGTTCTGGGCATTGACTGTCTCAGGTCAATTCTGGGGTCGGAGCCACAGCTGGGCTGGGACAGTCACTGCCCCGGGTGGATTCTGGGGTCGGAGCCACAGCTGGGCTGGGACAGTCATTGTTCTGGGTCAGTTTTGGGGTCGGAGCCACAGCCGGTGAATACACAGAACGTGCCGCCACCCAGCCCAGTGTGGTGTGCCCCTGGGTGCCGTCCCCACAGCCAGCCTGCGTCTCACCTCATCTCACCCTCTAGATGCTGTGGGCCCTGAGGGAGAGGATCACGGAGGCACTGAGTCGGGACGGCTACGTTTACAAGTACGACATCTCCCTGCCTGTGGAGCGGCTCTACGACATCGTGACTGACCTGCGTGCCCGCCTCGGCCCGCACGCCAAGCACGTGGTGGGCTACGGCCACCTGGGTGAGTGGCGCCCCGGGGCCATGGTCCTGCGTGTGCTGGGTGGTGGGCTCCACGGTCACGGTCGCCTGTGAGGCTGTGAGGCAGGGCGGGTTGACCTTGGTCTCTGGCTCGGCACATCTCCCGCAGACGCCGGCAGACCACCATGTCTAACGGGGAGGGGAGAATCCTAGTCGTTGTCATTACTTGTTTGGGATATTTTGGAAAGGACTCTGCCGTTGTGCACTTCTGATGGCAGAACACATGGCTCAGCTTGCCACACGTTCCGGGGCCTTCGCTGGGTTGCACAGTCGGAGGGCATTAATTAGCCTTAACCCTGGAGTTCAGGACGCGGGTGTCAGGGGCTCCTCTCACAGGGCCCGGCCCCGAGGTCTCTTCAGCGCTTGGCACACACACCTTCAGTTGGAAGGATTTCAAAACCAGTTTCAGATCATCTTTTTTTTCAGAAAAATCACGCTTTAACATGCAAGCTATTAATTCATAGGAAGAAAATGTTTCATTATTATTATTATTTTTTTGAGACGGAGTTTCACTCTTGTTGCCCAGGCTGGAGAGCAGTGGTGCAATCTTGGCTCACTGCAACCTCCACCTAATGGGTTCAAGTGATTCTCCTGCTTCAGCCTCCCAAGTAACTGTGATTATAGTCACCTGCCACCAGACCTGGCTAATTTTTCTATTTTTAGTAGAGACGACGGGGTTTCGCCATGTTGGCCAGGCTGGTCTTGAACTCCTGACCTCCGGTGATATGCCCGCCTCGGCCTCCCAGAGTGCTGGGATTGCAGGAGTGAGCCACTGTGCCTGGCCATTTTCTTATCAGTTCTTTGGAGCCTTGGAGCAAGGTGTCTAAAAGGCCAGCTTATAGGGCAGGGGTGGGAGCAGGACTGGGGGCGTGGCGTGTGGCTTTGGGGCCTGATAGGTGCTCACTCCGGCTTCTTCTCTGCCTGGTGGCACTGAGGTCACTGACCTGAAGCCCCCGTCCACCTGCCAATAAATGGGATTCAGGTGCCACCTGAAGGAGGGCCTGGGGTTTTGTTTGTGATGATGATGTGTTATTTACAAAGGGCTGTGCTGTCCCAGGCATCATTCTAAGCACTTGATGTGGAGAAACTTCTCTGCACAACAGCTTTTAGGAGTGGTGTTGCTGCTTCTCTTTCACACACAGGTAAACAGGTTCACAGAATTTGAGTAACTTGCCCAAAGTTGCCCAGCCTGGGGATGGGTCCATCCGGCAGATTGAAGTTGGATGGATGGTAATCTTCTGTGTTAGGAAGGCAGGACTCCTGAGTGGGTAATGGGGTGAGGGCACGATGGGTGTGTCATCACCCAGAGAAGAGGGGTGTGGGAGCCCCAAGAATACAGAATGTGACCTCGAGCCAGGAGGCCTCCCCTTCTCCGGGTAACTTCAGCCTCTCTTGGCCACAGATAAAACAGACCATCTTGGTCAGAAATGGAGTGAGCCCTCTGTTACTTTGCAAAAGCAAGAATTTGCTAGGTGTGGCGGCTCATGCCTGTAATCCCAGCACTGTGGGAGGCTGGGGTGGTGGATCACCTGAGGTCAGGAGTTCGAGACCAGCCTGGCCAACATAATGAAATGCCGCCTCCACTAAACATACAGAAAAGTAGCAGGGCGTGGTGGCATGCACCTGTAATCCCAGTTACTTGGGAGGCTGAGGCAGGAGAATCGCTTGAACCCATTAGGTGGAGGTTGCAGTGAGCCAAGATTGCACCACTGCACTCCATCCTGGGAGACAAGATGAAACTTCATCTCAAAAAAAAAAAAAAGAAAGAAAGAAACAAAAAACACGAATGGCTGTTGAATTTTTCAAATGCTCTTCCTGCACCTGCCATGGTCACCAGACTCACCCGATTTCAGAGCAACCGTTCGGTGTAAGTCATGGGCGATCGGTGTGGTGAGTTACGCCGACTGGTCGCTCTGAAGTCAGTGAGTCTGTGTTTCTGGGGTAGGCCAAGGCGGCCATGATCCTGGTTGTATTTTGCTAGATTGAGTTTGTTTGTGCTTGCTGTGGGATTTTGACAGGGGTCTTAGTGGGTGATTCTGTTCTGCACTGTTCCTTTCTTCTGTCTGTGCTGGATTTTGGTATCAACATCATAACGTGAATATTTTGCAGAACTTGCCAGTGGAGCTGTTGGGCCTGGAAGTTTTTCAGAGTATTTTAAAATTATAGCTCCATTTCTTTAATAGCCGTGGGACTTTTGAGCTTTCCTTTCTTCTAGATTGGTTTTGCTGAATTGTTTTTCCACATTAGCATAAAGTTGTTCTCATATTCCTTTGTTTTCTCTGCATGTAGCATTTGCGGGATGCCCCCACACCCTTTTGTTGTGTGGGAACAGGGTCTCGCTGTCACCCAGGCTGGAGTGCGGTGGCATAATCGTGGCAGGCCTGCCACCTCAGACACACCACCAGGCCTGGCTAACAAAAACATTTTTTTTTGTAGGCCCAGTGTGGTGGCTCACACTTGTAATCCCAGTGTTTTTAGGAAGCCGAGGCGGGAAGATTGCTGGAGTCCAGGAGTTTAAGACCAGCCTGGGCAACACAGTGAGATCTGATCTATACCACATATATATTTGTAGCGCCAGAGTCAGGTAGAGCCAGCTGTGTGGCCGGGCTGGTCTTGAACCCCAGGCCTCACGCAGAGCTTGCTCCTTGGCCTCTCAAAGCTGCCGGTGACAGGTGTGAGACGCTCTGCCTGGGCATTGCCTGCTGCTTGCATTACCACTTCCTCCTTGACCCGTGGGTTATGCAGGAGTGTGTTTCTTTTATCTTTTTTTTGTGTGTGTGTGTGATCCACCTGCCTCAGCCTCCCAAAGTGCTAGGATTACAGGTGTGGGCCACCACACCAGGCCCTAGGAACGCTTTTCATGTCACAGCTAGAGAGGGAGAAGGGGAAGGTATTGGCATCAAGTGAACAAAGAGCAGAGTATAGTAGACTTCCCGTGATGCACAGGTCAGCCCCTACAACAAGGAATTACCCAGCCCATCACGTCAGCAGTGCCGCCATTGAGAAACCTTGGTCTAGATGCATGGCCTGGGAGGGATGCAACAGCCTACTTTGTCCTTCTCTTTTCTTTTTTTCTTACTGATCTACCATGGTTCTAAGAAGAAATACCTGTGTATCACCATAGTTGATATTTGCAAAGAACTCTTGCAACGTATGTGAACTACTGCAGATGTCTGTGAATCCTGGGTTGCAAACATGGAACCCTGGGTGCTCGTTTCACACGGGTGACGACCAACAGCGTTCAGTGACAGTCAGGACTGAGACTGGCTGTGAGCTCGGTGTGGCCATTCAGGCTGACACTGGCTGGATTCAAATCTTATTCTTTTTTTTTTTGAGGTCAGAGTTCATGCTACCTATATAATCCAAAAGGTAGGGAATGGAATTGAAAATGGTTCTGGGTGATTTATTTACTTACTTCTTATTATTATTTTTAATGAGAAAAAGAAAGAGAAAGAAAAAGGGGGAGAGAGAACAGGATTCTTGCTCTATTGCCCGGGCTGGAATCAATCTAAAAATAGGTATTAAGAACCTCTTTTACGCCAATAATTGTGCTTAACAGCGGAGACAGGAAGGAATAAGGGAAGAAAATAACAAACAGCCGACCAATATTTCATTAAGTCTGTGAAATGCTATGCAGATGCTGAAGAGTGATTTACTTCCAATTATGTGGTCACTTTCAAAATAGGTGTAATATGATACCGAGAAAAATGTATGTTCTGTGGACCTGGGGTGGAGAATTCTATAAATATTCACTGAGTTTACTTGTTCCAGGTCTAAGTTCAAATCATAGATGTCCCTGTTAATTTTCTATGTCGTTGATCCGTCGAATATTAACAATGTGGTGTCACAGCCTCCCGCTATTATTGTGCGGGAGTCCAGGTCTCTTTATAAGGCATTAAGAACTTGTCTCATGTATCTGGGTGCTCCTGTATCAGGTGCATGTATATTTATAATCATTAACTCCTGTTGTTGCATTGATCCTTTTACCATTACGTAATGTCCTTCTTTGTTTCTTTTAGTCTTTGTTATTGTTAAAGTCTATTTTGTGAGAGATGAAAGTTACAACTCCTGTTTTTTTTTTTTCTCTCCATGTAATTGGTGAATCTTCCTCCATCCCTTTGAGTCTTTGTATGTCGTTTGTTGTGAAATATATCTGGATACAGTGTACCGATGGGTTTTGACTTTTTATTCAGTTTACCTGTGTCTTTAATTGCGGCATTTAATCCATTTAAATTTAGAATTAATATTAATATTTGTGAGTTCAATATTGTCATTTGATGCTAGCTGGCTATTGTGCCCTTTAGTTGATGTAGATTCTTCATTATAGAGATACTCTTTATGTTTTGGTAAGTTTGGGGGATGACTGATACTGGTTGTTCCTTTCTGTGTGTAATGCTGCTTTCAGAAGCTCTTGTAAAGCAGGCCTGGTGGTGATGAAATCTCTGAGTGCTTGCTTGTTCGCGAAAAATTTTCTTTTTCCTTCATTTATGAAGCTTAGTTTGACTGGATATGAGATTCTGGGTTGAAAATTCTTTTCTTTGAGGATATTGAATATTGACCTCCACTCTCTTCTAGTTTGTAGGGTTTCTGCTGAGAGGTCTGCTGTGAGTCTGATAGGCTTCCCTTTATGGGTAACGTGACCTTTCTCTCTAGCTGCCCTTAGAATTTTCTCCTTTATTTCATCCCTAGTGAATCTAGTGATTATGTGTCTTGGGGTTGCTCTACTTGAGGAATATCTTTGTGGTGTTCTCTGTATTACCTGGAGTTGAGTGTTGTCCTGCCTTGCTAGGTTAGGAAAGTTTTCCTGGATAATATCCTGAAGAATATTTTCCAGCTTGGATTCATTCTCTTCATGACATTCAGGTACACCTATCAAACGTAGATTAGGTCTTTTCACATAGTCCCATATTTCTTGGAGACTTTGCTCATTCCTTTTTACTCTTTCTTCTCTCATCTTGTCTTCTTGTTTCATTTCATTAAGTTGGTCTTCGACCTCTGATATCCTTTCTTCTGCTTAATCAATTCGACTGTTAAAACCTGTGCATACTTCTCAGAGTTCTCATATTGTATTCTTCAGCTCCATTAATTCACTTACATTCCTCTCTAAATTGTCTATTCTGGTTAGCATTTCATCAAACCTTTTTTCAAAGTTCTTAGTTTCTTTACATTGGGCTAGGACATGTTCTTTTAACTCACAGAAGTTCCTTATTATCCACTTTCTGAAGCCTAATTCTGTTAATGGAACGCACTCGTTCTCCATCAGGCCTTGTTCTGTTGTTGATGAGGAACTGTGATCCCCTGTAGAAGGAGAGGCATTCTGATCTTGGGTATTCTCAGCCTTTTTACGCTGGTTTCTTCCCATCATTGTGAGTTCATCCACCTGTCGTCTTTGTAATTGCCTACTTTCAAATTAGGTCTCTGAGTGGACGTCCAGCTTGTTGATTCCCAGCCCCGAAATCTGAGCAACCCACTGCGCCAGCCAAAACAGCGGCATTAAGACTCGTGGTGCTTTTCTGCCCGGGAATCTCCGGTCTGGCTTCCCTCTTGAGTCCCTTCTTCAATCAGGTAAATGGGCGACTCTGCCTTCCCGGAGCTCCAAATGTGGATCAAAAGGGGACCCAGTCCCGTTTACTCTGCACCAAGAACCACCGCGCCAGGGCACCGGCAAAACGGCCATGCTGGCCACAAGAGTCGCCCTGGCAACCCGTGGGGCTCCTCCCCTGGGAATCTTCTGGTCCATGGGTAACAAAAATTCGTCGGAGAGTGTGGCGTCCTCTCGTTCTGTGCGCTTTCTCTGGGAGCTACAATCCCGAGCTGCTAGTGATCAGCCATCTTGCATCTCTCTCCCCTATTTCATAATTTCCAAACGTGGTGGTTTTCTAGCTATTTTAAAAATGATTGACTTTGTGTTTATTGCATTATACCCAGGAAACTTGGTCCTCATCATATCAGGTTATTGAAACTCAGTCAGTGGGCAGCTTGTGGTCAGCTCTCATAACTGTAGAGTGCTTGAAAAAAATGTGCTCTCCGCGGTTGGTGGAATCAGCGTTTGTACAGATCCATCAGATAAAATGTATACATTGTGTGTTCACTCTACATCCTGCTGAACTGCCAGTCCCCGAGAGAGGCGCTAGAAATCCCCGGACATCAGACTGATGTGTTCCTCCTGCAGCTTTGGAGGTTCTCAGGGGCGGGGATGTGAGGTTTGGCGCTTGGTTCTGGTGAGTGGAATCTCTGACCTTGGTGGACTCACTCTGTCTCCCGTGTTGCCCGTCGCCTTGGCGTCTGCTTCGTGTATCACGCGGAGATGCTAGCTTTCTTTTGTTTAGCGTTTGTCAGATGTGCTGTTTCTCAGCCTTTCTGTTCTAAATGATTCAGGTGCGTTTCTCGTGGACGCCCCCAGACGGTTTTCCGTGCCGCTCGTCCGCCGCCTCTGATGAGAGCGTGTGGTTGGTGTGCGTGAGCTGTGGCCGGGTTTCGGTTTCTCCTTCGTCTCTCACTTCTTGTCTGTTTTTCCCTCTGGGTTTTGCTCTTCTTCTGGTTTACGTTGTCACTTAGCTTTTTGCCGTTTACTGTTGGTGGTCATCCTAGCACCATGGTGGGCACGTCTAGCCCTCTGGGTTTGAGGTTAATCAGAGTCATTCCCCAAAAGTGTGTGACAGTGAATTCTCTGTGTCTGCTGGGTTAGGTCTGGTGACCTCTTGTTTGCTCAAACTCCAGTCTGGAAGTTCCTGTGGAAGTATTTTGTATGTGTGATTAACATTTAAATCAGTAGATGTGGCGTACAGAAGCTCTCCTGCCACAGGGTGGGTGGGCCTTACCCAATCAGTCGAAGGCCTTTGCCATGGCGTGGGTGGGCCTTACCCAGTCATTTGAAGGCCTCAAGAGCAAAAATCTAAGGTCTCTCAAGGAAGAGGGGATTCTGACCCAGATGCAGACCTGAGCTGCAGCCCCGCCTCCTGCTGGGATCTCCAGCCTGCTGACCTGCACTTCAGATTGTGGACTTAGCTCCCCCAGTCACGAGTCAGTTCATTAAGATCAGTGTCTGTCGTCTCCCTGGGTCTCAGCGTGTCTCCGTTTTTCTCTCCGTGCATCTTTCTCTGAGCGTGTCTAGTCTCGCTCTCACTCGCGCTCTCTGCACACTCGCCCTGCTGCTTCTGCCTCTGGGAGCCCTGATGTGCGGCACGAGGGCTTCATGGCCCGTCACGTTCACTGTCGTTTTCCCTGCCGGCTTGTGATCAGCTCCTGTATTCACGGGCTCCACATCTGCAGATTCAATAACAGTGCAGCAATAAAAAACAGTACAAATAAAAGACATTGCAGTGTAACAGCGGCTGACACAGTATTTCCATTGCGCCAGTGGTGTAAGCGATCTAGAGGTGATTTAAAGTCTACGGGCGGAGCCGGGCATGGTGGCTGACGTGAGCCTGTGATCCCAGCAGTTTGGGAGCCTCGGGTGGATCATCAGACGCCAGGAGTTCAAGACCAGCCTGGTCAACATGGTAAAACCCCTTCTGTACTAAAAATGCAAAAAGTAGCCAGGTGTGGTGGTAGGTGCCTGTAATCCCAGCTACTCGGGAGGCTGTGGCAGGAGAATCAGTTGAACCCAGGAGATGGAGGTTGCAGTGAGCCAAGATTGTACCACTTCAGCCTGGGCAAAGGAGTGAAACTCTATCTCAAAAAAAAACAAAAAAAAAAAACAAAAAAGCATACAGGAGGACGTATGTGGTTTATATGCAAATCCCACACCATTTTCTGTCAGGGACTTGAGCATCTGAGGAATTTGATATCCAGGCCCCTGGGGACACCGAGGGGCACCTGCGTGCCGTGTGGCCGTAGTCTGGTTCTGCCGCATTCAGCCACGCGTCACCCTGTCACCATCCTGATTCTGTGTGGCAGTGTGCCCACAGCCTCCGCCCGAATCTCAGCCTCCACAGTGTTTTCCTTGGCACGGAAAACAGGTGACAGTACGGTTCAGATTTCGTCTGGAAACGTGCTGATGTCGTTGATAAAAATGTCTTTTCCCCGATGGATTTCAGTGGTTCTGGGTTGACAGTCACGTCCCAGCGGCGGAGGGGAGCCTCCTCCTGCCCCTTCGTTCTGCCGCTTCTGATCTGCTGGTGCAGAGACAGCCTTGGGCAGGGCCGGTCCCTTGGGGTGGAATGCAGGGGATCCGCTTTTTCTTGCCGCTTTCGGCTCCTTCCGCTGTCTTTGGGGCTCTGCAGTTTCACTCTGGTCTGGCCGGGTGAGTGTTTGCTTACCTGCCTGGCACTTGCTGGGCTTCAGGGTCTTGCTGGCTCCAGAAGTTCCGCAGCCACCAGAGTCTCTTCAAACAGTGCTTGCCTCCCTCTCGTCTCTTCCTGGAACTCAGTCCAAGCCCCACCTCGGCTTTCGGATGCTGCTGGCATTGTCTCCGGCTTGGCGGTCTCTGCCGCTGTGACCCGCCGTCGGACCTGTCCGTTAAGCGCCACGGGCCAGCGTGATGCGTTTCATCTCCAGAAGATTGGCATGGATGTTTAAAAAGTGCTGGGTCAGATTTTGTGGTTTTGTACTTTTGACAGCTTGGTGTTCTGTGTCTGGAAATGACAGTGTTGGAGGTGTTTCTGGGTCTGATTCTGACCTTGCCCGCGGTGGTTTGTCGTCTTGTGTGTGTGATTTTTGGCGTGAGCTTATATTCGTTAGATGTTTATCTGTAGGAATTATTTGAGGCCTGCAGGGGAGGTGGTTTGCTTTTGCAGTGGGTGGGGAGGGCGAGGGCCCGGGGCCCCACCTGGAAGTGCTTTAATCTGCACGTTCTCAGCTCGGTGCCTTTGGGACCCGAGGCAGCCTGAGTTCCGGCTGCAGATCCGGGTGCAGGCTGCCGTTGCTCAGTGATGGGGATGCGTCCTGAGCAGTGTGTCGTTAGCTGGTTTCGTTTTGTGTGAGCACCACAGAGGGCACTCATGCCCAGACGGCACAGCCGTACACACCAAGGCGGTGTGGCACAGCCATCGCCTGAGGTGACAAACCACAGCTGTCATCCGCTTCACGCCGGAAGCCGGTGTGACACGATGCTGCGTGTGTGCCTCAACACAAAAGGTGGTCCTAGGAAAGGCACCTTAGAAATGTGCTATAAAAAGTGCCACATCTGTGTAGGGTGCTCACCACAGTGGGTCTGCTCAGGCCAGTCAGTGAGTGAGTGGTGGGTGAGTGGTGGGTGAGTGGTGAGTGGTGAGTGGTGAGTGGTGGGTGAGTGGTGAGTGGTGAGCGGTGAGTGGTGGGTGGGTGATGGGTGGTGGGTGAGCGGTGAGCGGTGGGTGAGCGGTGGGTGAGCTGTGGGTGAGTGGTGAGTGGTGAGCGGTGGGTGAGTGGTGAGTGAGTGGTGAGCGGTGGGTGAGTGGTGAGTGGTGAGCGGTGGGTGGTGGGTGGGTGGTGAGTGGTGGGTGAGTGGGGAGTGGGGAGTGGTGAGTGGTGAGCGGTGAGTGGTGGGTGGGTGGTGAGTGGTGGGTGAGTGGGGAGTGGGGAGTGGTGAGTGGTGGGTGAGCGGTGAGTGGTGGGTGAGTGGTGAGTGGTGAGTGGTGGGTGGTGGGTGAGCGGTGAGTGGTGGGTGAGTGGTGAATGGTGAATGGTGAGTGGTGGGTGAGCGGTGAGTGGTGAGTGGTGAGTGGTGGGTGAGCAGTGAGTGGTGAGTGGTGGGTGAGTGGTAAATGGTGAGTGGTGGGTGAGCGGTGAGCGGTGGGTGAGTGGTGAGTGGTGAGTGGTGGGTGAGTGGTGAGTGGTGAGCGGTGAGTGGTGGGTGGGTGATGGGTGGTGGGTGGTGGGTGAGCGGTGGGTGAGCGGTGAGTGGTGGGTGAGCGGTGGGTGAGCTGTGGGTGAGTGGTGAGTGGTGGGTGAGTGGTGAGTGGCGGGTGAGCGGTGGGTGAGTGGTGAGTGGTGGGTGAGTGGTGAGTGGTGAGTGGGTGGTGAGTGGTGGGTGAGTGGTGAGTGGTGGGTGAGTGGTGAGTGGTGAGTGGGTGGTGAGTGGTGGGTGAGTGGTGAATGGTGAGTGGTGGGTGAGCGGTGAGTGGTGGGTGAGTGGTGAGTGGTGGGTGAGTGGTGAGTGGTGGGTGAGTGGTGAGTGGTGAGCGGTGAGTGGTGGGTGGGTGATGGGTGGTGGGTGGTGGGTGAGCGGTGGGTGAGCGGTGAGTGGTGGGTGAGCGGTGGGTGAGCTGTGGGTGAGTGGTGAGTGAGCGGTGAGTGGTGGGTGAGCGGTGGGTGAGCTGTGGGTGAGTGGTGAGTGGGTGGTGAGTGGTGGGTGAGTGGTGAGTGGTGGGTGAGTGGTGAGTGGTGAGTGGGTGGTGAGTGGTGGGTAAGTGGTGAATGGTGAGTGGTGGGTGAGCGGTGAGTGGTGGGTGAGTGGTGAGTGGTGAGTGGTGGGTGAGTGGTGAGTGGTGGGTGAGTGGTGAGTGGTGAGCAGTGAGTGGTGGGTGGGTGATGGGTGGTGGGTGGTGGGTGAGCGGTGGGTGAGCGGTGAGTGGTGGGTGAGCGGTGGGTGAGCGGTGGGTGAGCGGTGGGTGAGCGGTGAGTGGTGGGTGAGCGGTGGGTGAGCTGTGGGTGAGTGGTGAGTGGCGGGTGAGCGGTGGGTGAGTGGTGAGTGGTGGGTGAGTGGTGAGTGGTGAGTGGTGGGTGAGCGGTGAGTGGTGGGTGAGCGGTGAGTGGTGGGTGGTGGGTGAGTGCTGGGCAAGAGTGAAGGGCCTACGCACTCCTCTAGACCTTATCGCACACGCAACTACACAAAACCGATTAAGTAATTGTGCTACAACCTGGTGACGTCATAATTGAAGTGATGGGAATTTTTCTGCCCCACTGTAATGGTTTGGGACCAATGTCATCTCTGTGGTCCAGTGTTGAGGGAGCCACTGCTATGAAGCATGGCTGTACTCACACACTCTGTGGACCCCAGGCACGTGGCGCACGCCCGTCATCTTAGCGCTTTGGGGAGCTGAGATGGGAGGACTGCTTGAGGTCAGGAGTATAAGACTGGCCTGGCAACATAGTGAGACCCCCCAGTCTCTACAAAGACATGACGAGCTGGGTGTGGTGGTGCATGCCTGTGGTCCCAGCTCCTCAGGAGGCTGAGCTAGGAGGACTGCCTGGCACGGGAGGTGGACGCTGCAGAGTGAGGATCGCTCTCCTGCGCTCCAGCCTGGGTGATGGAGGGGACCCTGTCTCAAAAAAGCAAAACAATCGTATTCTGTGGAAATGGTTCTTCTCCTTTCACAGCCAGTCCTCCCTGGGCATGGCCTTGGTGGGGGCTGTGTTCACCCCTCTTTGGCTTGAGTGCGTGTTGGTGGGACTGGGGGGGGTCCCTGCTACACTCCCTGCCTGGGGTTTGTTCTGGTAGGGGTGGAGAATAGTTTTCTGTCTACCTCCTGTTCTAGTTCCCAGCTGGCTTGGACACTGCAGCTAAAGACAGATTAACAGGAGAAACACAGGCTGGTCAACATGGCTGTGGGAGCCCTGGGAATGAGTGATTCTCAAACAGGTGGCTGTGAATTCAGGCCCACGTGGCCTCTGAACCAGCAGTCACGATTTAGGGATGTCACAGGCAGGACGTGGACTGAGTCTCCAGGTGGCGTCTCGGAGGGGGCACGGAGCTGGCAGAGGGTGGCAGGACCTGAGCTGCCTTTACCTTTGTGTGTGCCGGAAGAGGGAGGGGCCTTTGCCCGTAATTCCTGTCGCACTCTTAGGCGGCACGTGAGTGGGGGGAGCTTTTCTTGGCCCTGCTGCTTCTCAGTTGCCTTTGTGGGAACAGTCTTCACCCCAGCATGGCACAGTTCGGGGTGGTGCGTCCTGGCTTGCCTCTGGGGCCCCTCCTCAGCGTCCCCTCCTCAGCGTCCAGCTCTACGTTAAAAGCCGCTGTTCTCGGCCTGGCAGCCCTTGAGCTGGTTTCTGGCTCCCTCTCCTGCTGGCCTGGAGGTGGGATGGGGTCCTCACTTGGCCCTGACCCTGGCTCTGCCCAGCCTCTGAGCCATCACCTTCTTGATCTCTGAGGTCAGAAGAGGGGGTTGTGCCTGGGCCGGGCCAGGGCCAGGGTCTATTGGGAGAGTTCTGAGAGCCACTGCCCTGGGGGCTCAGTGTGGGGTGAGTGGACTGGAGGGGAGGTGGCTGGGGGCTGGGGCTTTGTCTGCAGTGGGCACTGGCTGCGCAGCTCCAGGGACGGTGTCTGTGGGATGGGGGTGTCTGATAGAGCTGCCCTGGGGCAGTGACTGTTGAGGGGTTGAGGGGGGCGTCCAGATAGAGCTGCCCCAGGGGTGGTGACTTCGGGGCTGGGTGAGGGGGGCGTCCAGATACAGCTGCCCTGGGTGCCACTGCGGACCCCTCTGTCTGACCAGGTGCTGGGGCTACAGGCTGGGAGACTGTCCTGGGCTCTTCCAGGTCAGGACGGAGGCAGTCGCATGGGGGGTCTCTCATGTGGTCACTCTCGGCTCGGGGAGATGGGAGCCCTGGGCTGGCCTCAAGCGGAGGGCGTGGGACGAGGGGGAGAGCCTGGGGACAGAAGCAGGGAGAAGCCAAGGTAGCAGAGGTCCCAGAGCAGGTGTTGGCATGTCCAGGGCAGGTGTCCTGACGGTGAGGCTCAGCCAGGGGGGTCTTGGAGTTGCTGGGGAGGGGATCTCAGGAGGGGCTGTTGGGGGAGGAGTGGGGTCCTGGAGGCTGCCCCGCCCAGCCTCACCCGAGCGCCCTTGTCCTTCCAGGAGACGGTAACCTGCACCTCAATGTGACGGCGGAGGCCTTCAGCCCGTCGCTGCTGGGCGCCCTGGAGCCGCACGTGTATGAGTGGACGGCCAGGCAGCAGGGCAGCGTCAGCGCGGAGCACGGCGTGGGCTTCAGGAAGAGGGACGTGCTGGGCTACAGCAAGCCACACGAGGCCCTGCAGCTCATGCAGCAGCTCAAGGCCCTGCTGGACCCCAAGGGCATCCTCAACCCCTACAAGACGCTGCCCGGCCAGGCCTGACGGCCGCTCCTGTCACTGCCAAGGCCCGCTGGGGGTCAGCGATGGCTCTCGGGGCGGGAGTGTTGTGCTGGCTCTGAGTGGTGAGCTGGCAGTGGGCAGGGGACTATGGCCCACACTGGGAACTGCAGGACGCAGGCCCTCTGCAGGAGCCTCTGGCAGAGCTGGGCGTAGGGTAGACTCCCTCCTTTGCAGGCTCTGCTGCCGTCCTGACCGGTCGGGGTGGCATCAGCTTTTCCTGTGTGGAAGCGGAACTGGGTCTCACTTGCCTGGTCGGGGGGTCTCTGGCTCTGCCTTGCTTGCCGAAGCTCTGAGGCACTGGGTGGTGGTTCTGCCGTTTGCTGCTGGTGGGTAGTGGGGGGCTGTGGGCAGGGCCACATGGGCCATGACCCTGGGTTGCTGAGATGACCCAGGCGCTGAGGCTCTGCTGAATGGATCCAGGTCCCACAGGCTGTGGGTGCCCTTGGGAGGGGTGATGGTGGCTGGTGTCTGGGCCCGAATGACGGGAACGTGTCATTTCCTCCATCTTCTAGAGGGCCCGCCGGCTGGGAAGACGGTTACCAGGGCGAGCTGTGTTCTGAGTCTCAGGTTCTGCTTCTGCAGAGGGTGTGCGGAGGCGTGAGTGACCCTGGGCAGCTGGTGGGCTTCTGTCGTGAATGTCCGGTAAAAATCTGAATTGGCTGCAACCTTCTCTATGCTTCTGTCACTGAAAAATCATCTTACGAAACCCGTCTGGAAGCGTCTATGCATCCCGTTCGCAAAACCCTGGGCCGCTGGGGCCATAGTGTGGCCAGGGCCTGGCCCTGCTGTGACTGCCGCTGTGTTCTCCCTGCCCCTGTCCCCGTGCACTGTCCTGGTGGTAGCTGAGCTCCTACAGGCTGCACGGGGCAGGCCTGGACGTGGAGTGGGCCCCTTGTGGCTCCTGGTGGCCCTGGAGGCCCTCAGTGGCTGGGCCTGTCCCTGTGGGCATCAAGGCTCTCGGATCCTGCTCAGAGGTGGAAATGTGCCCTGCCGCCATGCAGAGCCCGCCTGCCTAGCCAGGGCCCTCTGTGGACAGGCCACGTCTTGGTGGAGTGGCCATGGCCACTCTTCGCCATCTCAGGCCGGGTACCCTGGGCACCCGCACAGTGTCTGTTGCGTAGAGCAGACCCCAGGCTCCTGCCTTTCCCTCTGACCTCTTGTTGGGGGGGCGGCCATTTTCCCACTGTGTTCTCTAGCTCTGCCACTGGGCTCATGGACCCTGCGGGGTTGGCTGCAGGCCAGGGTGAGTTGCTGAGCCGCTGACCAGCTGTGCACCTGCCATCCCACCCCGGGTGGCTGCTGCTGGCCCAGCTGTGGCTTGGGGGCTTTCAGGCTTCTGCCCATGCTGGCCACACGACCCCACGTCCCACCCCTGGGCAGGGACCTGTGATTCTCAGATCTGGGGTCTGTCGCCCTCCTGAGAGCCCCCGGCCATGCTCTAAATGCTCACTTCTGCTGTTGGAGAGGCCAGCCGGGGGACAGGGAAGAGCCCAGAGCCCCAGGCTCCCCGTGAGGATCTGGGCCCAGCACGGGCTGTGGGGCTGTGGAGGCCTGTCCTCGCCTGCTGAGAAGACTCCGACTGGTGGGGTGCCTGCGCAGGGCAGAGGAGGAATCCGTCCCTCTAGTGGTCTCTGGACCTCTGCGTCCACACTGCCTGCCGCCCGGCTTCTGGGGACTGGAGGAGCAGACACAGCCCCAGGAGTGTTGGAGGAGGAAGAGGCCGTGGCCACTCTTCCCCGGGGGTCTGGCTCCAGGAGGCTGTGGTGACCCTTGGGCCCGAGCCCTGTCAACAGCCAGGGCACTTGTTCCTGGAGCTCCATGGCTGGGCCCTGCCGTGTTCACCTCCAGTTCATCCAGCAATGGGGAGAGGGGCTTCTTAGACCCACCTCAGGCTTCTCTTTTGTGCCTTTAAATGATGGGAAGTACAACACAGCCAGGCAAAGCGGGTGCCAGCGAGACATCTGGCTGCCACGAGGAAGCCCACACTGCGTGGCGGCCGGGAGGCCAGGGATGCTCACGTGCTGGAAACCTGCCAGGTTTCTCTACCCAACAGCAGGAAAACCTGATCAGACCCAGATTTCCAGATACGGACCGTGTGCCTCGCAACCTGAGGGTTAACACGGGTTGTGAGTGACTCTGATGGGGGAGAACTCGGTGAATCTGCTTAAGGCAGGCCACCGGCCTTGGTGTCCCGGAGATAGCTGTCGGTGGCCACGTGGCAGTGTTGAGTGTCCCCGGTCAGCTGTGTGTAAAAGAAATGCAGGAATTCCACACCGTCCAGCCTCAGCCTGAGCTTCTGACAAAGCCTGCGGCCACGTGGAAAGCAGTGAGAACAGGTAGGTGGGGAGGAGGCGGGGTCGGACCCTCCGTTCCTTACGCAGCGTCTCCGGCCAGCTGGATTCTGACCCTCCATTCCATCTGCAGCGTCTCTGGCCAGGCGGGTTCCGACCCTCCATTCCATCTGCAGCGGCTCCAGCCAGGGTCATTGGGGTTTGGAGGTGCTGAGGGGTGGCCTTTGTGTTTGGATTAGAAGTCGGCAATTGTCACATTAAGAACTCTAAGCTCCTGCAACGTGAGAAGATGTTACACAACCAGGGCCCCTGGGCTGAGGCCGAGGAGGGGGCAGAGGGAATGGCAGGAGGGGCCCCAGGCAGGGGCAGAGCTGCCTGTGTACAGCTCCGGAGAGGGAAGAAGGTGCAGGCCTGGTGGTCTCAGCCCCAGGGGAGTGGAGTGTGGGTAGGGAACTGCCTGCCCCTCCCACCCTACCCACCCCAGGGCAGCTGGCCCCTGGGAGCGCCCTTGGGAAAGCCAATTTCCTGAAAGCAGAAGGCCACGTGGTTGGGATCCAGGGGGTGTCTGATGGTTGTGGACTCGTCCCTGAGGAAGGGTTTGGGGTTTGGGGCTCCTGTGGCCCTGCAGGCCCTGGAGGACGTCCATCAGGACCCTGGCTGTGGGAGGCAGAGGTGACAGGCCTGCAGGGCAGTGTGCCTGGGCCCAGATGGCAGGCACGTCACCAACCAGTGACCAGAGCTCTGGCCACCTGTCCTGGTGCATCAGCCTCCTAGCAATGGGCTTCATGCTGGCTGCTCTCCAGAACTCTTGGGGTTCAGGCCCTGTCCCGCTGCCTCTGGGCGCCTATGACCTGCAAAGGCGCTGCCCCCGGCCTGTGTCCCTTGGGGTGCGCTGTCTGGGACCCTGAAGTTTCCTGTGCGGTAGCTGTGTCCACCCCACCCAGGTGACTTAGAGGAATGGAAAATAATCCTTCCTCAAGGAGCTGGTCCATTGCCCGGCGTGGTGGCTCACGCCCGGAATCCTAGCACTTTGGAGAGGCCGAGGTGGGAGGATTCTTTGAGCTCAGAAGTTTGAGAACAGCTTGGGCACACATGGTGAGACTCTCTCTCTACAAAAAAATTAAAGTTTAGCCAGGCGTGGTGGGACACACCTGGAGTTCCAGGTACAGGAGGTCCCTACGGGGAGGTTAGGGTTACAGCTGCAGGAGGCCCACGCGATTGCACCACTGCACTCCAGCCTGGGTGACAGAGCAAGACCCCCAAATAAAAAGCCGGTCACGGAGGCCGAGAGCAAATAGCTGCTGGAATGTGGCACTGGCTGGTGGGGGGAGGGCGGGGGCCCTTGGGATAGACCGGGAGCTCGAGTTGAGGGTTGGGGGCAGGTGGAGGGGCCAGGGCGCCCAGGGCTGTCTTGGGAGCCCTCCTGATACCCAGGCCCCGGGCCAGTTTCCTTCTGGTGGACCATCCCAGACCTGAGCCCTCCTGTCCACTTTTCCTTGGACCCGCACACAAGGAGCTGGGGCGGCCGGCTGCCCCCAGGCTGAGGCCCTGGGCCAGGCCCCTCCTGGCTTTGGTAGATGGTCAGACCCAGGGCAGGCACGGGTGCTTGGCCATGCCCCCCAACGCTGCCTCTTGGACCTCAGTGGGGAGGACAGACCAGAGCAGGGCCCTGGAGGCCACAGGGGCTGGTAGGGGTGGTCATCCTGGCAGCCTCACATTCAAGGGCTCTGCCCTCCTGTGCCCACCCCTGGAGGGGGAGTCCCTAGAGGGAGCATCGGCCCTGTCTCCCCACCTGCCCTTCTGGACAGCGAGAGTTGCTGTGAAGTTTCTAGACAGTGGACAGGTGAGGAGGCGCCTCCTGGGTGTGCCCGGGCGTGGCCTGACAGGGCTGGGGTCCTGCTGGGCTGTCTGCCCCCGTGCCTGTGGGCAGGTCCTCAGGTGGCCTCCTGGCTTCTGCTTCACCCCCTCCCCACCGGCCTGTGCCAGCGGCTGTGCAAACAAGAGGCCACAGTGGCCGGGAAACAGGGTGACACTCCCTTTGTTTCCGGCAAAGTGTGCGGCGCTTGGAGCCACCTTCCCGGGTTCCAAGGCCTTGGGGCCCGGGGGACGAGGGGACGGTGCATGGCGGCCAGGGATGCTGGGCGTCACTGGGGAACGGTGAGAATCGTTCTTCCTGGTGGTGAGAGTTTGCCCCCGGGCTCTGGGAAGCAGAGACTGGAGCAGGGCTGGGGGTGTGCACATGGGCAGGTGGGTGGCCCTGGATGGTGGAGGACCAGCGGGAGGAGTCCTATGGGGAACCCCCTCCTGCCAGCCCCTGGCTGACCCACAGTCCAGTCCACTGCCTGCCCCAGGACGGGAGACTTACTTCCTGCAGCCCTGGACCTGGGATCTGAGACCCAGAAGCTGACTCTGTCCTTTGTCTGCTGTATTCTGAGTTAGGGTACCCCTGCCCCTGCCCCGAGGTGGCCCTGGGCTCGCCCCCCCACCCTCAGTGCGACGGAAAAGGGAAACGAGTGTTGGTCCTGCCCGCTCCTGGCTGCTGCCCGCCCGCCTTGGGTCTGCTGGGTGCGGCCCTCCCAGTGGGACCAGTGCTGATGGAGGCGGGTTCCTGGGCACGTGGAGCTGTCCCTTACATGAAGCGGCTGAGGGGCCTCTGGCCAGCACCCCCCCAGGTTAGGGCTCTGCCATGGGGCGTGTGCATCTGCTCTGACAAAGAACGTATGCATTTGACTGGCGTTCCCGAGTCACCGTGGACCAGGGGCCTGCCAGAGCAGCTGATTCCTATCGGGGAGCTGGGGCCAGGCAGACACCTGTCTCTCTGGGGCTCCTGGCAGAGCCCCACTGGTCACAGGCAGCCTCCTCCTTCTGGCTGCTGGGTCTCTGTCCCTTTTCCCCTGGGGCTGGGACCACTGCTCCACGCCACGCTGTACTGTCCCTGTCTGCCCCCGGAGGGGTGCTTGAAGGTGGCTGGTGGCTGAGGACCCCCCGCCCAGGCCCACCCTTCTTGCTCAGGCCCCATAAGTCACTTGGGGTCTGGGGAGCTGGGGACTTGGACTCAGGAGGGAGGTGCCTGGCTGTGACCCTCGGGCGTGTGTCCCCGGGCACGTCGCTGCCCACCGGCCCCACCGTCTGTAACGTGCAGCTCGGCCAAGGGGATTCTGGGGTCAGGACCCATGAGGCAGCATGTGCTTTGCTCCTGGGCTGAGCCCGTGGTGCTCTGGGCAGGCTGGGTGGAAGGAGCCAGGGAGGCTCCCTAATGGGGGAGCGAGATCCCACACAGATGTCTCTGGACAGTGGAATGTGGAGGGCACAGGGTGCGCCAGGTGGAGAGCTGCCCAGCTGTGCCAGCAAGGCCCTGCATCCTCCCGCCTGCCATGAGCACTGGGAGCGGCTCTGCCGGCCCCTCCCACAGACTCGGGCCAAGGAGGTCGACAGAGCAGCTGGAGGGAGATGCCCAGGCTGGGGCAGGGGCTCCAGGCCCCCTGGGCTGCAGGGGCAGGTAAATGGAGAAGGGAGGCCGGGGGCACTGGGCCTCTGCAGGCAGCCAGACAGCGGGGCTGGGTCCCGGTGGGAGGGGCTGTGCAGAGCTCCCTTCGGGGGGTGTCCCAGCCGCCCAGCCCAGGGAGTCTGATGCCAGGGAGTCCATGTCTGCTCGGCCCCTCCTCCCAGCCCCTCAGCCACCTCCTTTCTGCCCCTGTGACTGGGGGCCTGAGACAGGCCCTGGCTGGGGCCAATCCCAGAATCCAGGCTGGGTTGGCACCGACAGGGAGGGGTGGTGGGAAAGTGGCCAGCGTGTGGAGAGCGTGGTGTCGGAGGGCATGGCGGGCACTAGGGCCGCGGGAGGCAGCCAGGGCGGCACATTCGTGGCCTGTAGCTCTGTGGAGCACCTGCGCTTTTCCTGTGGATTTGCTCTCGCTCTTGGCCACAGCGCTGCCGCGTGTCCCTGGCTGCTTGTCTCAGAATTGTATCTGTTTCTTGAAGAGAGAAATGAACTTTGATGCAGCAAAATCTAAAGGGATATTTGTATTTATTTTCCGCTTCCGTGTCCTGTTTCAAAACGTGTTGTCCAGCCGAAGATTTTAAAAAGTCAGATTTTCATCTAGTATAAAGCAGGCTCAGAAAGAGGAGGAGGAGGAGCGGGAGGAAGAGGAGGAGGAGGAGCGGGAGGAAGAGGAGGAGGAGGAGCGGGAGGAAGCCGGGGAATCCGGCTGGGCTTTCCTTGCTCATCGTCGCAATGGCCGCCTGGCCCTTGGCCCTCTTGTCTGCGTCTGGTCCTGAGTTCTGAGCTCAGAAGCCCTCGCTGTGCTGTTGGGGCCCACCAAATCCGTCCCTTGTGGGGACAGCTCCCTCCAAGCCCCCCGGGGATGGACCCTGAGGGTGGGGCGGGGGAGCAGGGGGCAGCCCCTGGGCAGGTCCTCCCAGGGCCTGGCGAACACGGGCCCATCCAGGGCGCCCCAGACTCCCTCAGCCAGTTCTTCCCGAGAACAGAACAGTTAAGCCCAAGCCCTGGATGGAGGTGTGGGGAGAGGGCGTGGCTCCCGCCCCGGCAGGCAGGTGAGCGTCTGGGGATTCAGTTCACTCTGCCCCACAGCCTCACCCCGCCTGTGCCTGCGCCTCGGGGAGCCTGAGCCGGCAGGGGCCAGGCGGTGGGACCTCGGGGAGCTCAAGCCTCGGCTGTCCCCTCGGAGGCCTGAGGCCAAGCAAGATGTTGTCCACACTGGGCGGCTTGCAGAGGTAAGGGGGGCAGCTGGGCCCTCCCAGGTGGGCAAAGCGCTTGATCTGTGGCTCTTCTGAGACTGACAGAAGTGAGTTTTGCGTTTGTCTTTCAAAGGAAGTTACTTGGATTTGGAGGCTCTTCCTTCTCATGCTTCCCTCAGTTCACCTGCCGTGGCTTAATTTCGGAAGTAGGGGGCCCGTCCTGCCCAGGCCTGGGGCTGGTTCTGGGTATTTGGGGGTTCTTGGATGTGGGGCCCCCTGAGAAAGCTGCCCCCCAATACTGTGGCGTGGAGACGCTCGGGGGACGGCCGAGGAGGGCAAGACCTGCTGGGCTTGGGACCTCCTGGCCTCGGTCTGCGACTCAGGCCCGTGGCTGGGCCGTGTTGGTGGGAGCGCCTGGCGCTTGTTGGGACGCCGGTTGTGTGTGCACTTTAGCGTGGTCTTGGAGCTCTGGGTGGTGAGGGGGAGGCTGGGCTCGGCTGTGTTATCTCCCTTCTATAAGCAGGAGGTGGATTTCTTCCCAGCTGGGTTTGCAGGGGAGGTGGGTGTGCCTAGAAATGCCTTGCATTTTCCTTCTCCTGTTTGCCATCTGTTTGGGGTTTCCAGGGCAGTTTGAAGCTGTTGCTGCCCTTGCAGGTCCCGGCCTCCCCAGGGCACATGCCATCATGAATTCGATCACCTTCCTTTAAGGGGTGACTTAGGACCAGCCGCCAGGACGCTGGCTGAGGAACCCGTCTCAGGGCTGAGAGGTGTGTGGCCTGCTGCCTGACCTGGGCGTCCTAGGAGTCCTTGTGGACCTTGTGACCATGTTGTGAAGAGGAGGCCCAGGGGCTGGGGGGTCAGGCTCACTTGATTAGCTGGGGACCAAGCTGAGGTGTTCTGGCTGCCCCGGGGCCACCTGAGGTCGGCCAGAGCGGGTGTGCCTGACCCCAGCTGAGACTCTGGGCGAGACCTGGGAGGCACTGCGGCCGAGGGTCCCAGGGGGAGGCCAGGGCACAGGCTCCTCGGCTCCTGGTCTCAGTGCCTGGCAGGGTGGGCTCCCTGTGGTGGTCCCTGCAGGCTGCAAGTCCCACGCTATGGCCAGGAGCATTGACTCTGCATGTCCCAGGCTCCACTGAACACAGGGCTGTGTGCGCCGCCCCCTGGAGGGAAGCCCCGAGTCACTTCCCCACAGCCCTGGACAGCAGCCTTGCTGAGCCTCGCGTGTGTTTTCCTGGGACTGGGGAAGTGTGGGAGGCTCATCTTGCTGGGTGCAGCTTGTGTGGCCTGTGGACGGAAGGAGCCTGGGGACACGGGATGGTGATGGCTGGTGCAGCCAGGCAGGTGCCTTGCCCACCCGGTGGTTCAAGGAGCTGCCCAGAGCCAAGGAGAGACTTTGCCCAGAGGAGAGACGCCAGCAAGGCCCAGTCTTAACCACCGGCCATGGTAAATCCACGCTGCCAGGCAAAGTGCCCACTTGGGTCCTTGCCGATCCTTTGTTCTGCTGGCTGGCGATGACTCAGGCACCAAACTCTGAGCTATAGCAAGGTTTGGGGCAATTTGACTTGGGGGAGTTGCTTCCCTGGGGTGTGGCCAGGTATCTTTGGTGGGGAGGGGACTCATGAACAGAGAAGATGTGGTACAGAGCCCATGGGAGCCAGCATGCCAGTGTGAACACCCAACATTTGAGACAGGTCTCAATTTGGAAAGTTGATTTTGCCAAGGTTGAGGACACACGCCCGTGACCCAGCCTCAGGAAGTCCTGATGACGTGTGTCCAAGGTGGTCAGAGCACGCTTGGTTTTATACATTGTCGGGAGACATGAGACATCTCAGCATGTGCAAGATGAACGTTGGTTCTGTCTGGAAAGGCGGCACCACTGAAGCAAAGGCTGGAAGACTGGAAGCCAGGAGGGAGCTTCCAGGTTAGAGGTAGTTAAGGATAAATGGCTGTGATCTTTTGAGTTTATTTCAGCCTCTCCAAAGGATAGTTTATTCCTAGATGGTCAGGTCCTGAGTTACTAGGAAAGTTCATTTTTAGCAGGTTGTGAAGCCTCATGTCTTTGGAAGAGAAATTAGGGGAAGAAAGGGAGAAAAATAGCAACAGACAAAAGAAAAATCCTGAAAAATCAGCATAGGCCACACTCTCAAGTCCACACACCAGTAGGCAGGAGTGACAGTGACTTATGTATGTAAATAGATTTGTTACTTCCTTCTGAAGTGTAAGTTGTCTATCTTACTCCAAATTAGGAAAAATAGGAAAAAAAAAAAGAAAAAAATTGAAAACATTATTTTGAAGACTTGTAGCCAAGAAAAATTACAATTTGGTCCAAACTGTAGAAAATAGTAAAAATTTAAAAAAGTTAGGCAAGACTAGAATCTAACAACAGGTGTACGATAGTTTTTGAAACATAATTTTTTGGCCGGGCATGGTGGCTCACACTTGTAATCCCAGCACTTTGGGAGGCTAGGGTGGATGGATCACAAGGTCAGGAGTTTGAGACCAGCCTGGCCAACATGGTAAAACCCCATCTCTACTAAAAATACAAAAATTAGCCAGGTGTGGTGGCGCACACCTGGAATCCCAGCTACTCAGGAGGCTGAGGCAGGAGAATTGCTTTAACCTGGGAGTTGGAGGATGCAGTGGGCTGAGATTGTGGCACTGGACTCCAGCCTGGGTGACAGAGCAAGATTCCATCCCAAAAACAAAACAAAACAAAAACAAAAAGAAACGTAATTTTTCTCTCTCCAGTTTCCCATTTTTGCTAAAGACAAATCATGGTAGGATTGGTTTGCTCTTTTATACTTGTATTATTTGTATACAGTGCAGCAACAAGAATAATTATTTTTTACATAGGCTTTCTTTGTTGGGGGGAGGGAGAGATGGAATCTGGCTCTGTGACCCAGGCTGAAGTGCAGTGGTGCCATCTCAGCTCACTGCAACCTCCACCTCCTGGGTTCAAGTGATTCCTATGCCTCAGCCTCCTGAGTAGCTGGGAATACAGGTGCATGCCACCATGCCCAGCTAATTTTGTATTTTTTAGTAGAGATGGGGTTTTGCCATGTTGGCCAGGCTGGTCTCGAATTCCTGACCTCAAGTCATCTGCCCACCTTGGCCTCCTAAAATGCTGGGATTGCAGGTGTGAGCCACCATACCTGTCCTACTTGGGCTTTTAAATTGGCTTTAATGGAACATTGTTCCATAGGAGGAATCTCGGGTAAGACTTTTTTAAAGCCAAGTCCTGCCACCAATTTGTGCCATCAACTATTTATGAGTTGGATGATCCTCTCCTCTTGAGGATCCAAGATAAACTTGGAACTCCTGAACCTGTCAGAAGGTGATATTCTTTACTTACCACAAGTCAGGACCCCTGCACAGGGACTGTGTAGACAAAGGTATGAGGCCAGTTTTTCCAAGGGGCTTTTATTGGGTCCATAAGTCAAGTTTGAGTCCTTAAAGAAAAGCACACCGTTCCAATCAGTCTTGGTAAAATAACCAGTTTCTCTAGTTGTGTCCTGTTACAAATGAAAACAGAACCTTTTTTCTATTTTTTTTGAGACGGAGTTTCGCTCCAGGCTGGAGTGCAATGGTGTGATCTCGGCTCGCCGCAACCTCCACCTCCTGGGTTCAGGCAATTCTCCTGCCTCAGCCTCCTGAGTAGCTGGGATTACAGGCAAGCGCCACCGTGCCCAGCTAAATTTTTGTATTTTTAGTAGAGATGGGGTTTCACCATGTTGACCAGGATGGTCTCCATCTCTTGACCTCGTGGTCCACCCACCTCGGCCTCCCAAAGTGTGAATTAAATTTTTTTTTTTTTTTTTGAGACGGAGTTTCGCTCTTGTTACCCAGGCTGGAGTGCAATGGCGCAATTTCGGCTCACCACAACCTCCACCTCCTGGGTTCAGGCAATTCTCCTGCCTCAGCCTCCTGAGTAGCTGGGATTACAGGCACGCACCACCATGCCCAGCTGATTTTTTGTATTTTTAGTAGAGACGGGGTTTCACCATGTTGACCAGGATGGTCTCGATCTCTTGACCTCGTGATCCACCCGCCTCGGCCTCCCAAAGTGCTGGGATTACAGGCATGAGCCACTGTGCCCGGCCGAAAACAGAATCTTATTGTACTTATGCAGATAACTGTATTGTCATAAGTTAAAAATGCTCACAAATAGTTTCCAAATTCTGGAGAAATCAGGTAGAGAAAAACAAATATGCTCCAAATTTTGTTCATAGGACTATACTCAATTGTTAAAAGCTGTAATAACGTAAAAGAAAAGTTTTCTTCATGCTAAAAAACAAAGGATCAGCAACGTTTTAAGAAAAAAGTTAAAAAGATTACTTTAGTCTTCTATCAGTTCAGTTATGCAGTCAATTCCTGTTCTGCGTGATATTCGTGAACATTTCAGCTCTTTATGAGAGTCCCGAAAGTTTCTTCCTCTGTCTCCAACGTATCAGAACCCTGTATTTAAGAACACCTGTTAAGAATTCTGTGGCTGATTATAAAACCACCTTAAAGAGGACCAAAACAAGACGACTGTCCGTGAATGACAAAACGTTTCAGGGCAGCCGTAGTCAGAGACACAACTGACAGGGACATTTGTTACCTCCGTGGCACACAATGATGTAACGTAAGAATTACAATTGTTACTGACAAAGTACACTAAGGTATATCAGAACTATAGAAACTTCTCATAATTTTGGAACACATGCCAAGAACATATTTATACAAACACATCCTAAAGAAAACCAAATACCATTTCAAACTTGACAATGCTTCCTGAAAGATTTTTATACCAAATAAGCCAAACTGTCATTTTTGGACTTTAGGGAACCTAATGTATTAATGGATTAATTAGGTCACAAAAAGACATAACTTATAATTTGATTTTGGAAAGTTTGTCAAGTATCAAAGGTTAAAATACTAATATCACAAAACGGGATCATTCATTTAACCAAAGTGATAACTCAAAGATTTCAAAAAGACAAAGAAGTCTTCATTCTTTGAGAGAGGAGACTCAATGTTCCAAACAGTAAGCCCTAATAAAAACAGCATGAAGACGATTTAATTTGTTTTCCAAAATTTTATAAACTATAACATTTCAATCTTGACCATAAGATATAACTTCCATACGGCTTTATAACTTTCATTTATGCGTTAAGAAAACCTTGTAAATCTGGCACAGGTCTGTATACGGGTCTTGCATCAGCATGTCCTTGACATTAATGATCAATTTATAGACAAACTGAACTTATTTTATCTCTCAAAATCAGCCCTTATAATCTTACATGCCCACCTTTTCTTTGATAGTCCCTGGGCCTTGTTGAATAACTCCCTGGGAGTTAAATAGCTTTATTTATTTTATTTTATTTTATATTTATTTATTTATTTATTTATTTGAGATGGAGTCTCACTCCGTCACCCAGGCTGGAGTGCAGTGGCGTGATTTCAGATCACTGCAGCCTACACCTCCTGGGTTAAAGCGATTCTCCTGCCTCAGCCTGTGGAGTAGCTGTGGTTGCAGGCACCTACCACCATGCCTGGCTAATTTTTGTATTTTTAGTAGAGATGGGGTTTCGCCACGTTGGCCAGGCTGGTCTTGAACTTCTGACCTCAGGTGATTCACCTGCCTTGGCCTCCCAAAGTGCTGGGATTACAGGTATGTAGCACCACACCCATCTGCAAAGAGTTGAATAGCTTTAATTTCTGACTCTGTGTTTCAAGAATGCAGTTTATTTTTATTGTCATCTTCTACCAGGCCTGAAGATTGGGCTTTAATTACTGTCAGTGTTTAAAATGCAGCAGGACTTGGTGTCCTTTTCACACCCGGGGTCAAAGTCCCGTAACTTAGTGTCACAAGTACTTTAAAAGTGCATACAGAGAGATACGTGGATTTGATAACCTTAATTTTAAAAAGTTTAAGACTGGATGCAGTGGCTCATGTCTGTAATCCCAGCACTTTGGGAGGCTGAAGCAGGTGGATCACCTGAGTTCATGAGTTTGAGACCAGCTTGGCCAGCCTGGCCAACATGATGAAACCCCATTTCTACTGAAAATACAAAAAATTAGCTGGGCATGGTGGTGGGTGTCTGTAATCCCAGCTACTCAGGAGGCTGAGGCAGGAGAATTGCTTGAACCCAGGAGGCAGAGGTTGCAGCGAGCCGAGATCTCGCCATTGCACTCCAGCCTGGTGACAGAGCAAGACTCCGTCTAAAAAAAAAAAAAATACATAACTTTAGATTCTAAATTATGACGTTTGTCTACAAGTATTTATCCTAATACATTTACATAATTATTTTAATCATGTACTTTTATGAAAACTGTGATATTCATCATTTAAAGTTCTGAAACGTCCTGCTTTGTGTTTATGGCAAAAATAAATAAATAAAGTTATGAAACTGCCCTTGCAAAATTATAACTGAGACAGTAAAAAAGATCTGCCCTAACTGACTCCATCTTGCTTCTAACCTCCAGGCTGTCCTTGTTCGTTCCTGGGTGGAGGCTGAACTAACTTTGGGAGGAGCTCAGTTTATAGTTTAGCTTTGAAACAAAAATGGTAACAGACCTTTCCCAAAACAAACTTCCTCGCTGCCTGTGGAGTGGACTGCCTGAAGCCGCAGGATTAGAAGTTATGGTAATCTTACTAAATTCAGGCTGTAGCTATTTTCATTAAGCCAATATTAATGTATTCTTTATTAAAGATTACACAAGTAAAGATCATTCCATTTTGGGCTGGGTTTATAGTTCTGTAGCCTCTCTGCCAGATTTTGACACCCTATAGTATTTGGCAGGAATAAGGATGAAATTGCTTAATAAATGCAAACAAAAATGTATACCGGCAAATTCTTAAGACACTTCTAATATTATTTTACCAATAATTTAAAGTCCAGCATATTAAAGATTTTACTTAAGTCATGTGAACTTGAAAAGGCATTTGACTAGTCTTTTTTCTTTAGTGTCTAAGTACTTTTAGTTTTTAAGCCAATTAGAGCTATTTTATATATATATATTTGTATTTTTAGTAGAGATGGGGTTTCACCATGTTGGCCAGAACGGTCTTGATCTCTTGACCTCGTGATCCACCCACCTCAGCCTCCCAAATTGCTGGGATTACAGGCATGAGCGACCGTGCCCTGCTGGTCTTTTTATTTTTTATTTATTTTATTTTTTTTTAAATTGCATTTTAGGTTTTGGGGTACATGTGAAGAACATGCAAGACTGTCGCGTAGGTGCACACATGGCGGTGTGATTTGCTGCCTCCCTCCCCATCACCTATATCCTGCATTTCTCCCCATGCCGTCGCCCCAACCCCCCACGCCCCGCTGTCTGTTTTCTATATTTTTAACAGTGAAATGTGTACACAGCACATAAATATATAGACATATTAGGCGTGCTGATACAAGTATATCTTACAGATTCATACAAACTTTTTTTTCTTTATCTTAGATTTTCAGATTCTTGATAACCTGTTTCAGAGCCCTGGGCAGTTGTCAGCTAAAGAGCCGTAAGTTTGCCTGTTAAAGGAAGCAGCTGAGGTGAAAATCAGATCGCAGAGTTCTCGTCATGTGGTCTGGAGAGAGAAAGTCTGGTGTGCTAGAGGGAGATTAAAGATGGACGCCAAGTCAAACATGAAATATAAAAATCTACCATAGGATTGCATAAGGAGACCAGTTTCATCACCTAGGGACGGCCTATCTTTTAACTGGATCTCTGAGCTCTGGGCAGAGCCCACGCTGAATCCTCGGTTTCCAAAAAGGGAGAATTACTATGAAGCTAGATCATGTGATGTTTTTACAGTGCACTTCATTTTTTTTAAGCGAAGACGTTTCTTTTTTTTTGGTGGTGGAGGGGGGCAGGACATAGTCAGGCCCTGTCACCCAGGCTGGAGTCCAGTGGCGTGAGCTCAGCTCACTGCAACCTCCGCCTCCTGGGTTCAAGCAACTGACTTGAGCCTGACTCAGCCTCCTGAGTAGTTGTGATTACGGGAGCCCACCACCACACCCGGCTAATTTTTTTGTATTTTTAGTGAAGACCGGGTTTCACCATCTTGGCCAGGTTGGTCTTGAACTCTTGACCTCATGATCCACCTGCATAAGCCTCCCAAAGTGCTGGGATTACAGGCGTGAGCCACACGCCCGGCCGAGCAAAGACATTTGTAAGTGTCTAAACTACACTCTTCTGTAAAAACCCAAGAGTAGCCTCTGTTCCAAATAACTATTTTAGTCAATAAATCAGGTAACAGAATAGTTTAAAAGCTGAGACGGGTTGGGCGCTGTGGCTCACGTCTGTGATCCCTGCTCTCTGGGAGGCTGAGGCAGGTGGATCACCTGAGGTCAGGAGTTTGAGACCAGAGTGGCCAACATGATGAAACCCTGTCTCTACTAAAAATACAAAAAATTTAGCCGGGCATGGTGGTGGACTCCTGTAATTCTAGCTGAATATTCAGGAGGCCGAAGCAGGAGAATTGCTTGAACCTGGGAGGTGGAGGTTGCAGTGAGCCAGGATTGCGCCATTACAGTCCAGCCTGGGCAACAAGAGTGAACTCCGTTAAAAAAAAAAAAAAGAAAAAAAAGCTGAGACAAACTTGTCTGTTTACACTTTTGGGGTTACATAAGGCAAAGTAGGTTTCTTCCCCAAAGGGAGTCTGGCACCACCTTGGTTTTCTTTAAGGAACCCCAGGCTCTTATGAACTATTTTAGGTCTCATGCAGCAGGGGGTGCAAGAGAAAGGAGAGACAGCAGAAGTAAATAAAGAAAAACAATTCAGTCAACTGAGAAAAGACTTTGGCTCGAAAAAGGACAAGAAACACACACTGACACACACACACACACACACAGAGCTTGGATGTTAGCTTCCGTTGAGCTTGTATTGCACCCGGGACGGATTCGGCGCTGCGCCTCCAGTTTGGTCTGCCCAGCAAAAAGGCGGCCTCGTTATGTAAATAAGTCCCTTTAGTAGTCAAAAAATCTTTCCTCTTTTTGTTTGCTGGCGTTTTTCTCCTCCACCGTGCCACCTAGTGTGTGTGCGTGTCTGTGCATGTGCGCGCGTGCGTGTGCGCGTGAAGGTGTGTGCGTGTGCATGCGTGTGTGCGCGCGTGTGAAGGTGTGTGCACGTGTGAAGGTGTGTGCGTGTGAAGGTGTGTGCGTGTGCGTGCGTGTGCACGTGTGAAGGTGTGTGCGTGTGTGCGCATGCGTGTGTGCGCGCGCGCGTGAAGGTGTGTGCGCGTGTGCGTGTGGCACAACCATTTGAGAGGCTTTGTTCCCAATAATTGGGAACTTTTCTTCAGATTTGATAAAGTCAGAGTTGGTCAAACCCGGCGGGAAAAATGCTGAGACAGCAACAAAAACAGACACAACAAAGACCAGTTGAGCAAAACAAACCGTCGCACGACTCACGTGACACTCGAGCGCTGTGGTGGCAAGGAGAAATTAAGACCAGCTGATCGATAGCTTTGGCCGAGACAGAACTCCAATTCAGCTACTCACCTAGGGATGGGTCTCACGTTCAAGACTCTCTGCCATCCTAGAAGCAGGAAAAAAAAAGCAGAACCTCATCTTCCCTTGCTGGCAGTGAGCTCAGACTCCGCGAAGGAGTTTACCTGCCTTCTGTCGTCGCGGAAGCAGGAGAACTTGCCGTCCTTGTTGGAAACAAGGGAGTTGTACAGCAAAATAAACCTTAGACCTTGACCAGATTTTGGGAGATCAGGGGTTTTTTGGAGGGAGTACTCCCAGACCTCGGCGAATCGTCCTGTTGGTTTGAGCCATAGAGTTAGCTCACGTCAGTACCAAGCACTGATAGGAGATTTGTCAAAGGTCCGGGGCATCTCCGCTTAGAATCCCTCCATGGTTGCCAGAATGCAAACCCTGAAGTTTGAGATAGGTCTACGAAGCTAAAATATCCTGGGCCAGCGAAATCACAAAGCTAAAGTGAAAGGTCGAACTGGGAACTGCTTTGGGCAAACCTGCCTGCCATTCTACTCAAGGTCACCCCTCTGCTCACTGATGTAAATGCGTATCTGATTGCATCCTTTGAAGAGGCTGATCGGAAACTCAGAAGAATGCAAGTGTTTGTCTCTTATCTACCTGTGACCTGGAAGCCCCTCCCCGATTAAAGTTGTCCGTCTATTGCTTCGAGTTGTCCGACCTTTCAGGACTGAACCCGTGTTCATCTTACGTGTGTTGACTGATGTCTCATGTCTCCCTACAATGTATTAAAAACACCCACGCTGTGCTCTGACTACCTTGGGCACATGTGGTCAGGACTTCCTGAGGCTGTGTAACAGATGCGCGTCATCAACCTGGGCAAAATAAACTTTCTAAATTAACTGAGCTGTGTCTCAAATTTTAGGTTCACATTTTGGTAACCACAGATGGATTGTGACCTTTGACAAATCTCCTATCGGTGCCTGGTATTGGTATGTGCTAACTTCATGACTCAAATCAATAGGATAATTTGCCGACGTCTGGGAGCACCTCCTCGAGAGAATCCCTGATCTCCCAAAATTTGGTCAAGATCTAAAGTTTATTTTGCTGTACAACGTTCCCCTCAGCGCTTTTTGTTTTTTGTTTTTTTTTTGAGTTTTACTTGCTTCCAACAAGAAAGGCAAGTTCTCCTGCTTCCATGACGATGGAAGACGGGCAGCTCCTTTACGGAGTTTGAACTTGCTTCCTACAGAGCAGATGAGGTGTTTTTCTTGCTCTAGGATGGTAGAGAGCTGTTTTCAGCCTGAGACCCTTCCCTAGGTGGGTAACTGAACGGGGGTTTTGTCTTGGGTAAAGTTAACAACCAGCTGGTCTTACTTTCTCCTTTTACCGTCTGAGTGCTCAGTGATCGTGGTGACCAACTCAACCTGACTTGGTCAAATCCGAGTGAGAATTCCAAATTGTGGGTAACAAGGCCCCTCTAATTTGTCTGTAATTCCTTGCAGAGGCAAAAGGGGGAAAAAAAGAAAAAAACCCATGTGTTTGCCTTCTGCGTTTGCTTTTTGTCTTAAAAAATAATCGTTCTTTCGTTTACTTTCTTCCGCCCTATTCCTTCCCCCTTTGTCATCTGCAACACCAAAAAATCTAGACACGGCGTCTCGTGACTTGAAGCCCTTTAAAGAATTCAGAACAAAGGCGCCGCTCACCCCTTTTGGGGTGTTCCGTTTTCTTCGTGGAGTTTCAGGAATCATGGGCAGATTCTTTGTAGGTCTAAAGCTCTGTTCTCTTGCACTGCATGACCTGACCTCTTTGGCTTTGAGGATGCCAGCGATGACCCTGTACGGTGAGAGGACCTGTCCTTGGCACGTGTAATGGCAGAAGAGTGCTACAGAGTCACATGTGGCTGAGTGTGGTTTACAGGAAGTGGTCTTGGCTGGTTTTTTTTAAAATTTTCTCTCCTTGGAAGTTGTTGCTTAAGGACCCTAATTCTAGTTCAGAGATGCGTTCTAAGGGGTCTTCTCTATCGCTTTCCTCCCAGAATGCATCTCGCTTTGGTTTGTCTGTGTGCGTTTGTGTGAGGAACTAAGCTTCTGTTTTCATAGATGAATGACAGACTGCGTTTTTTAGCTCCAAGGAGAAAGGGCATCTGCTCCTCTCAGCCAAAAGGTGCCCCTGGGTGACCGGGGGGCCTCGTGGGAGTGTCTGGGGGTTGACTCCCCTGTGACATGCAGTGGCCCTTCAGGGAAATTCCCCCCAAAATTAATTTAAAAGTAGCTCATTCAGGAAATGCATATAAAGGCTGATGACCCAGCATTTTGAGCCCTCTCTGATGTCATAGACCTCTGGAGAGAGAAACTGAGACTCCTGAGAGGGCGGAAATGACTCAGTGGTGACACACTGTGGAGTCCTGCCCACAAGCAGCACACATTGATCATCCACACAGAGACCCTGGGCCACAGCTCAGTTCCTCCTTTTAAGGAAAAAAAAAGCAGGAAACAAATAGTCTGAGGAGAAAACAGAGAATGATCCCCTTTTGAGCACTCCGTAGGTTTCATGGCACATCCATTTGCCAGAGTACAATGGAAGTCATACAGCCTTTGTGCACATTTACGTTAAGGAAAAAGAGCCCCAAGGTTGACCCAAAAACAACAGAGTTCCTGTGTCCCCTTTTCCTCTGTTTTCTTTTCTGCCTGCTTTAAATCTGCTGTTACTTTTCTACTGCGATAAAAAGCCCTGTCTGGATCTAACAAGTCTTTTTTTGCAAGCCGCTGAGCTATATTTATCTCATGGCTAAAGTGCTGAAGTAAAAGCTATAGAATCTTTGTGGGTGTGTGTGTGTTATGTAGGGGTGTGTGTGTATAGAGTTGAAGGCTTTTATAATAGACTTCTACAATTTTATGTTGAATTGGCAATTAAATCTGTTTTAGTTTCCTTCTAGCTCACCAGAATTTCTCTTCATACCTTACTATGTAAATTTTCCTGTCTGGTTTTCACCTGAGTTGTTTCTTTTAATATGCAAATCAAAGGCTGTTTAGCTGAAAACTGCCTTAGGGTTGTGAAACAGGTTATCAAGAATCTGGAAGTCTAAGATAGGGAAAAAATGGTCTTTAAGAATCTATAAGATGTACTTCTGGCTGGGCACAGTGACTTATGCCTGTAATCCCAGCACTTTGGGAGACTGAGGAGGGTGGATCACCTGAGGTCAGGAGTTTGAGACCAGCCAGGTCAACATGCTGATACCCTGTCTCTATTAAGAATACAAAAATTGGCCGGGCGCGGTGGCTCAAGCCTGTAATCCTAGCACTTTGGGAGGCCGAGGCGGATGGATCACGAGGTCAAGAGATCGAGACCATCCCGGTCAACATGGTGAAACCCCGTCTCTACTAAAAATACAAAAAAGTAGCTGGGCATGGTGGCGCGTGCCTGTAATCCCAGCTACTCAGGAGGCTGAGGCAGGAGAATTGCCTGGACCCAGGAGGCGGAGGTTGCGGTGAGCCGAGATAGCGCCATTGCACTCCAGCCTGGGTAACAAGAGCGAAACTCCGTCTCAAAAAAAAAAAAAAAAAAAAGAATACAAAAATTAGCTGGGTGTGGTGGATAGGTGCCTGCAATCTCAGCTGCCCAGGAGGCTGAGGCAGGAAAATTGTTGGAATCCGGGAGGCAGAGGTTGCAGTGAGCTGAGATTGTGCTATTGCATTCCACCCTGGGCTGACAACAGCGAGACTCCACCTCAAAAAAAAAAAGATGTACTTCTGTCAGCATGCCTAATATGTCTATGTAGTTATGTGTTGTGTGCACAGTGTTTCACTAACTAAAGTAAATGATTAAAATGAGATAATCAGACAAATGTAATAGGATAAATACTTGTAGACAAACTTGTCATAATTTAGAATCTAAAGTTATATTACATTAAAAAAGAAATATTTTGTTATTTGGGCATTTTCCCATAAAAATATGTTGTAGGAAAACGTTCTTGCTAAAAAAGGTGCCCTTTTAAAAAGGTGAATAATTTTTGTCTAATTCAAAGCTTAAAGGTTATGTATGAAACAAAATAGAAAGTTATAAAAATAAAGAGTGTTTTTAAGTAAGAAAGCTTAAAGAGAAATGATTTCATATTAGAAAGAATCTTGTATGATAAATTTAGTCCTAGAGTAAAATGACTGGTTGTTTAAGGAGAGAATTTCTCAAGACAAACCAGAAAATCCAAGCATGTCATGAATGATCTGTGTAAGTCACAATAAGAGGATTTATATTTTTAAAAAACCCCAACACTTATATGATCAAGTTGTCACATTATTATTCAGTTTGGTTTGCTTAGGAAAAAAAATCTGAAATTTTAAACTTTTTTAAAACGAAGGTTATTACATCTGTTTATCTCTTTGTATGAGATTTTATAGTACTTGTGACACTGAGTTACAGGACTTTGACTTCTGGGTGTGAAAAGGACACACCAAATCCTGCTACATTTTAAACACTGTCCGCAATTAAAGCCCATCTTCAGGCCTGGTAGAAGATGCCAATCAAAATAAACTGCATTCTTGAAACACAGGTCAGAAATTAAAGCTATTAAACTCCTTGGGGCCAGGCATGGTAGCTCACGCCTGTAATCCTGGCACTTTGGGAGGCCAAGGAGGGTGGATCACCTGAGATCGGGAGTTCAAGACCAGCCTGGCCAATATGGCAAAACGCTGTCTCTACTAAAAATGCACAAATCATCTGGGTATGGTGGTGTGGGCCTGTAATCCCAGCTACTTGGGAGGCTGAGGCAGGATACTTGCTTGAACCCAGGAGGTGGGGTTTACAGTGAGCCAAGATCTCACCATTGCACTCCAGCCTGGGCGACAGAGCAAGACTCCATCTCAAAAGATAAAAATAAATAAATAAATAAAGCTATTCAACTCCTCTAGACCCAGGAACTATCATGGAGGAGGTAAGTGTATGAGATTATAAGGCCTGACTTTGAGAGATAAAATAAGTTTCCTTACAAATTCATCATTAATGTCAAAGACATACTGATGCAGGGCCAGCATGTGGGCCAGTGTCACACTGACAATGTTTTCTTGGAGCATTAACCAACTTCTAAATAAAGGTTATAAAGGCTTATGGAATTTGTATCTTGTGGTCAAGATTAAAATTTTATAGATTGTTTATAAAATTTTGAAAAATAGGGCCAGGCACAGTGGCTCATGCCTATAATCCCAGCACTTTGGGAGGGCTAGGTGAACTGATCATCTGAGGTCAGGAATTTGAGACCAACCTGGCCAACATGGTGAAACTGAAAATACTAAAAACACAAAAAATAGCCAGGCATGGTGGCAGGCTCCTGTAATCCCAGCTACTTGGGAGGCTAAGGCAGGAGAATTGCTTGAACCTGGGAGGCAGCGATTGCAGTGAGCCAAGATCATGCCATTGCACTGCAGCCTGGGCAACAAGAGTCAAACTCTGTCTCAAATAAATAAATAGATAGATAGACAGGTAGGAAAAAATGATAAATTCAATTGACTTCATGCTGTTTTTATTAGGTCTTATTGTTTGGAGCATTAAATCTTCTCTCTCAAAGGATGAATGCTTTTGCCTTTTTTAAAATCCTTGAGTTATCACTTTGGTTAAATGAATGATCCTATTTTGTGATATCAAGTGTTTTAAACTTTTGATGTTCGACAAACTTCCAAAATCCAATGATAAATTATGTTTCTTTCTGACCTGATTTAATCCTTTAAGACATGAAAGTCCAACAATGACGTAGTTTGGTTTATTTGATATAAAAATTATACAGGAAGCATCGTCAAATATGAAACGGCATTTGGTTTTCTTTAGGCTATATTTGTATTAATATATTATTGGTATGTGTTCCAAAATTATGGGAAACTCCTATAGTTCTGATGTAACTTAGTGTACTTTGTCAGTAACAATTGTAATTCTTACGTTAGATCATTGTGTGCCACGGAGGTAACAAATGTCCCTGTCAGTTGTGTCTCTGACTACGGCTGCCCTGAAACGTTTTGTCATTCACGGACAATTGTTGTCTTGTTCTGATCCTCTTTAAGGTGGTTTTATAATCAGGTGTAGAAACCTGTCAGGTGTTTTTGTTTTTTTGAGA
Organism: Aotus nancymaae; assembly: GCF_030222135.1. Lineage (NCBI taxonomy): Eukaryota > Metazoa > Chordata > Mammalia > Primates > Aotidae > Aotus > Aotus nancymaae. The sequence continues at coordinate 6,867,150 of NW_026988444.1, forward strand.
TGGAGTCTGGCTCTGTCACCAGGCTGGAGTGCAATGGCGCGATCTCGGCTCACCGCAACCTCCGCCTCCCAGGTTCAAGCGATTCTCCTGCCTCAGCCTCCCGAGTAGCTGGGACTACAGGCATGTGCCACCGTGCCCAGCTAATTTTTGTATTTTTAGTAGAGATGGGGTTTCACCATGTTGGCCAGGATGGTCTCAATCTCTTGACCTCGTGGTCTGTCCACCTCGGCCTCCCAAAGTGCTGGGATTACAGGCGTGAGCCACCGCGCCCGGCCAGGTGTTCTTAAAGGCAGGGTTCTGATAGCTTTGGACATTGTGACATTACATTAGAGAAGTAAACTTTCAGGACTCTGATGGAGAGCTGAAATGTTCCTGACTATCAAGCAGAACAGGAGTTAACTGTATAAACTGAACAGATAGAAGACTAATCTTTTTTTTTTTACACTTTCAATTACTTTATCAGGCAAAGAAAAACAATTTTCATTTATTTGCTCTTTCCAGAAGTTACTATACAGTAAAAATTTAATATTGTATATGACAGACACGCATTAAGCATACATAAAAAAAGGATGCATTGAATGTCCAAAAACAAAGGTAAAAATAAATAGCAATGATAAAACTTTATAAAAAATAATGCACATTTTAGTTGTGGAAAATATGGTTCTTAATTATATATACATATAGTTTATACTTAATAGAAAGCCATCTCTTTAAAATTGCACAAAACATAGGACCAGTAAAAGCATAGTATTTTATGGCATGTAATACTATAATCCTAGGGAAGTTTGTTCCTTGGCTCCAGGATATAAAACATTGAGGTTGGTAACATAATAAATCGTATGCAGTATTGTTTGAGAAGACTCTCTTCCTCAACTCACATTAACCTGTAGTAATCCTACAAAAGGCTGTACAGGAAATTTCACAAAAAGAAATATTAAAAAATTATCATGCCCACTTCATGCTTACTAAACAGCCAGAAATGGGCTTCAAAGTAAACCTGGTGGTCATTTAATGTTTCAATACTTTTTTCCTGTTAAAGACTGTTTCTTCGTTCTATAAAAACTCTCTGTATTTAACTGTGATTGGCAATCTCAGCACAATAAAATCCTGGCAAAAGGGAGACGGTTTTTGCTTTAGACGTTGCTGATTCTTTCGTTTGTGTTTTTTAGAGCTGAGAAAACTTTTCTTCTGAGCTGTTGACGGCTTTTCTGCAATTCACTATACTCCTCTGAACATCATTCGGGGTGTATTTGTTTCTCTTGAGGACTAAGCTCTGATTTTTTATCTTGCCCCAATTCCTATCTAAGGGGCCTGGGGAGTCATGCCCTACAAACCATAAATTCTCATCAGATGGGTTTTATTTGACCCTGTATATCGTGATTTACTTTCCAATCTGACTGTGGCAAAACAAGGAAGAAAATTAAAATGTTTTACCCCAAAATATGTTTCCTTGCCACACCTTGCAATTGCCCTGCCAAGTCTCTTGTGGGAAAAGTCCACATTCTGTAGAGAATCATCCCCTTTCCCCTTTGTTTTCCTTCCCTTCTTTCCACATCCAGGAGATAATCAGCTAAGAGCCAGGAACCCTTTTAGGTCCAATAAGAAACATTTTACAACCTGCTGTCTCTGACGTCTGCTATCTGAGAGCTTCTTCTGCTCAATGAAACTTGGGCTCTACAATCCTTTACCTTAACCTGGACGTTCCTTACTGTTGATCCCAGGTCTTTAGATAAACTCAACCAATTGTCATCCAGAAAATGTTTAAATTTACCTATAGTCTGGAAGCCCCTGCTTGGATTTGTCCTGCCTTTCTGAACCAGACCAATGTATTTCTTAAATGTTTTTGATTGGTAGCTCACGCTTTCCTAAAATATATAAAACCAAGCTGCACCCCAGCCACCTCGGGCGCATGTTCTCAGGACCTCCTCAGGGCTGTGTCATGGGCCATGGTCACTCATTGTGGCTTGGAATAAATCTCTTCAGTTATTTACAGTGTGACTCTTTTCATCGACACTCTCTATGTGGTTTTCCCAGAATTTGGAAACTATTTGTGATTATTTTTAACTTACAGCAATACAGTTATTTGTGTAAGTGCAATAAGAATCTCTTTTCATTTTGCAACAGGACGCGATTGGATAAACTGGTTATTTTGCCAAGGCTTTAACTGCAATAGTGAGCTTTCCTTTAAGGAATCAAACTGGACTTGTGGAGCCAATAGAAGCCCTTTGGAAAACTGGCCTCATAACTTTGTGTGCGCAGTCCCTGTACAGGGGTCCTGACCTCTGGCAAGTAAAGAATATCACTCTCTGGGCCGGGTGCAGTGGTTCACGCCTATAATCCCAGAGCTATGGGAGGCCAAGGTGGGTGGATCACGAGGTCAGGAGTTCAAGACCAGCCTGGCCAAGATGATGAAACCCCATTTCTACTAATAATACAAAAAAAAAAAAAAAAAAAAAGCCAGGCTTGGTGGCACATGCCTGTAATCCCAGCTACTTGGGAGACTGAGGTGGAGAATTGCTTAAACCGGGAGGTGGAGGTTGCAGTGAGCTAAGATTGTGCCACTGCACCCCAGCCTGGGTGACAGAAAGCCTCTGCCTAAAAAAAAAAAAAAAAAAGGAAAAAACTATATATCACTCTCTGACAGGCCTGGGAGCCTCTCAAGTTTATCCTGGAACCTCAAGAGGTGAGAATCACTCAACTCATGGGTATTTGATGGCACAAATTCATGGCTGGGCTCAGCTTTAAAAAAGTCTCGTCTGAGAGTCCTCCTATGAAACAATGTTCCATCAAAGCCAATTTAAAAACCTACATAAAAAATAATTATTCTTGCTGCACTGTATACAAATAATTAGGCCAGGTTTAATAAAGCAAACCAGTCCTACCGTGATTTGTCTTTAGTAAAAATGGGAAACCGGAGAGAGAAAAGTTGTTTGGAAACTATCGTAAAACTCTTGTTAGCGTCCGGTCTTGCCCGGGGTTTTCAGTTTTTACCATTTTCTACAGTTTGGACCAAATTCTAATTTTTCTTGGCTACAAATCTTCAAAATAATGTTTTCAATTTTTTCCCTTTGCTTCACCCCCAATTTTTCTTTTCTTTTTTTCTGAGATGGAGTTTTTTTGTCGCCCAGGCTGGAGTGCAGTGGAGTGATCTCAGCTCACTGCAGTCTCCACTTCCTGGGTTCAAGCCATTCTGCGTCAGCCTCCGGAGTAGCTGGGATTACAGGCACCTGCTACCACACCCAGCTAGTTTTTGTATTTTTATTTTTTTAGTAGAGATAGGGTTTCACCATGTTGGCCAGGCTGGTCTCAAACTTCGGACCTCAGGCGATCCACTGCCTTGGCCTCCCAAGTTGCTGGGGTTACAGGTAGGAGCCACCGCGCCCACCCCGCCCCCATTTTTCCTAATTTGGAGTCACTGAAACCTAAGCTGTGCTTTCGTAAAGCCCTGCGAATTGGAGCCAGACAACTTAAACCCGAGAAGAAAGTCACAGCAGCCTGTTTACGTGCCTGCCCACCGAGTATGGGCTTCAGTGTGTGGCCCGTGTCGACCTTTCCAGGGTTGTTCTTCGGTTGGTTGATTTTCTTTCTTCCTTCCCCTGTGTCTCTTCATAGGACACGAGACTTCACAGCCTGCTAAAAACGAGCTTTCCTAATAACTCAGGACCCGTCCGTCTAGGAGTAAAGCGTCCTAGTCATGAGGGGTCACACAAAACCTGGGACCAGAGGTGTGTTTTCCTCTAAAATGCTTTCTCCAAAAGATTTTAAACAGAAAGTGGGGTGAAATGTGAGAGGAAAATACCCTCTTACATTTGCTGGTTTAATCCTGGGTGCAAACAAACCATCGCCACAGGAATTTCCCTGAGTTTTCCTCATAGTCATAAAGGTCTCCCGAGCCGGAAGCTCCCTGAGCTGGAGATGGGACGTCTTAAGGCGTCTGTTGTGGTGGTTGATGTTTTGCGACAGTCCGGCTCTGTCACCGGGCTGGAGTGCGGTGGTGAGGTCGAGGCTCACTGCAGCCCAGACCTGCCTGGCCCAGGTGATCCTCCTGCTTCAGCCTCTCGAGTAGCTGGGACCAGTCTCCGGCCCCCACACCTGGCTGACGTTTGTGTTTTTCGTAGAGACGGGGGTCTCGCTGTATTCCCTGGGCTGGTCTTGAACTCCTCGACTCAATGGATCCTGCCACCTCAGCCCCCAAAGTGCTGGGATTACAGGTGTGAGCCACTACACCTGGCCAAGACTTTTATTACCCCTAATTTTAGATATTCTGAAGCCACAGGATTCTCCCTGAATGTCCTGCAAACTGCCATCCTGCTGGCACTTACAGGTCACCGGGTGTGCTTGCAGGCCCTGGGCTGGCGCCTCGGGCTGTCCCCGCTGTCCCCACTGGATCTGGGCCAGTGCCTCCCCGGCCTCTCTGCTCTTTCTTTTGGGGAGGCTCAGGGACTTGCTGGGGCCTGTGCACCATGGCCCCTCATGGCCCTGCCTGACCAAGAACCATCAGCCCCAGCAACCTGCCCGGAGCTGGAAAACAAGACCTTCTGGGTGCTCCCAAGGAGGCAGCGGGCCTCCAAGCCCCGAGGCTGCAACAGCAGGAAGTTTGAGGCTCTTTGGGATCCACTGAGCTCTCTGGCAACCTCAGAGCAAAGGCAGCAGGGCCTGGCCACCGGCCCCACAGTTGCAAGTCTCATAATGCAGCTTCGGCGTGAGGGGAGGGTCCTGGGGGCAGCTTCGGCGTGAGGGGAGGGTCCTGGGGGCAGCTTCGGCGTGAGGGGAGGGTCCTGGGGGCAGCTTCGGCGTGAGGGGAGGGTCCTGGCGACTTCAGGAAGCCGCCAAAAGCTAAAAGCACTTGAAAGCAATGTGAGATGGTTTATCATTTTCAGCAACATTTCATTTCCCTCCCCTACAGTCCTTGGCTTTCAAGTTTTGCAGCAGCTGAACTCTTTATCATTTTTTGATTGATTTTTTTAAACAGCCTTATTGAGATGCAATTCACATACCAAAGAACTAACCCAATTAAAGTGCCCGATTCAGTGGTTGTTGGTAAGTTCACAGCAGGGCAGCCCTTAAAGGACAGTGTCACGCTGTGTAACTCCTGGGGGTACGGACAGAAGCCTCGTCTCTCTGCTTGGCCGAACACATCACCCGCTTCCTGCCCCAGGTCCTCTGGGTCGGTCAAGTGTGCCTGTGGCTGGGTTCACCTCTGGGGCCCCCAGGTCACCCCCTTCCCGGTTGCTCCAACACCGGCCACCCTGCCTGACCCCTGTTGACGGGGAAGAGCGGCCTTGAGAAAGCTGTGAGATTTTGGAAACATCATCGTTTTAATTGGGCAGCTGCAGAGAACGGAGACCGGTTCATGCCGCCCCAAGGCCAAGGGGGTTATTGGAAGTGTGAACGCAGCGCCTCTAACAGATGGCCAGTGTGTCCCATAAAAGAAGTGCATGAGGGGCCATAAAAGTGCAGAGTGTTTGAGGAAGGAGTTTAATATGGCGGAACGAAGGGATGGCCGACGGAGGCGGCTGCGAGGCCAGGCTGGTGACATCCTGCGTGGGCTTATCAGTGGGTTAAACTCTAACTATGCAGAGCCGTAAAACTGCCCTTCCCACCCTGGCGCAGCCGCTTTCCCTGGGAGGGTCTCGTCAAGTCCACAGAAGTGGTTCAGCGGCAGAGCAGGAGCCCCACTCCGTGTGGGGCCGCGTTTGGGTTTGGGAAACGTGTCCTTTCTCACGAGGATGCCTGTCTCCCGTGGGACCCTGACCCTGCGGGGGGGCGAGGCCCTCTCCGCTCTTCGGCCCCTCCCGCTCGCCTCCCTGCGCCCGGGATTCTAATGTTTACTGGGCGTTGGCCGCGGGGCCCCCCTTCGAGGTGGTTCCCGTTTTGCCGTAAGGACTGGAGGGGGCATTGAAGAGCATTGTAGGGCGAAGGTGAACGGAGGGCAGGGAGACTCCCGTGCCATCTGCGGGGCCTGCGGGCGTGGCTGTGGGTGCCACCGTGGTGGAGCTGGTGTTGGGTGTGCCGTGAGCCTGAAGCAGGTGAGAAATTATGGGCGGTCCTAGTTCTGCCATCCCCAGTGTCTTTGAGACCCAGACCCTTGGTGTGGAAGAAAGACGAGATGTCACACGTAGAGGTTCTGCTGAAAGCCGCAGTCTCGAACTGGAGCTGGAGGTTCTTGGTGTGGACTCCTGAGGGTTCCGTCTTCCGACGTGTAGCTCTGAGCTCTGACTATGGAGAAGGCCCAGACATGCGGCCTTCTCTGGGCAGTGAGCACCCCAGCACCCAGACTGTGATCCCCAAGGCCGCTTCCTACCAGCAGGACCCAGGGCCCCTTGGAAACGTGGCTGACTCCAGACCTGGGCCAGGAAACAGACAAAGCAGGCTCGGAGCATCCTGGTCGGCAGGGAAGCTGCCGGGGACCAGGTGGGAGCCCTCCCTGGGCCGGCCACGGATGCGTCGCCACCTATCAGCGCCCTGCTCGGTCTGCTTCTGCAGAAGACAGCTTTGTCTCATCCAGAGTTAATTATCTGCTGTCATGAGTGGAGCCCGGCACACCCACCTCCCCACATCCCTCTGCTCTCTCCCTGATGGCCGAGGGGTGCGTGGCCAGCTCTGGTCCTGTCTGAGAGGGGAGGCATGGAGCAGGGTCAGTGGGTGCGGTCGGAGAGCACGTGGGACTGGGAAACAGAGTGGCCTTGACCAGCAGCTGGGTGCCAGGGATAGATGGCTACTGGGTGGTTCCCATGGGGAGCTGGGCTGTTGGTGGCCCTGAGCTGGCCCCACGTGGCACCCCCACCCCATCATTGAGGGGACGCGGCCCATGTGGCACCCCCAATCCATCATTGAGAGACCCCTTTGCTGCTCTGTACTGATGGACCGATGGGGGGCTTTGCCCGGAGGATGGGGGACCCTGGCTCCCCACCCGACTCCGAGGGCAGGCCTCATCCAGATCTGCTCTTCTCTGATCTGGCTGCACCTGCCAGGTTCCTGGGACCCAGGCCAAGCCTTCTGAGTCCTCCTTGTGTGCGCCCCACTTCTGTCGAGACATCATGCTTGCTCCGGGCGCAGTCATCCCGGCTGCCCCAGCAGACGCCACAGACGGGGTGGCTCCAGTGGCAGACATGGGCTTCTCAAACGGTTCCGGAGGCCGGAGGGTGGGAGTCCTGAGCCAGTGTGGCAGCTTCCTAGGGGGGCCTCCTCTTGGCCTGCAGACACCGCCTTCTCTCTGTGACCCCATGTGGGGAGAGGAAGCCACTCTGGTCTCTGACTCCCATTACAGGGACTCCACCCTCCCTCACAACCTCCTCCAGCCCTGACCACGTCCCAGAGGCCCCACCTCCAGGCACCATCATGCTGGGTGTTAGGGGCTTGGCCTATGGATTTTGGGGGCGCACAGTCCATTGCACCAACCTCTCAGCCTCTCCAGCCCCCCTGGGGGCGCTGAGCTCACGGCCTCCATCCCATCAGAGTCTCCCAGGGGGCCCTGAGAGGGCAGAGGTCCCCTGACCTGCTTCCACCTCTGCTCCCAGTAGCGTGGCTCTGGCAGCTTGCGAACCCCAGGGAAGGGGATGGGTCATCCGCTGGGCTCTTTCCTGCCCTGAGCCGGGCAGGGTGTTCAAGGCGGAGTCAGATTCATGCCCGTTCCGGGTCACCCCCCACCCCCGGGCGGGCACCCAGTGAGTTTCAGGACAAGACGTTACAGAGATGAGGGGAGGCCCAGACCTGTGTGACCTGGGACGGGGGGTGGGGGTGGGGCTGCTGCAGCCCGGCCTGGGCACTCAAGGCCTGCCCCGCCCACAGGTACTTCCGGGTCATCCTCCTCCTCCTCCTCGCCCTGACACTGCTCCTGCTGGCCGGATTCCTGCACACAGACTTGGAGCTGCTCACACCGTAAGTCCTGCCCTGGGCCCCCCAACAGCCCCGAGGGCAGAGCCGGGGACCCCAGCACGGTCACGCCTCCCCACTGGGCCTGCATCCTTCTGGAAGAGGAGGGGTGGATGGGCCCTTCCTTGGGAGACCCATGAGCGTCTCCTGTGAACCACGAACCCACCCGGCCTCTGGGGAGGGCTCTGGGGAGCAGGGGTTGGGGGCAGAGCCAGTGTGTGCAGAGGGCACCAAGGTGCGGGAGGCAGGGAGGCCTCCTTCTTGCTCCTCACAACAGAGGTGGGTCTGGGTTGGGCCTAGGTTTGGATCTGGGAAGGAAAAGGTCAGACCCATGCTCAGGTGAGACATTGCAGCCCTGGGCCCACCTGGAGACCCTCTCCCCGACCTGCCCGAGACACAGCCTCTGTGGGGCCCCTGCTGCACAGAGGTGGCCACCTGTGCCCACCTCACCTGTGCCCACCTCGCCCGTGCCCACCTCACCTCTGCCCACCTCACCCGTGCCCCTCACCCATGCCCACCCCACCCGTGCCCACCTTGCCTGTGCGCACCTCACCCGTGCCCACCTCACTCGTGCCCCTCGCCTATGCCCACCTCACCCGTGCCCACCTCGCCAGTGCCCCTCACCTGTGCCCACCCCACCCGTGTCCACCTCACCTGTGCTCACCTCGCCTGTGCCCACCTCACCCGTGCCCACCTCACCCGTGCCCCTCGCCTGTGCCCCCGCCTGTGCTCCTCGCCTGTGCCCACCTCACCCATGCCCCTCACCCGTGCCCACCTCGCCCGTGCCCACCCCATCCGTGCCCACCTGCGCCCACCTCACCCGTGCCCCTCACCCGTGCCCACCCCACCTGTGTCCACCTCGCCTGTGTCCATTTATCCTGTGTCCACCTTACCTGTGTCCACTCACCTGTGTCCACCTTGCAGCCCAGCTGTGCCTCCAGGCCAGGGCTTCAGCTAGGCTGCTGAGGGTCTTCCAGGCCCCACCATTCCCCAGCCCCTCTGGGCCAAGCTGCTGGAGACAGGTCCCAAGGCCCCTGCCTTTGCCCACCTCCGTCACCCCAGGCCACCCTGACCCCACCATCCTGGTCACTCCTGCTGGCCCTGCTCTGGGGCAGGGAGGGCACCTGCTACTCCAGGCCCACTGGGTGGGCGTCATGATGGGGTCCCAGGAGTGGGCCCAGCATCCACTCCAGCCCCACATCTGGCTGCTGGTCTCAGCTTTGGAGTCCTTCCTTTTCCTGGTGTGAAGGGACGGCCAAGAAGCATCACATGTGTGGCTGAGGTCACAGAGCCAGCAGCATGCCGGCACCTGAAGCCAGGGAGAAGCCTGGGGTGACGTGTGGGGCAGATGGTGTAGCCCCTGAGGGGCACAGTGATGGGTCTGGGGGCGCTGTCTCAGTGGGGGCCCCAAGGCCGGGACTGAGGGTCTCTGGGCTGAGGACACAGCGATTGGTAGCATGGGTTTGGATTCCAGGGTTGGGGGTGTCAACTAAAGAATCATGACGTCTATAAATTCGGAGAGGAGACTTTGTTTCTTATAAAGTGCAGGCATCCCACAGGCTGGGAGCACAGCAGCTGGCACAGACTGTGAGTGGATACGTCACAGGGGTGGGGGTGGACGGGACAGGGGCTTACTCTGAACAGCTTGGTCAAGTACATGTTCAGCAGGTGACAGGAGGAGCCACGGATATTCACAGAACTGTCCCGGCGCACTTGCCCTGAACAAACACGCATGGTACATGTGACCCACGTTCACCTTGGGGTGGAGAATTCACATCTAACCGCGTTTCAATTAGGCCCTGCAGGTCAAAGGTGAAGCCGGGACGGGAGGCCCTCGATGCGCAGCCTCTGTAAACCACCAGACCGGTCCGGGCCAGGGGTCCCCGCTCAGGAGACAGCTGCTGAAATGAGGCTCCCGTCCCAGTGCAGCTGCGGGTGCGGTCACCGGAGCAGGGGTCAGTGAGGCGCGTCTGGCAGGGGCTGAGCTGCACCTGGTTTCACGTTGTTCATCTCAAGGCCAGTGTTTGGCTGCCAGAGAAAAAGAGAAGCCTGTGGCAGGGAGAACCTGGTTCCTGCTCTAAGTGCGGCGTGCATGACGAAGCCCCTGCCTGGCGTGGCCTTGGGTCCTGTTGAGGATTTGGTGTCTTAGGGCCGCAGTCGGTTACTTTAAGTTCTGGGATACGTGTGCGGAACGTGCAGGTTTGTTACATAGGTACATGTGTGCCATGGTGGTTTGTCGCACCTGTCAACCCGTCATCTAGGTTTTAAGCCTTCAATGCGTTAGGTGTTTGTCCTAATGCTCTCCCTCCCCTTTCCGCACCTCCCCTGACAGGCCCCAGTGTGTGCTGTTCCCCTCCCTGTGTCCATGTGTTCTCATTGTTCAACTCCCATTTATGAGTGAGAACACACGGTGTCTGGTTTTCTGTTCCTGTGTCAGTTTGCTGAGGATGATGGTTTCCAGCGTCATCCATGTCCCTGCAAAGGACAGGAACTCATCCTTTTTTATGGCTGCGTAGTATTCCATGGTGTCTGCGTACCACATTTTCTTTATGGTCTGTTTTAACATTCGTGCTGGGCAGTTGCTGTGTCTAAACCGCAGAGGGGAGGGGGTGTGATGCGGTGTCTGACCTCCCATCCCATCGCTGCTGGGAACTCAGTGTTAAGGTGTGTCTGGGGCCCCTTTGGCCAATAGGGGGTTCTTTAGTCAGTTGGGGGGGCGTTAGGGTTTTCAGTTCTCAGGGGCACAGGGCTGGGGACGCATGGTTATGGAGACGGCTGGGGGACTGTGTGTTCAGGCCACCGGATGGGAGGCTGTGGAGTGGGGCAAGGGTCGGGGCCATGGGTTGGTGCTTACCCAGTGGGCCCCCGGCCCAGAGTTGGGGGGCTCAGGTTGGAAGGTCTCTCTTTGGGGTTGTCGGGCCAGGGGTCGCTGTTGGGTATGGGTTGGGGCATCTGCACCCTTGCTGACGTGGCATGTGCTCTCCCTCCCAGCCTGTTTGGGGGTCAGGCCGAGGGGCCGCCCGTCACCAACGTCATGTTCCTGAAGACGCACAAGACGGCCAGCAGCACGGTGCTCAACATCCTCTACCGCTTCGCGGAGACCCACAACCTCTCCGTGGCGCTGCCCGCCGGCCGGGACGTCCACCTCGGCTACCCCTGGCTCTTCCTGGCGCGCTACGTGGAAGGTGTAGGGTCGCAGCAGCGATTCAATGTCATGTGCAACCACCTGAGGTTCAACCTGCCTGAGGTGCGCCTGTGGGGAAGGAGGGCGGGGCCTGTGGAGAGGGGGCGGGGCCTGCGCGGGGGAGGGCGGGGCCTGCGCGGAGGAGGGCGGGGCTTGCGGGTAAGGAGGGCGGGGCCTGCGTAGAGGCGGGTGGAGGGCGGGGCCTGTGGAAAGGAAGGCTGGTCTTGCGGGGGAGGAGGGCGGGGCTTGCGGGTAAGGAGGGTGGGGCCTGCGTAGAGGCGGGTGGAGGGCGGGGCCTGCGCGGAGGAGGGCGGGGCCGGTGGAAAGGAAGGCTGGTCTTGCGGGGGAAGAAGGCGGGGCTTGCGGGTAAGGAGGGCGGGGCCTGCGTAGAGGCAGGTGGAGGGCGGGGCCTGTGGACATGAAGGTGGGCCCTGCGGGGGAGGAGGGCGGGCAGCGGTCTTGACTGTGGTTGTGGGGTCGGGTGCTGCAGCTGGAGGCTGGAGGGAAGGGGTGTAAGGCTTGGGGGCGGGGCACGCAGAGAGGAATCGGGAGGGCCTGGACCACAAGCCCAGCTGAGCCAACCCCCGCCCCTCCAGGCGGTCAGTCGCCTGCAGTTGCTCTTGGAATGAGACCTAGAGCCCCACATTCCCTGCCCAAGGGCGTCCCCAGCGCCTTCCTTCTCTGGCCCCCTCTGCTTCTGCACAGGCCCAGCTCGCCCCACCCTGTGACCTTCACGCCTGTGGTTGCAGGCCCCCCTCCAGTCCCTGGGTTCTCAGCATAGAGCTGGCCTTCCCCCAGGCCGTCCCTGACCTTCCTTACAAAGGAAGCAGGGCAGGGCGTGTGGGTGGGAGGGCTGTGGGCAGGCACGGGTGTTTTAGGGTCACCCCAGCGCTCTGTGGCAAATGGCCAGCAGGGGCTAGGTGGCCAGGCGCGGCCAGAGGGTGACCAGGTGTTGACGGGCAGAGCCGGGCAGCTTGGGTGTGCTGTGGGGTGGGAGCCTTGGGGCAGAGGGAAGAGGAGGGGCCGGGAGGAGGGGGAAAGGAAGAAGGTAGGGCCAGGGAGGAGAGGAGGCCTCCCACCACGGGGGGTTTCTGAGGATGGAGAAGCAGACCGTGTAGTTGGGCTTGATTTTTTGCATGACTTTACTTTCCGTGGGTGGGGTATGACCTCCGGGACCTTTGAGGGGGCACAAGAGAAGGTGAGTCCAGACCCACCCTGCGGGGAACCTGGGTCACTGGGCTTCTCCGGGCCTCACTTTCCCTGTCTGTTAGGTGGGTGTCACCCTGGCCTGTGGGCAGCTGGTGGAGTGCTGAAGGTCCCCTGTGCCAGGGGCCCATGGAGGGCCCTTCGTGCGGTGTCTGTGCCGCACGGCATCCCACCCTTTGAGGCCTCTGGGTTGCCGCCAGGTGCCAATGGAAGCTCCCTCTCCCGCCTCCCGCCTCCTGCTCTGGCCGCGGGCACCAGTGACTGGGCTGCAGGGCCTGCATGTGGCCCTGGGTCTGCTTCCTCCTGAGGCCCCTTCCTGGCGTCCTTGGCCCCTGCTCTGGGCACCCGGGCACCCGTGACTGGGCTGCAGGGCCTGCATGTGGCCCTGGGTCTGCTTCCGGAGCTGCCGCACGAGGAGGCGCCCGGCCCAGGTCCCTCCGCAGATGTGAGGATGGGGGCTGCCCGGGCGGCGTGGCCAGGGCGCGCCTCCTCCCCGCGGGTGGGCCACCCTGCTCCGGCCCGCGGTCTGCAGCCCGCCTCTCGGCCCCCACGCAGGTGCAGAAAGTCATGCCCAGCGACACCTTCTACTTCTCCATCCTGAGAAACCCCGTGTTCCAGCTGGAGTCCTCCTTCAGCTACTACAAGAGCTACGCGCCCGCCTTCCAGGGCGCCCCGAGCCTGGACGCGTTCCTGGCCTCGCCGCGGACGTTCTACAACGACAGCGACCGCCTCAGGAACGTCTACGCCAAGAACAACATGTGGTTCGACTTCGGCTTCGACCCCGACGCGCCGGTGGAGGAGGGCTACGTGCGCGCGCGCATCGCGGAGGTGGAGCGGCGCTTCCGGCTGGTGCTGATCGCCGAGCACTTCGACGAGTCCCTGGTGCTGCTGCGGCGCCGGCTGCGCTGGGCGCTGGACGACGTGGTGGCCTTCAGGCTCAACTCCCGCAGCGCGCGCTCCGTGACCCGCCTGGCGCCCGAGGCTCGGGAGCGCGCGCGGCGCTGGTGCGCCCTGGACTGGCGCCTGTACCAGCATTTCAACCGCAGCCTCTGGGGGCAGCTGCGCGCCGAGCTGGGCCCGCGGCGGCTGCGCGCGGAGGTGGCGCGGCTCCGGGCGCGGAGGCGCGAACTCGCGGCCCTGTGCCTGCAGGACGGCGGCGCGCCCCAGAACCGGACGCAGATCCACGACCCGGGCCTGCGCCCCTACCAGTCCGGCGCGGCCGACATCCTGGGCTACAACCTCAGGCCGGGCCTGGACAACCAGACGCGGCGCGTGTGTCAGCGGCTGGTGACGCCCGAGCTCCAGTACATGGCCCTCCTGTACTCCCTGCAGTTCCCGGAGAAGCCCCCCAAGAACATCCCGTAGGCGGGGAGCGTGCAGGGGCGGGGCCGGGGCCTCCCGCTGACGCCAGCCCCTCTCTCCGCAGTCGGGAAGCCCAGGCCCGCGGCCCCTGCTCTAAAATGAAGGGGGCGGAGACCCCGGTGAAGAGCCGCCCCCACGCCCCACCTCCGCGATCCGCCCAGATCTCTCCCAGAGAAGGTCCTGAGCCCCGGTGGAAGCCCCACCTGGTCCGGGGCTGTGCCTCAGTTCACCGAATAGAACTGAGCACGAGGGCGGGGCTGAGGGATGCTTGACCACAGGCCAGCACGCTGCCGGGCAGAACCCCATGCCCGTGACCCCGGGACTCCCCCGGTTCCTGGCACTGGGGCTGTGGGTTCTCGGAGGAACTCGGATTGTCTCCCCTGGGTTTCTCAGCCCTGGCAACAAGGTGCTGGTCCCAGAGACAGTGCCCCCAAGACCCCAGGCTCAGCCCCGCAGCCAGTGATGGGGGAGCCGTGTGGAAACAGCTCCCATCTTTGGCTGTAGGAGGTTTACTTCTGATGGAAGGACGTTTTCTACAGAGAGATGGGACAGCTGCTCAAAGGACGGGGGTCAAGGTCGAGCTCAAGTCCACGGCCTCTGCCGTCAGGCACAAATGCTGGCGGAGGGGAGGACTTCTGACTCGCCAAATGAGGTGGGAGTGGTTGGGGCTCCTTGGAGGTGGTGTCGGGCGTTGTGCCAGAGGGCAGCTGTGGGCACCGTCTTTGTCATTCTTCTGGAGGGGCAGAGTCTCCCTGCCTGGCAGGATGTGATCCTGGCTGCGGGGCGGGGGGGAGGGGTGGGGGTGTTAACTGGTAAAGGGGTGCACACACGGGGACAAGCCAGTGCCTGGGGCGCCCAGGAAACGCACCTACCTGGCAGCACGTTCGGAAGGTCACCCTCCCTCCCTCAGCCCAGGGACCCCTGCAGGCCACCCTCCCCCGCTCAGCCCAGGGACCCCTGCAGGCCACCCTCCCCCGCTCAGCCCAGGGACCCCTGCAGGCCACCCTCCCCCCATCAGCCCAGGGGCCTCTGCAGGCCACCCTCCCCCGCTCAGCCCAGGGACCCCTGCAGGCCACCCTCCCCCGCTCAGCCCAGGGACCCCTGCAGGCCACTCTCCCCAGCTCAGCCCAGGTAACCCTGCTGGCCACCCTCCCCCACTCAGCCCAGGTATCCCTGCAGGCCACCCTCCCCCCATCAGCCCAGGGACCCCTGCAGGCCACCCTCCCCCCATCAGCCCAGGGACCCCTGCAGGCCACCCTCCCCGGCTCAGCCCAGGGACCTCTGCAGGCCACTCTCCCCAGCTCAGCCCAGGGACCTCTGCAGGCCACCCTCCCTCCCTCAGCCCAGGTACCCCTGCAGGCCACACTCCCTCCCTCAGCCTAGGGACCCCTGCAGGCCACCCTCCCTCCCTCAGCCCAGGGACCCCTGCAGGCCACCCTCCCTCCCTCAGCCCAGGGACCCCTGCAGGCCACCCTCCCCCCATCAGCCCAGGGACCCCTGCAGGCCACCCTCCCCCCATCAGCCCAGGGACCCCTGCAGGCCACCCTCCCCTGCTCAGCCCAGGGACCTCTGCAGGCCACTCTCCCCCGCTCAGCCCAGGGAGGGCACAGTAGGGCATTCTGCCGGGTAACGGGAAAGCAGGCCCGGGATGAGCCCACGGGCCAATGGCAGGAGTCCCAGAAGACAAGAGACCACAAATGAGAAGGCAGGTCACACAGAGAGCAAAATGTTCCCGGCCAAACCCAGGGCCGGGCTGCTTATTCTGGAGGTCCAGCGAGGAGGTGCAGATAAACTGGGAGGAAGAGTGTTTATGTCCGTAACTGGTTACAGGGGGAACCTGGGAACGATCGCCAGACCAACTCCAGGTTACAGAGTTTTTCCAGAGCTTACACACCTTCTAAGCGCTGTGTCTACGTGTAAGCGTGCATTCGCCTGAAGACACGTGGGTCAGTTCTTCCCGTCTGTAACTGAGGCCTGAGTCCTGGAGCCTCAGGAGATTTACTTAATCTAAATAGGTCCCGGTGCCTGGGTGATGACCCCTACCTTGTCTTCTGCTAAATCATGGAGGTTTGGGGAGTTCCGACCCCAATAAACTTGTTTGTGGAGGCCTGGGGAGTTTTTTCAGACCCCCGATAAAAGTAGTTTAATCTTAAATGGGTCCTGTTAAGAATTCGTCCGTTGTCTGATCACGCCTCCCAGCCCAGGAAAGCCGGGGGCAAAACTCATGGTGGGCTCTTGTGACACCCTGGCCTTCGTATGAGGGCGCTGGCTGGCTCAGCTTTTAACATCTGACTTAACCGTCAGTCAGCGTGCTGAGGCGGGTGTTACGGAGGCTTGTGCTGGTGAGACCTGGCTTGCCACAGACACACTTCCCCGAGTTGAAGAAAGACTCGGTTTCCGGCATCCAGTCTGAGGATCACGCAGAACCCTCTGGCCCCCTTGGCCTACGTGGGCCCAAGACTGAGGGACGGTGGGATGGTGGGTGAGACCGGGTGAGGAGGTGCCGCTTCCAAGCAGAGCTCAGGTTGCCGCTGGGGAGGAGGAGGGGGGCTGGGCGCGGTGGCCGCTGCGGTGGCGGCCCTGTCCTCAGGCGTGGCCCCTGCCCTCAGCCCCACAGTCATCGAAGAAATGAAGTTCGTGCGCCGTCATTTTGTCTCTGCCTTCGAGGCTGGCGGAACAGAAACTGGCCCTGTGATTTTGCACAGAAATTTGGGGGTAATTTTGGGGAAGTAAAACTGTACGTGGTTTCCAGCAGAGTTTTAGAACAGCCCGTTCACGGTGCGTGTCGAGAGGAGGTGAAGCGGGAACGCGGAGAGGCTGGAACTGCTCCTGGGAGAGGCACGTCCCAGCGTCCGTGTGAGGCTGGGGTCAGGGTGGGTCCTCGGCTGCCAGAGCCCACGAAGGAGGTTAAGGAAAGCTTCCGCCAGCGGCCTTCCCCCCACGGGGACCTCTGAGCAGCCGTGGGCCACGGGGTGACGACTGGGGGCACCTATGGCTGGCACATGTCCAGGCAGCGTGCCCAGGGGAACTGGCTGATGCCAGTTCCAGAGAAGCTGGAAACAAACGCTGTTCTGTGAAATCTCTAGGTTGAAAAAAGCTGGCTTGAAAAGCCTCGAGCAGAGGGGGTGAGGTCTGCCCCCCACCCCCGCTCTGTGGGCATAGCCTGGTTAAACAGCCCTGCTCCAGACCCTGCCTCTGTCTCAGGGTGGCTGAGGAGGGGCCTTTGCCAGATGACGTGGGGGCTTGCAGGCCCCGTTTCCCTGTGAGCCTGGGTGCTTAGGGGCGGCCCTGTCAGACCTCACCAGTCTTGGGGGACAGGAAAAGGGAGATGGCCGCCTGGTTCTGGTTGGGGTGGGGCTTCTGAGAGGCGGGGAGGTTGTCCCTTCCCACCCAGCTGCCCCTGCCCCAGGATTCTTGGCTGTGAGCAGGAGGGATGTGTGCAATGGCGGGGCCGTGCAGGAGATTCCGGAGGAGCTGGGGCCCAGCCCTCCCGCTTCCCTCTCTCCCATGTCCTCCCTGGCCCCCTCCCAGCTCCCCCCAGTAAATGCCCTCAGGCCCCCAGGACCTGGAGGGATGACAGGCTTCAGCCTGGAAACCACGTGACCTCCTGCTGTCCCTCAGCCTGTCTCCCACCACAGCCCCTGAGGTTTCAGAAGCGGCCGAGGACGTCCGTCGCAGGAGATGGAGGGACAGTGCAGAGGGAGGGTGTTCAGGGCCCGGGGAGCCCCCGGAGGCTGCCTCCCTCAGAGCGCACCAGGACCGCGGCCTTCTCTGAGATTCCGGCCTGGGCAGCAGTCATGTGAGCATCAGTTACCAAGGCTGCCTTGGAAGTGGCGGCCTGGGTCGGGCCAACGAGAATGGGGCTGGCAGGAGTCCTGCAGGGGTGGTTGTGCCGGGGAGGGGTCACCTGGGCCCTGAGAGGCACAGGACATTGGGGCGGGGTGTTGGCCTGCCAGGAGCATGGCTGCAGAGCTGGGGCCCAGCGAGGCGTGTCCTGCGCTTTGAGGGCGGTGCCCTGCACTCGGAGCCCCCCTGCCCAGCTGCGCCTCTGGAGCTGCAGACCCTGTGTCCCCGGGAGGCCAACTCTGGCCCCACAGCCGGGCCTGTCTCAGCACGGCCCTCGTTGGAGAGCGGGCCCTGGGTCCTGGGCACCTGTGCTGGCTCTGGTGTCTGTGTGGCTCCTGGGTGCCTCTGCTCCGGGCTTCAGTGGAGCCGTGCCACGTGGGAGGCTCCGGGGTCCTGACGTCGCCCTGGGGCGTGGCCAGCTCCCTGGCCTGCCGCCTGCACAGTGGGTCCTTGTCTCTGCTCTGGGCCAGGCGAGGCGGCCACCCATGATGAGCTCTGCAGCCTTCCCGAGGTGGCTGGTGAGTCCCCGCCCTGTGCATTCCCCGTGCCCTGACCCTCTACCTCGGTGCTCGGGGCCAGGACCCGCTCCTCAGGCATCCACCCTGCTGGCCGTCCCCTCTGTCTGGGGGTGCTGGACGAGTTCCCTTGCCAGGCCCTGGGTGGCTCCTCACCTCTCAAACACGGGGCGGGCTGCGTGGATCCCGAGGGGCCCTACAGCAAGAGTCCCACACGTGTCTCCCAACGGAGCAGTTTCTTGGCCCACAGGATGGGTGTGACTCTGAGGGTTCCTAGGGGCAGATTCAGGGCATGGCATGGAGACAGACACTTGTGAGGGGCCCAATGCAGGGGGCCGGCCCCAGACCACAGGGTCTTTCTGCAGCTGGGCTGGCTGGGGACGCTGCACCAGGTGAACGGTCTGTGGTCGGAGTCTTTGCCCTGGCCAGGGCACAGGGCACTCACAGTACAGGCTGAGGGTCAGAGCCGCCCGAGGGCCCCCTGCTGAGATTCTGTGCAAAGGGCCTCGTGCTTTATGTGACTGCCTGTGAAGCCCCTCGCCGAGGTGGTCCTACTCTGTGTCTGAGCGGTCCCATGACAAGAAGTGCTGACCCCAGAGGGTGTGTGCAGAGGGCCTGGGCTGACCTCAGGGCTCTGGGGGGGCCCCACACGACTGGCTGCCAGGGGTGGGGTGTCTGTGATGGCCCCCTGTCGAGCCAGAGTGACCCCCTACAACCTGTCGGATCCAGGGGCCAGAAGGCCAGGTTCTCCTGGAGGTCCCATCTCCCTCGGGCCTCAGTTTCCCCTTCTGTGACTCCGCACCCCCAAGGAGGGCCCTGTCAGGAAGGGCAGGGGGCACTGGTTAATGTCAGGACACAGCTGTCCCAATCAAGCCAAACCCCTGGAATGTGCCAAGCTGGCCACACTGAGCAGGCTGGCCTCTGAGACGGAGGGGCCCCTGAGGACACAGAGGCTCTGTGGAACCCAGGCCGTGGCTGTGGCAAGGATACCCCAAGCCACATGTGTGGCAGCCCCATCCCCTCTGTGGGCCTCAGTTTCCCCTCCGTGCAACGACGGAAGTGACCAGCTGTTCTTGGAGCCTCCTTCCTCTCTGTCCCCAGGCTGGGCCGGGCCTCGGGTCCGCAGGGGTGCTGCAGCTGCTCCTGTGGTCCAGGCCTCGGGGAGTGAGCCAAGTGTAGGGAGAATGTCTCGCTTGTGCCTGCTCAGCCCAGAGGGACACGTGGCATCCGCACCTGCTCCCCACTTGGCCACAATTGCCCTTTGAGAGCAGAGCCAGGGTCTTCGGGGACAGGAAGCTGCTCTCAGAAGCTGCAAGACTGGTGGTGGGGTGAATGGCAGGAGGAGGCCGGCTGGCTGCCCTCGCCCAGAGCCTTTGGGAACGGGGACCTGGGGCAGAGGTGGCTGGAGGTGGCGGTGTCTGTCTGGGCCTCAGGCGTTGGGGCAAGGCCTGCCCGGGTTTTACCCGAGTGTTCCACCTTTATCCCGGTCTCCATCTGTGGGTGCCACTGGACTCGTGAGTGTGCAGAGGTCCGGGTCGTAGCAGGCCATCTCCCACCTCCCTCCTTCCCTTCGCCTCCCATCCAGTGCCCCATGTGCCCAGCCTGGGTGGCTGGCCGTGGCTCCGACCGCCCCATGTCCTGCATGGTGGGCACCGGCACTCCCACCTGTCCGCAACTTTGCCACAGCCCCACACCAGGCTGTGCGTGCTTACGCCCCGCTCAGCCTGCCTTTGTGTGAGTCAGACCGAGAGGCCCCCGGGAAGGTCCTGCCTGCAGCAGGTAGACCCCAGGCCCTGCCCTTGTGGGAGCTGCTTGGGAGCAAGCACCCAGGACGGCTGCCCGAGCCCCACTCAGCCTGGGGCTTCCGATTCCCAAAGGTGCTTCTCAGGCGCTCCTCGGGTCAAGGCTCTGCAGGTGGGGAGCACTAGGGGTGGGGTGAGGGTGCTGTGATGCCAGCTGCCTGTGGGTGGGGGTCCGGTCACCCAGCACCTGTCTCCTGCAGGATCCCTGGCTCTGGGCCACCCAATGAGCTTTGGGAAGTGGCAGCGGGTCCCCTGTCCCCAGAGAGCCCTGTGGATGCACCTCTGTGTCTGTTTGCAGTGGCCTCTATTTTGGGGACACGGAGCTCCTCCTTGTTTGAGATTTTGTGTCCTGATTAACCACATGCCCTCCTGCTGGGTGAATTCTGGATGACCCTGTATCCTGGGCACATGGCTCACAGGGTCCCCGGGGCTCTCCGGCCAGCCTCCCCTGTACCCCAGCCCCAACCATCCTGGCCAAGGGTCAGCTCCCAGAGCCGTGTTGAGAGGGGAAGGAGCTGATTCCACAGATATTTGGGGTGCAGTGGCTGTGAGGAGGGTGGGGGAGGGAATGCCCCAGATGTGGGGTGAGGGAGTCAGAAACAGGGCTGACCCCACGGTGGGTGCAGGAAGAGGCCCAGGTGTGGGAAGGGGCTGTGGCTGTCTGTACCTCCTGAGCCCCATCCCCAATCCAGATGGGGGGCAAATGTGGGGCTCCCTGGGCCCGTCTTGCTGACCTGTGGCCCTGCTGTGACCGGCAGAGCATGGGGTCCCCTCGTACCCCTGCGAGGACAGTGCTCTTTGAGCGGGAGAGGACGGGCCTGACCTACCGCGTGCCCTCGCTGCTCCCCGTGCCCCCCGGGCCCACCCTGCTGGCCTTTGTGGAGCAGCGGCTCAGCCCCGACGACGCCCATGCCCACCGCCTGGTGCTGAGGAGGGGCACGCTGGCCCGGGGCTCCGTGAAGGTGAGTGGCCGGGTTGGCTGGGGCTGCATTCCCCGGGGGGCGGGGGCGGCAGGCAGGTGGGTGGCCAAGGTGGAGGTGAGCAAACCAGGCTCAGCTCTCCCAAGGTGCCCTGCAGGGGCTGCGCCCAGGTCCCTGGACATCCTGGCCAGCAGCACTTCCTCCTCTGGGCAGTGGGGCGCCCTGCACGTGCTGGGGACGGCGGCCCTGGCGGAGCACCGGTCCATGAACCCCTGCCCCGTGCACGACGCTGGAACGGGCACCGTCTTCCTCTTCTTCATTGCGGTGCTGGGTCACACGCCCGAGGCTGTGCAGATCGCCACGGGCAGGAACGCCGCACGCCTCTGCTGTGTGACCAGCCACGACGCAGGCCTCACGTGGGGCAGCGCCCGGGACCTCACTGAGGAGGCCATCGGCAGTGCCGTGCAGGGTAGGTGGGCAGGGCAGGTGGGCAGGGCAGGTGGGCAGGGCAGGTGGGCAGGGCACCGGTCTGGGTCCCTTTGATTGGCCACGGTTCACACGGGAGATTCCAGCTGGAAATTTCCATTCTGCCCCTGCCTCCAACCACAAGGGGACCAACCATCCCTCTCCCCAGGACTGTCCTGTGCCCCCCGTCCCAGGCAAATGGGTATTCGTCGTCCCCACAGCCACCCGGTGGGCAGGAGCAGGCATGGCTGACGCAAGACTCTCATCCCCAGGGTCATGCCTTTATCTGCAGAGGAGAGGGCTGGACGCTGAGGGGTCTCAGCCCCCAAACCAACAGCCACCCCCCTTTACCCTTTCCTCTTCCTCTTCACTCCCTTCTCACCCCGCCTGGAGCCTGGCCAGGCCTCGCCCACAGCTTTCCCTCCACCCAGTCCTCTGTGGCTACCCGACCCTGGCACATGGGAGCCACACCAGGGAGTTGAGCAGACACGTGGCTGACTCAGGGACTCTGCTGCAGGGCCTCACGCCCCCTGCTGCCCTCTGCTCTCTGTGTGGGCACTGCTCGCCAGGCTCCCTGGGTGCTGTCCACCTGGGCTTGAGGCTGGCCGCCTGAGGAGCCGGGACGCATGTGTTCCTGGGCACCTGCTGAGGGCTGTGAGAGGCTTGTCAAGCTTGGGAGGACTCAGGGCGGCTGGGATGAGTCGTGTGGAAGGGCGGTTGGCAAGTGACCATCCTGACCCGAGGCACCAGCCCCTTCCCTTCCTCCTGTGCCTCCCTCCATCCCCCCACCTCGGGTAACCAGCAGCCCCCCGCCCCACCCTCCCCTCTCCAGCAGCCCCCCCGGCCCACCCTCCCCTCTCCAGCAGCCCCCCGCCCCACCCTCCTCTCTCCAGCAGCCCCCCGCCCCACCCTCCTCTGTCCAGCAGCCCCCCGCCCCACCCTCCTCTCTCCAGCAGCCCCCCGCCCCACCCTCCTCTCTCCAGCAGCCCCCCGCCCCACCCTCCCCTCTCCAGCAGCCCCCCGCCCCACCCTCCTCTCTCCAGCAGCCCCCCGCCCCACCCTCCTCTCTCCAGCAGGCCCCCGCCCCACCCTCCTCTCTCCAGCAGCCCCCCGCCCCACCCTCCTCTCTCCAGCAGCCCCCCGCCCCACCCTCCTCTCTCCAGCAGCCCCCCGCCCCACCCTCCTCTCTCCAGCAGCCCCCCGCCCCACCCTCCTCTCTCCAGCAGCCCCCCGCCCCACCCTCCTCTCTCCAGCAGGCCCCCGCCCCACCCTCCTCTCTCCAGCAGCCCCCCGCCCCACCCTCCTCTCTCCAGCAGCCCCCCGCCCCACCCTCCTCTCTCCAGCAGGCCCCCGCCCCACCCTCTGTCCAGCAGCCCCCCCGCCCCACCCTCCTCTCTCCAGCAGCCCCCCCGCCCCACCCTCCCCTCTCCAGCAGCCCCTCCTCTCCCACTTCTCTCCGCAGATTGGGCCACGTTTGCGGTGGGCCCGGGCCACGGCGTGCAGCTGCCCTCAGGCCGCCTGCTGGTGCCCGCCTACACATACCGCGTGGACCGCCGAGAGTGTTTTGGCAAGATCTGCCGGACCAGCCCCCACTCCTTCGCCTTCTACAGCGATGACCACGGCCGCACCTGGCACTGTGGAGGCCTCGTGCCCAACCTGCGCTCGGGCGAGTGCCAGCTGGCGGCGGTGGACGGGGGGCAGGCCGGCAGCTTCCTCTACTGCAACGCCCGGAGCCCCCTGGGCAGCCGCGTGCAGGCACTCAGCAGCGACGAGGGCACCTCCTTCCTGCCCGCAGAGCGCGTGGCCACCCTGCCCGAGACTGCCTGGGGCTGCCAGGGCAGCATCGTGGGCTTCCTAGCCCCCACGCCCAGCAGGCCGTGGGATGATGGATGGTCAGTGGGCCCCGGGAGTGCCCCCCACCCTCCACGCCTCCGTCCTGGAGTCCGTGAACCCCCCGAACAGGCTGCTGGAGACCCCCATGGAGGCCAGGCGCCTGGAGGGCTCTTCGGCCATCCGCAGCCTCAGGGGGACGGCCCCGGGCCTGGGGTCAGCGGAGATGTGGGGTCCTGGACCCTGGCGCCCCCAGTGCCCTCTGCCACCGCGCCCCAGAGCCCCACGTGGCTGCTGTACTCCCACCCCGTGGGACGCAGGGCTCGGTTGCACATGGGCATCCGCCTGAGCCGGTCCCCACTGGACCCGAACAGCTGGACAGGGCCCTGGGTGGTCTACGAGGGCCCCAGCGGCTACTCCGACCTGGCGTCCATTGCGCCGGCCCCTGGCGGGGGCCTGGTCTTTGCCTGCCTGTTTGAGAACGGGGCCAGGACCTCCTATGAGGAGATTTCCTTCTGCACATTCTCCCTACGTGATGTCCTAGAGAACGTGCCTGCTGGCCCCGAGCCGCCCACCCCTGGGGACAAGCCTCGGGGGCGCTGCTGGCCCTCCTGACAGGCCTCCTGGCCGTGCCCATGCCCCTCGGGTGCCCCGGGAGGAGGGGTGGAATATGCTGGGGTGCCCCAGGATGGATGTGGGGGGTCCCGGGGAGGACCCTGTGGATGAGGAAAAAGTTGCTCTTCAGAGCTCTCAGGCAGGGGCTGTTCTTTAGGAAGGGGAACGGGGGCTGGGGCTGAGCAGGGCAGGGTGGGGGCAGGAACTGGGCCCTGGGCAACACCCCACAGCTCCCTTTGAGGCTGCCAGGGCAGGGTCGGGGCCTCAGGTGTCCCGGGTGTGGCTGTTGGTTCGCAGCACCTTCTTACTGGTCGCCTTCTGGCCAGAAATAAACGGATCGTGCTTGTGTCTGGGTGGATGTTTCTTTCCATTCCTCGTCAGGTTCAAGCCCTGGGGAGGGGAGCTCTGCTCTAGCCCACCTCTCTGACCCCCACTACGAAATCTCGCTGCCTTAGCAAAATTCTGCTCCTAACTGTCCTGGAGCTGGCAAAGGGAGGGCAAGGGGGAGGAAGGGGCGTCCACCGTCAGCCTCCTGTGTCCGTGGTTTGCCTGTGGTCTGTCGGGCTCTCTGAGCTTCCTGCTGGAGGAGCAGGAGGCAGGGCCTCTCCCAGCAGAGCTGGACGCCAGGAGGGGGTCACCTTCCGGGGTCAGCCCAGTGTCCCGCTCCCCTGAACCCACCCTGGAGGGGCTTGGGCTCCACTGGGGCTGTTTCCCCAAGGAAGTTCCTTTTCATTTCTTCTCCTTTTAAAGTCTTAATTTCTGGTGATAAAAACAACATATGCTCACTGTAGAAAATCTGGAAAATAGGCCGGGCTCCATGGCTCACACCTGTAGTTTCAGCACTTTGGGAGGCCAAGGCTGGTGGATCACCTGAGGACAGGAGTTCGAGACCAGCCTGGCCAACATGGTGGAACCCGGTCTCTACTAAAAATACAAAAATTAACCGGGTGTGGTGGTGGGCACCTGTCATCCCAGCTACTTGGGAGGCTGAGGCAGGAGAACCGCTTGAAGCTGGGAAGCGGATGTTGCAGTGAGCTGAGATCACGTGCTGGGTGCATTCTGTCATGCACGTGTCCTATGGGAGTCTGGGGCATGTGTGTGGATCACGTGCTGGGTGCATTCTGTCATGCGTGTGTCCTATGGGAGTCTGGGGTGTGTGTGGATGATGTGCTGGGTGCATTCTGTCATGCGCGTGTCCTATGGGAGTCTGGGGCATGTGTGTGGATCACGTGCTGGGTGCATTCTGTCATACGTGTGTCCTATGAGAATCTTGGGCATGTGTGTGGATGACGTGCTGGGTGCATTCTGTCATGCGCATGTCCTAAGGGAGTCTGGGGTGTGTGTGGATCATGTACTGGGTGCATTATGTCATGCGTGTGTCCTGGCTCATGGCTAGCAGGAGTATCACAGTCTACTCTTCTGCCTTCAGATTTGAACTAAAGGAACCTCAGGCCTCTCTGGGGTTCTGGAGTCGTGGAGCCCACAGCGGGACCCATTCTCCATCGCTCCCTTCTACACTGGGGTGAGCGGCATCCCCACATTCATGTCTGCCTGGAAGCTCAGACTGTTACTTTATTTGGAAATGGGGCCTTTGCAGACGTGATAGAGGAATGAGGAGGTCACAGTGGTGCCGCGGGTCTAACCCAGTGACCAGTGTCCTTGTGAGCCACAGACACAGGTGAGGCCGTATCCAGGCGGAGACAGAGGCTGCAGTGACGCTGCCACCAGCCACGGAGGCCAGGGGCCACCTGGGGCTGGAAGAGGCCGGGAGGACCTGGTGCTGGAGCCCTCAGAGAGGGTGTGGCCCTGTCACCCTTGGCATCAGACTCGGTCTCCAGAGACTCGAGAGGACTCGTTTTGTCGCTTCAGCCGAAGGTCAGGGAGATTTGTTGCAGCGACCTAGGAAGCAGCACACCTTCCCGCCTTTGCCGTCCGTCCTGCCGTCTGTCCCTCCTCCGTCCACAGGGGCCTCAGACCCCGGGGGGCCCTGGCCGTTACTGCCTGGCCGTGTGCGGCCTGTGTCAGACGGACTCGGGCTCGAGGCAGAGCCTCTCAGCGACCCGGGCTGCCTGTGGCTGGAGAACCGTACGAGGCTGGGGTTGGGTCAGGTCTGAAGGGGCGGCTGGAGCCGGCCCTGCCGCGGGTCCCACCCAGCAGCCGAGACCTCCTCAGGTTGGGCCCAGGGCTCTGAGGTCCTGGCCCCTCCAGGTCTGAGCAGCTGCTCAGGACCCGGGAGGCTCTGCCAGGTGTGATTCTCAGGCTGGGAGAGGGTGTGTGGGAGGCTGCCTGGTCCAGGCCAGTTTGAACCCTTCCTCCTGCCCTCCGGCCCCAACTGCGGCAGGACCTGCTGGCGCTCAGGACCCGTGGTGTCTGCGGTGGGGGTTGCTGTGCCTGGGGACAGTCCTTCCCCACGGTCGCCTGAGTCCCTCCGGCATCCAGGCGTCTGACCCGTCCTGCAGCCCCTGCCCCACCTCCGCGCTCCCGCCAGCCGCTCTGTCAGCCTCTTTTACTTCCTTCCATCCGCCTGCCCCCTTTCCCCGACCCCTGCAAATCCCATATTGAATTGTTGTTCCCAGCTTTGGAGGTGGGGCCTGGCGGGAGGTGACCGGATCGTGGGGGTGGATTCTCATGAAGGGTTTATCCCCGTCCTCACAACGCATTTCCCGAGACCTGGTTGTTTAACGTGCGGGACCTCCCTGCCTTGTTCACGTGCTCTCCGTGTGACATGTGACTCGCCTGCCAGGATTGTATGTTTCCTGGGGCTGTAGGGTCCAGCCCTACACGGTTCTGTGAGCCGCTCCCGGCCGGTGAGGAGACGAGAAATAAAAGACACGAGACACAGAGATGGAGAAAAGACAGTTTGGGCCCCGGGGTCCACTGCCACCAGATCCCCGAGACCAGCAGTGGCCGCGAGTGCCCGGACGCTCCCACTTTTATTGAGCTGCAAATCCGGGGGCAGGGTAGGTAGGGCGTGGCCTTGGTGGTCGGAGACTGGGGGCAGGGTGGATGGGGCGTGGCAGTGACAGGGTCACATACATCACGTGTCATTCAGGTGGGGGCTCAGGAATTTCTGGCGCCCGAAGTGAGGTAAGGAGCACAGTGCGTCAGCTCCTTTTCCATCTTACCGAGAAAGAACTAAAACATTAAGATTTATGTTACAATTGCCGTTTATCTCTTCTAAGAAAAAAGGAACCAGGTGCAGAAGCAGCACATGAGAGTGGACGTGGAACGTGACCACTGAAGCACAGCGTCACATAGAGACGGTTAAGCCCCGGAGGTCTGCGGGCCTCCTGACAGCCGTCAGGCCTGAGGCAAGAGCCTGGAGGAGCGGCGTTTTCTCCTGACCTCCCCAGGAAGGCGATGTCTCGGCCATCTTGGACGTCTCCTCCCCTAGCTGGTAAGCAGCAGGTGCTTTCCACAGCCCGGGCGCCCTCCAGCAGCCCCTAAGTGGGCGTGACAGAGGCTTAGAGCATCTTGCCTCAGTGTCACTCATTTCACAATGTCACCCCAGGTTCACACTTCCGGCCTGAGAGGCGTTAGTAAAAGAATTAAGATCACCTGTGAATAACTAAGTCACATACGAATAGCTAATAATCACTACGGTTGTATTTCTGGTTACTTTCTTCTTCATTATTTCTATGGAAATAATAGGCTGAGGCTTTTTGCTCCTGTCTCAGGCCTTGTGGGCTCCCCCTGACGTCTGCCTCCCCAGAAGCAGAGCCAATGCCAGACCACACTTCCTGTCGAGCCTGCAGAACCGGGAGCCGATTAAACTTCTTTAAGAATCGCCCAGCCTCAGGTGTTCCTTCACGGCAGGGTGTGGGGGCGAACGCACACCCTGAGCCTTCAGGGTGACGCCTGCTGCTGTCCCCAGGCCGGGCCAGGCCATGGCTCAGGAACGTGCCTGGGAACATGGTACCAGGGCAGGGTCAGGGCTCTGTCGTGGAGTCAGGATGTCTAGGTGGCTCCTTCCTAACCCTCAGCCTTTTGGCTCTTGTCCTGGCTTACTGGGCTGGCAAGGGCCTCCAGGAAGACATTAAACAACCACGATGTCTGACAGGCCACACGAGGCCCAGAAGCCATCTTTGTCCTCAGTCGGGGGCTGCGGCGTGGTGAGCTCATGGCCGTCTGCGTCCTCAGTCGGGGGCTGCAGCGTGGTGACCTCATGGCCGTCTGCGTCCTCACTCGGGGGCTGCGGCGTGGTGACCTCATGGCCGTCTGCGTCCTCAGTCGGGGGCTGCGGCGTGGTGACCTCATGGCCGTCTGCGTCCTCAGTCGGGGGCTGCGGCGTGGTGACCTCATGGCCGTCTGCGTCCTCACTCGGGGGCTGCGGCGTGGTGACCTCATGGCCGTCTGCGTCCTCAGTCGGGGGCTGCGGCGTGGTGACCTCATGGCCGTCTGCGTCCTCACTCGGGGGCTGCGGCGTGGTGAGCTCATGGCCGTCTGCGTCCTCACTCGGGGGCTGCGGCGTGGTGAGCTCATGGCCGTCTGCGTCCTCACTCGGGGGCTGCGGCGTGGTGACCTCATGGCCGTCTGCGTCCTCAGTCGGGGGCTGCGGCGTGGTGACCTCATGGCCGTCTGCGTCCTCACTCGGGGGCTGCGGCGTGGTGACCTCATGGCCGTCTGCGTCCTCAGTCGGGGGCTGCGGCGTGGTGACCTCATGGCCGTCTGCGTCCTCAGTCGGGGGCTGCAGGACCTCATGTTGAAGGCCTGCACCCAGGGGCGAGCTGAGGGTCTTGAGATGGGAGGTCGTCCTGGTCATCTGGGTGGGCCCAGGGTCTCACAAGGGTCCTTATTGGAGGGGACAGAGGCTGGGAGAGGAGAGAAGACACCTTAGGGCTGGCTTTGAAGATGGAGGAGGGGCCACAGCTGAGGAGCCGGTGGCCTTTGGAAGCTGGAAAAGGTGGGAAGCGATGTCCCCACAGCCTGCAGAGGAACCAGCCCTGTGGACCCTCTGATGTTGGCCCAGGGAGGCCACGTCCTACCCCCGGCCTCCAGAACCACTGTGGATGTGTTTGTGTCGTTTCAAGCTCCAGGTCTGTGTGATTTGCTATGCAGCCTCGGGAAACAGCTGTGTGGACACCAGGGCCCCGCCCTGTTCCCGCCTTCTGGGCTCCAGGACCCGTGCATCCGGCCTCTCACTGTCCGCGCTCTGCTGAGCCCTCTCTTCCTGTTCGTGTCTGTGCTGCATTCTGGTTGTTTTTTTTTTCCAGTTCACCAATTCTCTCTTGCTCCTCTCTCCCTCCCCCACCCATTCTCTATCCTTGTCCGTCTCTGTGTCTGTCTCTGTGTCTCTGTCTCTCTTTCTCTGCATCTCTGAGTTTGTCTCTCTGTGTCTCTGACTCTCTGTGTCTCTGTCTCTTTGTCTCTGACTCTCTGTCTCTGAGTCTGTCTCTCTCTGCATCTCTGTCTCTCTCTGTGTCTCTGACTCTGTCTCTGAGTCTGTCTCTCTCTGCATCTCTGTCTCTGACTCTCTGTCTCTGAGTCTGTCTCTCTTTGTGTCTCTGTCTCTCTCTGTGTCTCTGTGTCTCTGACTGTCTCTGAGTCTGTCTCTCTCTGTGTCTCTGTGTCTCTGACTCTGTCTCTGAGTCTGTCTCTCTCTGCGTCTCTGTCTCTGAGTCTGTCTCTCTCTGTGTCTCTGTCTCTGACTCTGTCTCTGAGTCTGTCTCTCTCTGCATCTCTGTCTCTGACTCTCTGTCTCTGAGTCTGTCTCTCTCTGTGTCTCTGTCTCTCTCTGCATCTCTGTCTCTGACTGTCTCTGAGTCTGTCTCTCTCTGTGTCTCTGTGTCTCTGACTCTGTCTCTGAGTCTGTCTCTCTCTGTGTCTCTGTGTCTCTGACTGTCTCTGAGTCTGTCTCTCTCTGCGTCTCTGTCTCTGACTCTGTCTCTGAGTCTGTCTCTCTCTGTGTCTCTGTGTCTCTGACTCTGTCTCTGAGTCTGTCTCTCTCTGCGTCTCTGTCTCTGCATCTCTGTCTCTGAGTCTGTCTCTCTCTGTGTCTCTGTGTCTCTGACTCTGTCTCTGAGTCTGTCTCTCTCTGCGTCTCTGTCTCTGACTCTGTCTCTGAGTCTGTCTCTCTCTGTCTCTCTGTCTCCCTGTGTCTCTCCCTTTCTGTTCTTCTCCACAACGTTCTCTTTGTTTAACTCCTGTCCGTGCTGCGTGCGCGCAGAGGGGCGAGCAGGAAGCATTTGGGCGTTTGCGGAAGGCTCGCCAGTGCCCTGTGCTTCATGTGCGTCACTCCATTTATCTAAAAGAAAGCCCGTGGGGTGGAGAACACGTCTGTCTTCCAGATGCGGAGATCAAGGCCCAGCCAGTCCTCTGTTGCTCACTGTGGTGGAGACGATCTCACAGCCCATCTGGGTGGTTTCCAAAGCCATGCTCTGAAGTGTTTCCCACTTCGTGTGACTAAGAAGGGTACGACGGCCCCAAACACTTGCTTCACCTGCTCAAACCAGCGTGTCCTCCCACCCCGTTCTGTCCCTGGGGTAACAACATTCTACAGCTTTCCCCAAACGCACGCAAGCGAAATGCAAAACCGTGTGTGTGTGTCTCCCTTTTCTCCCACAGCGCGACCGTCAGCTGCTGTTGCTGCACGGTGATGCCGGCCCGGCCCTGCCCCTTCAGGCGGACGCTTCGCCCCCAGCGTCGTCTGCAGACGCTCGTGCCTGACGCCTCGTGCTCAGCTGTTCCTGCCCCTTAGGTGTTGCTCCTGAGGCGTCCCTAGCTGGCTTCTCACTGCAACTCTCACCCCGGAGCTTGACCAAAGACAGCAACATCTTTCAATACTCGAATCCTCGCTTGTTCTTTTTTTGAGGTAGGGTCTTGCTCTGTCCCCAGGCTGGAGTGCTGTGGCCGGATCTCTGCTCACCGCAGCCTCTGCCTCCCGGGCTCCAGTGATTCTCCTGCCTCAGCCTCCAGAGTAGCTGGGGTTACAGGCATCCACCACCACGCTCGGCTGATTTTTGTATTTTTGGTAAAGACAGGGTTTCACCAGGTTGGCCAGGCTGGTCTCGAACTCCTGACCTCAGGTGATCCGCCTGCCTCGGCCTCCTAAAGTGCTGGGATTACAGGCATGAGCCACTGTGCTCGGCCTCATTCTTCTTAATACTAGCGTGAGAGCTGCCGGGGGGAGTGTGGATGGTGCAGCCGCTGTGGAAAACAGTAGCCAGATCATTTCTCAGAAACTTACAGATGGAATTTCTGTATGAGCCAGCAGTTACCCAGCAGAACTGAAGGCAAGGCCTCAGAGATCTGTGTGCACCCAGGTTCACAGCGGCGTTGTTCACGATAGCTAAATATCAACGGATGAATGAACAAACGGGGTCCGTCCGGACAAGGGAATGTGATTCTGTCTTAGGAAGGAAAGAGATTCCGACAGTTATGACGACACGGATGGACCCCCGAGGACGTTACACTGAGTGAAACAGGCCACTCACAAAAGGGCGAATCTCTTATGATTCCACTCCGATGTGGTCCCTGGAGGGGTCAAATTCCTGGAGACAGAAGGTAGAATGGTGGCTGCCAGGAGCTGGGGAGGCGGAGTGGCGTGAGTGTTTAATGAGGGCAGAGCTTCAGTTCTTCAAGACGGAACGTTCTGGAGACGGATGGCGGCGATCGTGGCACCACATTGAACCATCCACTTAAAAATGGTTAAGGGCGTATTTTGTGTTATGTGTATTTTACCACAAGAAAACAGCCGAAAACTTGCACGGTGTGCCGTATAGTACAGATGTGCTGTCATTTAGTCCGTATTTTCTTATCGAGGGGCATTCAGATCACGTCTAGTATTTTTCCTACTACTACAAAAATAGCTTCAGTAAGTATTCTTTTTTTTTTAAGGAAGAAAGAAAGAGAGAAAGAAAAAGAATGAAGGAGAGGAAGAAAGAGGAAGAGAAAGAGGGAGAGAGAACGGGAATCTTGCTCTATTGCCCAGGCTGGGATGCAGTCTAGAAATGGGTGTTAAAAACCTCTTTTATGCCAATAATTGTGCTTAACAATGGAGACAGGAAGGAATAAGGGAGGAAAATAACAAACAAGCAGCCAACCAACGTTTCATGTAAACCTGTGACATGCTGTGCAGTTGCTGAGGAGTGATTTACTTCCAATTGTGTGGTCACTTATAGAGTAGGTGTGAGGTGCTACTGAGAAGAATGTATATTCTGTGGATTTGGGGAGGAGAGTTCTATAAACGTTTATTAAGTTTACTTGTTCTGGGTCTGAGTTCAAGTCCTGGATGTCCTTGTTAATTTTCTGTCTCGTTGGTCCATCTGATATTGACAATGTGATGTTACAGTCTCCCACTATTATTGTGTGGGAGGCTAAGTCTCTTTGTAAGTCATTAAGAACTTGTCTTATGTATCTGGGTGCTCCTGTATTGGGTGTGTGTATATATAGGATCGTTAGCTCTTCTTGTTGCATTGATCCTATTACCGTTGTTATGTAATGTCCTTCTTTGCCTCTTTTGATCTTTGTTGCTTTAAAGTTTATTTTATCAGAGGTGAGAATTGCAACTCCTGCTTTTTATTTATTTATTTTTGCTCTCCATTTGGTTGGTAAATCTTCCTCCATCCCTTTGTTTTGAGTCTTTGTGTATCGTTGCATGTGAGATGGGTCTGGATACAGCATATCGATGGGTTTTGGCTTTTTATCCAGTTTGAATAATAATATACATGAGTTTAATACTGCCATTTGATGCTAGCTGGCTGTTTTGCCTATTAGTTGATGTAAATTCTTCATTGTGTTGATGCTCTTTACTTTTTGATATATTTTTGGAAAGGCTGATACTGGTTGTTCCTTTATATGTGTAGTGCTTCTTTCAGAAGCTCTTGTAAAGCAGGCCTGGTGGTGGTGAAGTCTCTAAGTACTTGCTTGTTCGCAAAAGATTTTATTTTTCCTTCACTTGTAAAGCTTAGTTTGGCTGGATATGAAATTCTGGGTTGAAAATTCTTGTCTTTAAGGATGTTGAATATCGGCCCCCACTCTCTTCTGGCTTGTAGGGTTTCTGCTGAGAGATCTGCTGTGAGTCTGATAGGCTTCCCTTTGTGGGTAACCTGACCTTTCTCTCTGGCTGCCCTTAGCATTTTCTCCTTCATTTCAACCCTGGTGAATCTGACGATTATGTGCCTTGGGGTTGGTCTACTTGAGGAATATCTTTGTGGTGTTCTCTGTATTACCTGGATTTGAATATTACCCTGCCTTACTAGTTTGGGAAAGTTTTCCTGAATAATATCCTGAAGAGTATTTTCCAGCTTGGATTCATTCTCTTGGTCACATTCGTCACATTCAGGTACACCTATCAAACGTAGATTAGGTCTTTTCACATAGTCCCGTATTTCTTGGAGACTTTGCTCATTCCTTTTTATCCTTTTTTCTCTAATCTTGTCTTCTCGTTTTATTTCATTAAGTTGGTCTTCGACCTCTGATATCCCTTCTTCTGCTTGATCAATTCGACTGTTAAAACCTGTGCATACTTCGCGAAGTTCTCGTGTCGTGTCCTTCAGTTCCATTAATTCACTTATATTCCTAAGCTGTCCATTCTCGTTAACATTTCGTCAAACCTTTTTTCAAGGTTCTTACTTTCTTTGCATTGGGTTAGAACAAGTTCTTTTAATTCACAGAAGTTTCTTATCATCCGCCTTCTGAAGGCTACTTCTGTTAATGGAACACACTCGTTCTCCATCAGGGCTTGTTCCGTTGCTGATGAGGAACTGTGATCCCCTGTAGAGGGAGAGGCATTCAGATTTTGAGTATTCTCTGCCTTTTTAGGCTGGTTTCTTCCCTTCATTATAAATTTATCCACCTGTCATCTTTGTGATTACCGACTTTCAAATTCGGTCTCTGAGTGGACGTCCAACTTGTTGATTCCCAGTGCCAAAATCTGAGCAACCCACTGCGCCGGCCAAAACAGCAGTGTTAAGATTGATGGTGCTTTTTTGCCCGGGAATCTCCAGTCTGGCTTCCTTCTTGAGTCCGTCCTTCAATCAGCTGAATAGGTGACTCTGCCTTCCCGGAGCTCCAACGTCGGCCAAAAGGGGACCCAGTCCCATTTACTCTGCACCAAGAACCGCCGCGCCGGCCACAAGAGTCGCACTGGCGACCCGTGGGGCTCCTCCGCTGGGAATCTCCTGGTCCGTGAGCAAAAAAAATTCATCTGAAAGTGTGGCGTCCTCTCGTTCCCTGCACTTCCCCTGGGAGCTACAATCCCGAGCTGCTAGTGATCAACCATCTTGGATCTGTCTCCCTTTTTCTTTAGTAAATATTCTTGAACATAGGTCCTGACAAACTGGAATTTTGATTTCTGTAGGATAGATTCCCAGATGTGGGTGACTATCATTTTTATTCTACTAGGGAATTCTTTCTCATAGGAAACAGACACCCCATCCCATCAGGAGTGCATGGGAAGGCCTGTTTCCCCTCACATTATCTGCCTTTTTACTTTCCTTTTTTTTGAGACGGAGTTTTGCTCTTGTTACCCAGGCTGGAGTGCAATGGCACAATCTAGGCTCACTGCAACCTCCGCTTCCCGGGTTCAAGCAATTCTCCTGCCTCAACCTCCCGAGTAGCTGGGATTACTAGCGCTCACCACCATGACCGGCTAGTTTTTTATTTTTAATAGAGACAGGGTTTCTCCATGTTGGTCAGGCTGGTCTCGAACTCCCGACCTCAGGCGATTCGCCCACCTCGGCCTCCCACAGTGCTGGGATTACAGGCGTGAGCCACTGTGCCTTGCCTTTACTGTTTTTCCAATGTGATGGGTGCCCCATGGCGTTTCCCAGTCCTGGGTGTAGAGCAGGTGAGCAGGAGCTTCTTGGCTAAACAGCAGGATCCTTACCTCCCCTTCCATGCTTGCTAATTTCCCTTTTCTTTGCCAGAAAACATGCTTCTATTAGGCTCCACGCAATAGAAAGTCTCCACTACCATGTTTGAGGGGGTGTCCTTGATGGATGGCATCTGCAAAACAAAACAAAACCAAGGCCGAGTGCGGCGGCTCGCGCCTATCAACCAAGCACTTTGGGAGGCTGAGGCGGGTGGATCACTTGCAGTCAGGAGTTCAAGACCAGCCTGGCCCCTACTAAAAATTTTTGTATTTTTAGTAAAGACAGGGTTTCACCATGCTGGCCAGGCTGGTCTTGAATTCCTGACCTCAGGTGACCTGCTCGCCTCGGGTTCCCAAAGCGCTGGGATTACAGGCGTGAGCCGCCACACCCGGCCTATTGGTTGTATTTCTC
This sequence comes from Aotus nancymaae, assembly GCF_030222135.1. NCBI lineage: Eukaryota > Metazoa > Chordata > Mammalia > Primates > Aotidae > Aotus > Aotus nancymaae. Next base: position 6,901,995 of record NW_026988444.1, read on the forward strand.
TGGAGACCCCTCACTACTACAGGTACGGGCCTCAGTTTACCCTTCTGTCCATCAGTGAGGCTGGAGGCTGCCATGGGCCGTGAGCTCACACCCGGCCCTCCTGCCCCTGCCCCCCTGCTCCTGGGACAGCCTGTACAGGCCAGGCAGTGGCCGAGGCCCGCCTTCCCCACCTGGCCTCTGCGGTTCAGCGGCTGACCTCAGCCCAGAAATGGAAACTTTTTCTCTTGTAAAACAGAAAGTGTCGCCATCAAACCCTCACTTCCCACTGGCGCCCCTGGCTGGCCCCGACCCCCAGCATCTGCTTTCTCTGCCTGTGAACTGGCCACTCTGGGAAACACGTGTGTGTGGAGTCACAAGGTGTTTGTCCTTTTGAGGCTGTGTACCTCGGCGTGACGTCCTCGATGCTCCTCCACGCTGCGGCGGGTGTGGGAGCCCCTTCTGCTGAGGCTGAGTGATCCTGTCCTGCAGTGGACACGGGGCTGCTGCTTCCACCTGGCCGCTGCTGTGAACCGTGTTGCTGTGAATGTGGTGCACAAACGTCCACCTTTTTAAGTCTAAGAACTATTCCATGTTCGTAGTAACTTGGTTTTGTAGTTTAAATTGAGATAAAAACGAAAGACCTCAAACCAACCTTGGATTCTGTGGCCAAGTAGTTGGCGGACGGTGGTGCCCTGTGCCTGGGGCAGGCGTCCTGCTCTCTCACAGTCCTGGCCAGCGCCCCAGCAGCGTCCCCTCCGGCCACACCCCTGGCGTGGTTTTGTAAGGCTGGACAAACACAGGGGGCCTCACTGGCGGGTGGGGCAGCCTGACCGGGCTCAGAGGTATGGGGAGAACACATGGAGGTTCACCCAAGAAGGGGAGTGATTGTGCCACAGTTGAGGGGGCCACGGCGACTGTGTGATCACACGGCCTCGGTCACCCTCTGGAGGACCCTTCACATCCTGAACTCTCCAGAAAGTCAGGAGCCTCACCCAGACGCAAAGTGAGGTTGGTCCACACTGGAGTCCTGACCCATGAGGGCTGAGAGCGCCAGGACCCACAGTGCAGCCCCTCACGCGGCCCCACCAGACCCCAGGGCCTTGGCGCTGCAATCGGGTCGCCCGCCTTGTCTCCTGTAGCCCGAGGAGCACCTGCTGGGAGCCCTGCCCAGTGCCCCGCCCAGTCCCATGGAGCCTGGGCTCCGTCCACGCGGCCCACAGGACCTCCGTCCAGCTGCAGAGGCGTCCAGGGCCGGTGCCCTCCGCAGACCCGGACGGGGTGAGTGGGGAGAGCCAGGCGGCGCTGCGGGGCGGGAGGGGCGGCGGGGGGCGCTGCCGGGGTCGGGCGGGGCCGAGGCAGGGGTCGGGCCGCCCCTCTCAAGCGCCGGCGCCCCCCGCGCCTCCGCCCACGACTGTCCGGGGAGCCCCGAGCCGGCCACGCCCAGGCGCTCCTGACGCCGCGGCGGCTGCCTGCGAGGCCGGGACGACCCGCTCGGGGCGCGTGGGTGGGCGGCGGCGACGCGGCGCCGGGGACGGAAAAAGTGACGGGAAGGCGGGAGGCGACCTGCTGACGGCGCCGCGTTATCTCCGCCGCCGCCACCATCGGGGACGCCCGGCCCCGCGCGGCCCGGGGGCAGCGCCCGCTTCCTCCCTCCGCGCCGGCTCCGCCGAGTTTCGGTCTGAGCTCGCGCCGGTTCCGCCGTTTTCTTTCCGGGACGGGGTCTCCGCCGTGTGTCACCGCGGCCACGACCCCGGGCTCCCCAGTGCCGGGATCACCGGCCGCGCGCCCGGACTCAGGTTTTTAATCGTAACGCGGCATTTTGGATGCTCAGATCGGTCCCGTGTCGCTTCCACGCGGCGCTGCCTTTGGGGACAGCGGGTCGTCCTGCCCCGCGCGGGCGTCCCCTCGTGGTCTCCGGCGGCCTGACCCCCGCTGGGGAGCCCGGAGCCCCCTCCCCGCTCCTGCCGCCCGGCTCCGCCCCGCCGGGGACCCCGGGAAGCGTTTCCGCGGGGCTCGGCGCTCGCGGCAAAGGGCAGGTGCCCGCCGGGCTTCCCGCCAGCCCGGCTCGCGCTCCCGGGGCCTCCCCAGCCGCCGCTGCGGCCTGCGGGGTGTGGTGTTAACTCGTATTTTTGTTGTTGAGAGAAACTGAACACGCTTTCCCTGCTTCGGGGGTGTCTGTGCACACACGCATGTACACACCCGCGCGCTCACAGGTGTCTACACGCGCGGCGGCCTCGCGCTCGTCTTCTCTGTGTAGACGTGTCCCCGCCGGCTTGTTCGCGCTCCTGTGATGGCGCAAATACTTTCCCTCAGTTTGTTGATCTTTTTTGCCAAGCTCGAGTGTTTCGTTTTCCAGCGTGCGGAGCTCGGCGTCTCAGTTCCTCTCTCGCGGCTCCCAGGCGGCCCTTGACTGTTGGGAACCCTCCTCCCACACGGTAAGAACGCACCCACGGTTTCTTCTTGCTGTAGGGTTCTTTTTTTTTTTTTGAGACGGAGTTTCGCTCTCGTTACCCAGGCCGGAGTGCAATGGCGCGATCTCGGCTCACCGCAACCTCTGCCTCCCGGGTTCAGGCAATTCTCCTGCCTCAGCCTCCTGAGTAGCTGGGATTACAGGCACGCGCCACCATGCCCAGCTAATTTTTTGTATATTTAGTAGAGACGGGGTTTCACCGTGTTGACCGGGATGGTCTCGATCTCTTGACCTCGTGATCCGCCCGCCTCGGCCTCCCAAAGTGCTGGGATTACAGGCGTGAGCCCCCGCGCCCGGCCCGTAGGGTTCTTTTTTTATGCTTTTCTCTCTGCTACATTTGGCATTTGTGCGCATGAGTCTAACTTTTCCAAATGGCTATCCCTGTCCCTGCACAGCTGGTTAAAAAGTCTCTTTCCCCGCTCTGATTTGGGTCGCAGGGACCGGGCCTGTTCTGTCCCTCCTCGTGCTAATCCCACCTGTTCGCATAACAGTAAGTTTCCCCTGAGCTCATAAAGCTGACCCCTTTTCACTTTCTTTTCGTGGTTTCTTTTGGCTGTTACTTGCTTGTTAATTTTTCCATATGAGCATTATAGTTCCAGAAATGTGGTTTTTATTGGGACGGTGTCAAATTTACAAATTGCAGAGGAAGAACCTGCATGTGTGCAGGGGCCGGGGTCCGCGTGCCCGGAGTTCAGCCTCTGCACAGGCTTCCCGCGTTTCCAGCGCGGGTTTTGCGGGCAGAGCCGCATCATCTGCAAAGACCGGGGGCCGCTTTCCCTCCGAGGCCTGACCTGCCGGATCTTCTGGGAGTTCCCAGAGCGTCCCTGACACAGGCATGGCAGTTCTGCCCCTCGCCCCCTCAGGACCGAGCTTCAGGGAGGCAAGCACAGAATGAGCCCCCGGGCGGGGCAGTGGGTGGGTGGCTGTGGTGCCCGACGGCCCCGACGGCCTGGCAGGGCTCCCTTCTCTGCACCGTCCCTGCTGCCAGCAGCCAAGGATCCCAGCAAGGTGATGGGGCTCAAGCAGGCGTGGTCCTGCCTCCCCCCACGCCCCCGCCCTGTGTACTTGGGGAGGGACCCGCAGATGCTGTGTCCTGCCCAAAGCCCCTGGGCCCCTCCCTCATAGCCCGGGGGAGTCCTCCCATCCCGCTGTGGGGGCCCTGGCAGAAGGCACCACCCCTGCCTGTAGGGACTGGCGGGCAAGGGGATGGGGGGTGGGGAGGCTGGAGCCAGGCAGACACAGGCACAGCCACTCAGGGACGCCTGTGCCTGGCCAGGACAGCCCTGGGCTGTCCCATCACTGCCCTCCGTGTGACCTGGGGACGCCACCCCTCCTCTCTGGCTCAATGTCCCCCTCTAAAGGAGGCCTGGGGGCAGGGGCCATGGGACCCCCCCAAAAGGCTTGGACGTGGGGAGGGTGGCGCCCCCGCCCTGTGAAGTTGGAGGCACTTCTCACTGGAGGGCTACATGTGTGCGTGGGGCAGGCAGGGCTGGGAGGGCCTGTGTGTTTCTGGCACAGCGAGGGAAAGGCCTGACCCAGACCAGGCTCCAGGAAGTGGCCAGCACCTTCCACACGCAGCCTCAGCCTGGCCGCAGCCCTGCCTCTCCCTGGAGACCTCCTTCCTTCCTGCCCACTGCCCCCACAGCCACCCAACAGGACAGAACTCCTTAGCACGCGCTCGTATTTAATTATAATTATAACATAACAACCACAAGGAAGGGGGTCCCTCATCCCAGGTGCCTGCCGGCCTCCCGGATGCTGGTGGCCCTGCCCCAGGAGTGGGGTGCAGTGTGTGGATGGGAGGGGTGGCCAGGCCACAGCGGAGTGCTCGGCCCAGGGGGTCGCCTGTACCTTCCCACCCAGGCCCTGGTGGGAGCCCGGCCAAACGCCTTTAAATAATCGTGTGAATGGGTGCTTAGGCTAACCCCCAGTGTGGGCAAATGGGGGCCCTGGGTGCCAAGGAGAACCCCAAGTGTGGGTGAATGGGGGGCCCTGAGTGCCTGCACCAGTTCCCCCAACCACAGCTAGGAGGGGCTAGTCAGCCCCAGCCCTGCCCCCTGACCATGGCAGCCTAGGACATCCCCTACCTGAGTGGTGAGAGGGGCTGGGGTGGCGTGGCGGGGAGGCCAGAGCGCTGGCTGGGCACGTGTAAGGTGGAGGGGTTCCTGCCCCGCCATCACAGCCAGGAGCTCTTGGAGCCTTCCCTGAAACTTCTCCAGGCCTGGGAGAGCAGCTGGCTCCCAGGGAGTCCTCAGCCCCACGCACCTCCTACCCCATGCCCTGTCTTGGGCCCTGTGTTCAGGGTGTCTCGGGAAGCCCCGGCCAGGGACACCTTGGCAGTCTTCAACCAGGCCCCCAAGTTCAGGCAAGGGGCTCTGGGGGCAGCAGGCAGGGCCACGGCGTCTTCAATCCCAGGCCACAGGCCGCAGCAGCAGCAGCAGAGGTTCAGGGAGCCGGACGCAGGCAGCTCTAGGCATCCGGCCCTCCCTGTAGGGGGACGGTGACGTCTGCTGCCTGGGCTCGCCGTGGGCATCCAGACGTGAGTCCTGCGGTGGGGCTGTGCCTGGCAGGGCTGTGCCCGGCGGGGCTGGCGCAGGTGCAGGACAGCACCCCCGTCACCCCCAGGCAGCTCAGCCCCTGGGTGGCCCGCACAGCCCTGCACGATGCCTGCGAGCCCACGCCCGCAGTGGGGGGTCTGCAGGATGTTGGTGGCCGAGGAAGCCCGTCAGAGGGGCCAAGAGCAGTGTCCGTCCTCTGGCCTCAGTGGCCGGGGACTCCGAGGGCCTTCGGCTGAGCCCCTGCGGGCCGGGGACGAGGCGCCCAGCCCACTAGAGAACACGATGGTGGCGTACTCCGTTTGCTCAGGGGCACAGGGCGTGGGGGGCTCCGGGGTCTTCTCTCGCCACTGGAAGTCCAGCTCCCCATAGTCCACGGAGAACACAGGCACGGCTGAGGGGTCCTCCTTCTTTCGGGAGAGAGGGAGGGGGAGTCAGCCCCCACGGCCCACCCCAGGAAGGAGGCCTGCGGCTCCACAGCCCGGCTGCAGTGCGGTCACCGAGCCTGCGCCCCTCACGGAGGGCCGCTTGCCCCGGGCTGTCCCATCACTGCCCTCCGTGTGACCTGGGGACGCCACCCCTCCTCTCTGGCTCAATGTCCCCTTCTAAAATTTCCCTGGCATTCTTGTAGATTTAGGATTCCAGAATGTGACTTTTCAAGCTCTCCTCTCTCCATTGTAAGGTAGGAAGTGACCGAGCCCACACCACGCCCTCACAGGCGGCCACACGCATGGGCCATTCACGCCCCGAGACTGCAGGCCATGTGCTTCCACCTCTGCCCACCCGGGAAGGAGGGCACAAGGAGACACTCACCAGGGGTTGGTCGGCGCGCTGGACTCCCACGGCCCCTGAAGACAAACACACTTGGGGTCACCAGGCAGACCCTCAGCAGCACTCCCCGGGGGGAGGGTGGGGGCTTAGCCCAAGGGCCTTCATCACTGGTGGGGAGGAGAGGAAGGGTGGAGAGAGGGGAGGCCCGAGTGAGGGCTGCCAGCAGGGTTGGGGGAGCAGGCTGAGGGGCTGGGGTAACGTTACCTTGTGCAGCTCGGGGGCAGATGGCAACCAGGACCCAGGCCAGCAGCACCAGGCTGGCCAGCAGGCCGACCGCGACGCCGACCATTAGGCCTTGGAACTGGCCGGCTGGTCTGGGTGAGGGGCTGGGGTGGGCTGTGGGCACATCTGGGTTTCTCTCTGGAAGGGCACAAAGGTCAGGGGTTAGGACGGGGTCAGGTTGGAGGGTCAGGGGTAGGGTGAGGGCAGACTAGAGGGGCTGGGGTGCTTCCAGAGTGAGAGGACAGGATGCCAGTCACCGTTCCCTGGGTGTGGGACGGAGCCCTGCCCTGGAGCCGTGGGGGTCCCTGCCCTACCACCCTGGGGCTCATGTTCCTGTGCAGGAGGGGCACCCACCCCCTGCCCGCCCCTGCCCGCCCCTGCCCGGGGCCTCCTAGGCCGCACCTGTCACCCTGAGCTCTGCTCTCAGGCTCTCTTTGATCTGCGCCTTGGGGGCCAGGGAGATGGCCCCGCAGAGGTAGGTGCCGCTGTCATCGCGCCGGGCCCCGATCACGCTCATGCGGAAGTCGCGCCCGTTGGGCAGTTGCGTGACTCGGAAGCGGCGGTCGGGGCCGGGCTGGCTGCGGTCCTCGGGGAAGGCGGCCAGCTTGTCCGTCTGGTTGCTGGGGCTCATGCGGTACCAGTTCAGCACGAAGCTCTCCGACGTGTTGGAGAAGCTGCAGGTGAAGCTGGCGTTGTCTCCCTCGGCCACCACGAGCAGGGGCGGGGAGAAGGTGGGGGGGCTCCAGGGCCAGTCCCGGGAGTCTGAGAGATGGAGAGAGGTGAGGAAGGGGCTGGGCGGCCCTGCGAGGCATCCTCGGCCACCTGCCCTCCTCCTTCTGGCAGCAAGGGCTCCGGAAGGGCCACCCCAGCCGGAGTGTCCTCGGTGAGTCTCTCAGGGCCTCTGCTGCCCGGGGACGGGCGCTCGAATCCACGGCAGGGCCTCTTCCTTGTACTTAAGACGGGGCTTCTGCCCTGCGCCTGGCCCTGACCTAGATCCCCCCGGTTTCCTACTAAGAGCCTTCACCCCTTCCCTGTTGAGGCCATTCGGAGGCTACCCATCCCTGGCCCCTGACCCTTGGGCGTCCTGGCCTGGTCCTGTCGGCACTGCTCTGGCACAGGGGAGTGTGACTGGGCTGGGTGGGTGGGGGTGCTGCCATGGAGACCCCAGCCCTGGGAGGAGTGCGGCCCCTCGTCAGGCTCATGATTCAGTCTTTGCCCCATTTCCAGGACAAGCTCAGAGCTGGGAGCCACACCCAGCTCCCGGAGACCACGTGGTGTGGACGTGACTGCCCTGGGCAATGGGCAGTGGGGCCTCCACATTTTCCAGCAAGACCGTGGGGACTGCAGCTCATAGCAAAGATGCTTCAGAAACCAGATGAGCCAACAGACGTGGGCCCCCCAACCCTGGGCTTCCTAAGACAAGGACCTGCTGAAACATTTGCCTGCCAGGGCCAGGGCCAGGGCCAGGGAAACCCACGTGCAGCCGGGGGCTTGCAGATCTCCTCAGGCGGGGGCACCACACAGGCTTAAGATCCAGGCCCGAAATGCGCCGCAGCAGGTGACTTTCCCGGCCTGCCCACCCACATGTCCCACGCCGCAGGGTTCCCCAAATAAGGCGCCAGCCCCGCACTGTCAGACCCGGGGGCTGTCACTCAGCCTCAGCTCTGTCCTGGGCCTGCATGGGGGCCCCCACGTGGTGATACAGATTCCAGGCCCTGGGTGGGTGGTGGTGATAACCCAGGGAGCGATCGGCTCAGAGGAGGACAGGAGGCTGCTGCCCTGGTGTCCCTACAGCCAGGCTGGCCCAGGGCCTGCCGGCTGGACACCAGCGGTCAGTGGGACTGTGCCAGAGCACATGTGACTGGGACCGACTCCTAGTGCCCACCCACTGGGTACCTCCCGGGGGATGTGCAAGGTGTCTGAAGTGACCTCGAGGCCACACCCAGGGTGTCCCCATTCCCTCCGTGCCCACAGCCTCCTGGCCGTTCAGCACTTGCCTCCTCCACCCGTGTGCCTGTCCCCCAGCGTCCTGGTGGTGTGCCCACAGGTGGCAGGGGCGGGGCTGGCCAGGGGATGCTCCCCGCAGACGGTAGCAGGGCAGACCCGGGCATCTCCCAGCCTGTCTGGAGTGGCTTTTGACCAAGGGGGGCTACGGTGCAGTGTGACTCTCCGGGCCAGTGGGCAGCCAGGCCAGGGCAGTGGGACCACAGTGGGGACACCCGTCCGGCACTGGGAGACCTGCCCGAATGGAGGAAGATGGACACCCAGCATCAGGGCCCAGCAGGCTCCTCGGAAGCAGCCTGGGGCAGGGCGGCCGCAGCTGTCCCTGGGGCTAGGCTGGGACTGGGTGGAGCACAGAGCAGGGAAGCCCCACACCCTCTGGGTTTCTGGGGATGCAGCGGGGACCCACTGGCACCAACCCTGCAGGCAGCCCCTCAGGGCTCCGCCTCCCAGGCCAGGGCTGCCATGTGGCTGTCGGCACAGACGGGCAGGTGAGGGACCTGTGAGCAGGGACCCTGCGTGGTTAAAGTGCGAGGACGCCGCTGAGGGACCCCCCGGTGTGGGGCGAGGTGCTGACAACGGCCAGGCTGCCGTGCGTCCACACCGCCACATCCACGGAGCCATCTGTGTGTCGTTCCTTAATTAAACACGCAAGTGCTGTCTATGTATTTGCACACCAGTAGACAGACCTGCTCTTGCCTTGGTCTGTGCTGGTTGACGTTGGGCTCAACCCTTTCCCGGTCTGGCCTTGAGCCAGGACCCTGGAGCCTTGCACACCCCCCATTTTGGAATCCACCCCGGGGAGCAAGCCCACTTGGGCCCCTTGGCCTCCCCCGCCCCCACTGACTGGCTGGGTGGGGTGGGAGCTACCTCGGTGTCTGAGGCTCAAGCAGCCCCCTCTCCAACCTCCCCCAGCGGCCCCAAGAGAGACCCAGTGTGGGGGCTGAGTGGTGACTTCTAGCAGGGCCTGCCTCCCCTCAGTCCTCCGGCCACCTCCTCCAGGAAGCCTTCCTGGCCTCCCTTGGCAGGTAGAGTCTACTAAGAAGATGCGTATTCAGAAATGACCACTGGCTGGTCATGGGTCGAGTTGGATTTGAGGAGTTTCTATGGGATTCCACTGTTTCCCCAGGTGCTCCCTCCTGGATCCGTGTAGGATCCTGGGTTGTTGGGAGAAGGCTGTGCCCTGTGCAGGTCGGGAGGGAGAGAGCCCGTCCCGGGGTGTGGAACAGGCTGTGAACGCCACGGGTTGTGAGGCAGGGGCACTGGCTCCTGCAGAGAGACCCCGTTGCAGGCTGCGCTTTCCAGAAGCCCATGGAGGCAGGCGTGCCTGCCCCACGGCTGGGCCGGAGGAACTAGACCCAGCAGCTCTGACTGCTATGCTGTGCCCGGGTGAAGAGAACAAGCTTGTCCCTAGAAGGTCTGGCAGGGGCGAGGAGTGGGTCTTCTGAATTGTCACAGTTGTGAGTGTGTGTGGAGGTGGGAAGGGCTGTGGGCCGAACCGAGTCCCTACAAATTCCCCGTGGAGGCTCTAACCCCCGTGACCTCAGAAGGTGGCCTGATGAAGAATAGGGTGATGGCAGCTGGGACTAGGTAAGATGAGGGCACAGGGCCCTGTGGGCACTGACCCAGCTCGCCTGGTTTCCTGCAGAGTCACCCGTGCAGAGATGAAGGCAGAGCCTGGTGGATAATTCTGCAAGACCCGGAACACAGAGGGTGGCCAGAAAACCCCCAGCCAGAGGAGGCTGAGCAGAGCCCCTCAGAGCTGGGGGGGCCGACCCGGTGTAGCTCCGTCCACATCCAGCACCTGGACGGCAGAGGACAGGCTCTGTTTCTAAGCTGCAGCCGGAGACGCTGAGCAGAGCCCCTCAGGGCACGGAGAGTGGAGCCCAGGAGCTCCGTCCACACCCGGCCCCGGGCAGCGGGAGGACAGGCTCTGTTTCTAAGCCACGTGGTCGGTGCAGCTCCAGCCGCCCAGTCCCCAAAGCACATGTGTCAATATTCTCAGTTATCGATTCTAGGTGAGGGATATTCATTGTTGTGTTTTTAAACTTTTTTGGTATATTTTTCAAAATAGTAGGTCGAAAATAATTTAAAAATCTGACTTTAAAAGGCCAGGGGCAGTGGCTCATGCCTATAGTCCCAGCACTTTGGGAGGCTGAGGAGGGAGGATCGTTTGAGCCCAGGAGTCTGAGGCCAGTCTGGGCAACATAGTGAGACTCCCGTCTCTACAAAACGTAGAAGAAATTAGCCCGGTGTGGTGGTGCGTGCCTACAGTCCCTGCTACTCCAGAGGCTGAGGTGGGAGGACGGCTTGAGCCCGGGAGGTCGAGGCTGCAGTGAGCCGAGATCACATGACTGCACTCCAGCCTGGGTGACAGAGTGAGACCCTGTCTCTAAAAGAAATGAACAAAAAAGTGTCCCGGGCTGGGCTGGGTGGTTTTCACAAATGACCTGATTTAATCCTCAGGACACAGCGTCGCCGTCGCCAGGAGGCCTTCTCACCTACGACCCCGAAGCCCACGGAGCAGCCGGTGAGGGCCAAGTCTTGCCAAAGGCCCAGAGCTCAGGGCGCAGCTCTGATGAGCTCACGGTGGTCCCACGGCAGAGCAGAGGCTCTTACTTACACTCCTGCCCTGGCACATGGGCCAGCGAGCGACTTGGTTTGGGAAATCTCAAAAAGCACGAGGGAAAGACGCCTGGGGCAGGAGGGGTGACCACGGGATGACCAAACAGCAAACGCAGTGGGTCCTTCAGGAGGGAAAAGACGCGTCCCGGAAGGAAGACCCTGTGGCCGGCGTGGCTGCGTCCGGGTCGGGACACACAGGACCCCAGTGCTGCCCACTGCACCATGCGGAGTGCCCTGTGCTGAGTGTTACGGGGCGTGGGGTGGGGGGACCCAGACTGCCGCCTTCGAGAGTCTCCTCTGCACAAGCGGGGGTGCCTGAAGCAGGAGTGTCTGGCTGCAGACCCCGACACGGGAGGCTCGGCTCCCCTCCTGCCTCAGCTCTTCCTCCCCGTGACGAGCGCCCCCCGCACTCCTCTGGTCCCCCAACGAATGTCTCACTGGGGTGCCTTTTGGCCACAGCATCTCCAGTTCTGAGTCCTGAGTGACCCACGGGCCTCCCTGAAGAGGTGGCACTGAGGCACAAAGGCAGGGCCCCGGCACCCAGGAGCAGGCACTGGGAGAGGGGCTGAGGTGGGAGCCTCCAGCACCTGCCACGGCGAAGGGGCACCAGGGCCCCCAGGACGGGAGCCTCGAGGGGCGTCAGGGCCCCTCGTCTTGTCCTCTCGCTGGCGTCACACCCCTGTGCCCAGCAGGGCCCAGAGGGACCGCCTTGGGCTGGGCCTGAGGAAAACCGCCCTCCCCAAGTGCAGGCTGGCCGGGCACAGAGGGTCAGCAGGCATAGAGGGTTGAGGGGTGGGTTGCGGGCACAGATGGCCCAGGGGCACCGGCAGCCCAGGAAGAGCCTCCCTGTCTCCTCGATCTGGGAGAATGAGACCAAGACCTCTCCAGGGACTGCCGGAACAGGGCTCGGGAGTGCCCTGGAATCTGGGCAGAGATGCAGGCGGGCGCAGCCCCCACCCAGGAGGGTTCCTGGAGGCAGAAGAACCGTCCTCACTCAAACAGGTACCCCTTTGATATAATTAGAAAAGTGAGTTCATCTAAACTTGACGTCATAAAGCCAAGGTGAGTCCCAAACGGGGCTGGTCCCATCCTTAGGAAAACTCGAGTGAGAATCGGGGATGCCCGGGCCGGGGGAGCCACGAACAGACTCACCCGGCCAAGGCGGGGGCTCTGGGCAGCCTGACCTGCCATTCTACCGAGACACGCAGCACCCAGGACTGGCTGAGATAGGACAGAGGTCCTGCCTGCCCAGGAGCAGAGAGGGGACTTGGGCCCCGGGAGGAGTTACCCGGGCAAGGGGCACCTCGGGGTTAGGCTGCCCGCCACGGCGCCCTCCCGACCTGCCAGGGGCTGCGGGTGGAAGGTCCTTCCAGACCCCTGACCCCAGGACACCTGACCGCTGACCCCACCTACCTAAGAACCATCCTGGCCGCCAGCCCAGTTGTAGCACCGCCCAGACGATCGGCCAGGGCGCCCGTGGGACATGCATGCCGGGAGCAGCCCGGCCAGCGCCAGCCACGGCCTCCACTGCTCAGGCAGATGTGAGCGGAAGGGAAACTGTCCCAGGTCGGGTTGAAGGGAGGGTGCCCGCCCCGTGCTCCCGCCCCCTCTTCCTCCACCTCCATGTGGGCGGGAGTGACAGAGGCTGTGCTGGGGGAGGGGGAGAGGAGGGTGGGGGAGGGAGAGAGACAGAGACAGAGGAGATGGGGAGGAGGGGGGCCCATGGGGGTCTCCCCAGCTCAGGGCCCCCTCCTCCATTCTGTGTCTCTGCTCACTGCTGTGGTCTCTTTCCAGAACCAGCCTGAGCTGCCCTTCCTGAGGCTGTGGATGGGGGCAGGACCTCCCCTCCCCCACCCCCCACCATCTCCCTGGGGGTCAGGCCTTCCTGCCTGGGGAGGGTGGGCAGTCCCCTCTGGGCTCAGGTTCCTGGGGCTGCAGTGAGGGGTAGGCTGGACCCCACCCCCATTCAGTCAGCGCCTCTGGGAGCCTGGGGCTGCCCATAGCGTCTGCCCTGCTGGGGGCAGGTGTCTGGCCTCTGCCTTCTCTGCCCAGTCCCCTCTCTGGGGCACAGGTAGCCCCACTGAGTGACAACTGTCCACGGCTAATCCGGTCCCCTCCACCTTCCACCTTCTGGGTGACCCCACACGGTGGCCGCATTTCCAGATCTTTCCACTGAGTGACGCCTCCAGCAGCCTTGTGAGAGGGTGCTGGCCGCGAGGCTGACCTCCCCCCCCAGCCCTGCCCTCCAGCCCACTCGTGCCGGGGTGGGGTGGTTCGGGGGTCCGGTGCCCGGGCCTGGCCGACGCCCGGCGTTTTGTGAAATGGCTCATCTCCCTGTGTTCTGCCCTGAGCATTTCATTACAGCGAATGGAAAACAGGAGAAATGAAACTGCTGATATTAGTGGTGAGATGCGTCAGGCTCAGCAGCTTAAAATAACCGAAGCGAGGCCAGAAACCGCCTGACAGCTGGCGAGGCCGCCTGGCTCCGAGAGGCACTCGGCCCGGCTGCGAAGGGAAACATTAAAGACACCGAAACGGTGCGAAAAGAGCATCAAAGGTGGTGTCTGTGAGGCGCGGCCACGCGAGGAAGCTCTCGCTTGTGAACAAAGGGCCACTCCCGGGTCTCAGAGACGGGAGGCTGTGTGGGCGGCTTGGCGGGGGGCGGGGGGCCAGGCTGGCCAGGTGGGCTTTTGGGGGCCCTCAGGGGGGCCTGGCGGCACCCATGATGCTGCCAGAGAGCTAAGGTGGGCCCAGCAGCTGTCCACCCTCGTACCCCGGGGGCTGGAGAAGGCTTGGTCCACAGGCGCCTCCACAGCCGATGAGTGGATACCTCATCCCACCGACTGTACTTGGCCTGAAAGCAGATTCTGGACAGACCCTCCGCTGCCCCCGGGCCTCAGGGGTGTCCAGCCTCTGCGCCTCTGCTCTGGAGGAAGGAGTGGGCCTTCCTCCAGGTTCTGAGCTGTGTGGGACAAAGCTGTCCTCTGAGGACTGGGAATGCCACTGTGTGTGCTGACAGGGACCTGGGGCCCAGGAGGTGGGCTCAGAGATGGGAGATGCCATCAGACCCCTAGGGGGTCTCGTCACCACCAAGGCCCTGCCCCCAGAATCCCACCTGCAAGTGCTTGGACTCGTGTCTTGGGGTAGGGGTGGGCACAGGGAGAAACTTTCCTTCCTTCTCCGTCTCCCACCCCCTCCTCTCGCCCTCCTGTCCCTCCCTGTCGCCCGCTCCCTTCCCTCTTCCCCCGAGTCCTACTGAAGGACCTGGGACAGTGGGAGAGGAGACCTGGTGGGGGGCTCAGCATGGAGCCAGCGGCCTGTGGGCGCCAAGGCTGGTCTCTCCACGCTGCCACTCAGTGGAGCGCCTGCAAAGGGACACATGGACCCAGGGAGGGGCCTGGGGTCTGAGCCTGGAGGGCACTGGGCCTGCAGGGTTGCGGGGGTTGGGCCTGGGGCCTGGACTAGTGGGCTGAACCCACAGGGTCCTGGGACCCCACCCCGAAGCAGATAGGAGGTCCCAGGTCTCAGACCTGGGGTGGGGCACTCATGGGGCCTGCACCCCAATATCACGCTCCTGAACACTTACCAACACCCTCACCGAAACACATACACTGTCCCCAACACACACACAATCTGCAACACACACAATCCGCAACACACACAGTCTCCAATACACACACACAATTCCCAAAACACGTATTTACAACACACAAAATCCCCACCACACACAATCCCCAACACACACACAATCCTCAACACACACACACAATTCCCAACATATACACTCCCCAACACACACAATCCCTAACACATACACACAGCCCCAGCATGCATATAATCCCCAATACACACACAAAACAGAAACACACACAATCCCAACACAAGCTATGACACCCACACACAATCCCCAACACACATGCTCCCAACACACGCGTGCTCACCGGCACGCACACCCTCAGCTCCGGCCTTCTGCCCAGCAGGCTCCCACTGCTGTCTTCTGTCACAAGGAGGAGAGGAAGACGGGTGGGGAGCGGGGTAGATGGGGCCGAGGGGCCCTCGGCTGGCTGGCCCTGCCCACCCCGCCCAGGCTCCTGTCTCACCCTCCCTTCCCAGGGAACCTGGACACCCGTGCTCTTCCTCCTCACTGAGGGTCATGCTCCCTCCAAGTCACTGGCCCTGGGACGGGAGCGGCCGGGTTCAATCCAGGACATTCAGTTAAAAGATAATTTACAACAAACGAGGTTGTGTGTGACTTTTGTTTGTTTATTTTCTTTTAGAAACAGGGTCTCGCTCGTCACCCAGGCTGGAGTGCAGCCGTGTGATCTCGGCTCACTGCAGCCTCTACCTCCCAGGCTCAAGTGATCCTCCTTCCTTGGCCTCCTGAGTAGCTGGGACCACAGGCGTGCACCTCGTGGCCAGCTCGTAGCTGACATTTTTGTTGTAGAGATTTGGGCGGGTTGGGGAGGTCTCCCTATGTTGCCCAGGCTGGTCTTGAACTCCGGGCCTCCAGCGATTCTCCCACCTCGGCCTCCCGAACTGTTGGGATTACAGGCGTGAGCCACCACACCCGGCTGATGGTTGCATGTTTTCGTTGACTACTGTATCATTTTCAATTGAGATAATGGTAGATTTACTTGCAGTTCTAAGAAATTACACAGATGTTCCCTCATGCACTTGGCTCAGTTTCTCTGAATGATAACAGTTTGGAAAACCACAGGACAACGTCACAACCAGGTCAATGACTTTGATGCGGGACGCGCCGTTCCCGCCCCGAGTCCCCCGTTCCTGGCGATGTGTGTGTATCCGGGGCCACACACATAATGTTGGCACAAGCGAAGGCTCCTGCGTCCCTGATGGTGGAGCTGCAGAACGTCCCCGTCACCACGGGGTCCCCGCTGGTGGCCACGAGCCCGTCCTCCCCTCCATCACGGTTTCGTATCAGCGACGGCCGTGGGAAGGTGCAGCACAGGTCCTCCTGTGTGCGGTGTGTGGCGTGTGTGGTGTGTGCTGTGTGTGTGGATTCCTCGGCGATGACCCAGCGTGTATGTGCCAGCAGCCGGTTCCTTTCTGTGCTGAGCCATCCCGGCTGTGCCGTGGATGTCCACACCGCAGTTTAGTCGGCCATTCTTCAGTTGAAGTATGTCTGGGTGGACTCCAGTTCCTGGTGACTATGAATAAAGGCCCTGGAAGCCCTCTGTGGGCCAGCTAGCTCAGGCACCGGGGGCTCCCGGGCTGCTTTCCGAGACAGAGGCCTTGCCCTGAGAGCCCCAGAGAAGGAGCCCTCCCGTGCTCCCGGTCTGAGAAGAGAAGCCCTGGAGTTTCCTAGGGGGCCTGCCTGTCATGACACATGGCACCCGGCTCACGGCAGCGATGAGACAGGGCATCGTGAGCTGGAACAGGAGCCAGCACCGATGGAAAGTGGTGGGGAGGGGATTTCCCGAGCTCTCTCGGGCCCGAGGGAAGTTTCCATCCACGCAGGGACTCAGGGACGCAGGGCCGGGGCTGGGGAAGCACAGGAAACAGCAGGACCATCCCGAAACTGCCTCTGCAGTGGGAGGCCGCGGGTGCTGGGCTGGGGGGTGGAAAGGATGCCGTGGCCGGCCGGGGCCAAGGGCATCATGTGGAGCGGCAAAGCCTGATTCACAGCCATTTCTGAGGTTGGAACAGGAAATGGTTAATAGTGTTTGCAAATAAAAATGCTGTTCTATCCTGTTTTCGAAACATTTCCCAGAAGTTAAAAACGAACACGCAATTTATCTGCCCAATTTAAGAATAAACTTTTAAAAAACGGAATGAGATATTTCCACAATTTATTACACATAAGAATAAAAACGGTTGGGTTTTTGTTAAGACGAGGTGCCAGGTGATTTCTACCCTCCCCTGCTGTTTTCTGAACTTCCTAGAATGTGGTTAGTAGTTTAATGTCAATTTATGTTTTAAATCTCCCAGTGTGTGCATGTGTGTGTGTGTGTGTGTGTGTGTAGGTGTGTGTTTACGTGTATTGTATGTGGTATGTGTATTGTGTGTGTTGGTGTGTATGTATCTCTGTTCATGTGTATCGTGTGTTGTGCACTGTGTGCTTTGTGTGTTTGTGTTGTGTGTAGTGTGTGTTGTGTGTGGTGTGCATGGTGCGGTAGTGTGTGTGTTGTGTGTGTTGTGTGTGTGTTTTATGTGTGGTGCCTTCTCACTCCAGGGCAGTGGGTGTCACTCAAGCTCTGCAGCAGTGAGTGAGAGGCCTCAGGGTGGGATGCTGGGAGGGTGAGTGCGGGAAGCCCCCGAGGGTGAGCGCGGGAGGCCCCCGAGGGTGAGTGCGGGAGGCCCCCGAGGGTGAGCGCGGGAGGCCCCCGAGGGTGAGTGCGGGAGGCCCCTTGCATGGCTCCTTCGGAACGGCCTCCCCAGCCCGCAGGGCCACACGTTGGAGCAGGAGAGCAAGGGGCCTCTTGGACAGTGCAGGTGTCTTCAGCGATAGAATGGCCGGACAGAGGCTGCGTCCCCAGGTGCAGGGACCGGACCCCGCCTGCCTGGGCAGCACAGGGGCAGAGCCACACGGAGCTTCGGGCCACCCATTGCCCGTGGGACTGGGCCCTCAGGCCGCAGGGCCTGGGTTCTGGGAGGTGGCCTTGTTCCTGTCACTGCAGCCAGGAGTTGAGGTCTGTGGAGGGAGGGTGAGCCCACCGCTCTCTGCCGGGCTCCTCTTCCTGGCGTCTCTTTCTCCCTCTCCTCATCACACACACAGAGATGGGATCCTGCTGGGCAAGGACCACCATCCGGTCAGCTGACCCGCCCTCTGGCCACACCGGGCCTTGGCTTCAGCTCCTCCCTCGCTGGGATCTGCTGCATCTGCCCCTCAGGCCCAGACTGAACATCCTTCCCTGTGGGAGACCGTGGTGGGACTGCCCAGCCTGCCACCTGCCCTCCCCAGAAACTGAGCTCAGGAAGACAGTGTGTGAGGAAGCGTCCCCAGAAGGAGAGCACGTGTCTGCGGGGAGAGGGAACGCTAAGCCACCGAGCCGGGTGGGCGGCGGTGCTGAAGGGGCACCCAGCTCCCCCTGGTAGTTTTTTCCTGAGTCTGATCCCACATCCCCATCCCACCCTGTCCTAGAGAAGTCCCTCGGGGAGGCTGGGCAGGGACTGGGGTCTGAAGGCGTTTGCACCAGGCCTGGGTCCTAGAGCCTGATGTGGGGCTCCCGTGGCTAGCTCCAGACGGGTGCTGGTGCAGGGGCCCAAGGAGGACCCTGGCACATGTTGCAGGGACCCATGGGTGTTGCGCAAACCCTGCCTCCTCCAGCCCTGGTGAAGAAGAAGGTGAGCTCGTGGCTGACTGATCTGTTAGAGGCCAGGTAAGCAGCTCTTGTAGGGCATGGCTTGTGGGTTTGGGAGACAGACACATGGGCAGCCAGATGGAGGCGCGGAGGAGCTGCCCTCTCTGCTGTCTACCACCCGGGCCTCTGGAGCTCTTCCGGGATGGGTCTAAGGAACAGCCAACGATTCTTGAGCAAAGAATGTCGGGGCAACCAGCTCCCTGCATGTCAGAAGGGTCAGAATTGCCATCCAAAAGGTTATTTTGAGTGATTATGGTCAGTCATCATTCCAAACCTTTTCCCTAAACTTAGAGCCAGGTGCGGCCTCCAGGGCTGAGGAGCCTGTTGGGGGAGGTGGTGGGGGTTACTGGCAGTCAGGGCTGTGGCCCCAGCGTGGTGGGGAACGGCCAGGTAACGCTGGCTCTGGGGGGCTGTGGCGGGCGGGAGGAGGTCCTCTGTGGGGGCCTTGTGGACCGAGGCTTTTGTAGACAAACAGGAAGACGGTGTCTCTCAGGCCACTGCAGGCACAGGACCAGGGTCACAAGGGCCCACACACGCACAGTGGCCCTGAACCAACCAGCACACCCCAGGACCTCAGGTGCCACCCGGCACGTGAGTTAGGATCACTCTGGCTATTTGCGTGATAATCCAAAGTGCCAGAGATCAGAGCCTCAAAACCACAGTGGCAGCTGGCTTACTTCTTGTGCGAACAGGAAACCCAGAGGTAGGCGACCCTCCAGCTGTCACCACGGCTCCAGGCTCCCGCCTTCCTGCTCCTTGGGCTCACAGCTCCAAGCTTCAGGCAGGTCTGAGACAGCTGCTGGAGGGCGGCCATCATCCATGCACTGATGGACAGAAGAAAGGGAAGCTGGAGGAGAAAAGCAGGGCCTTCCCCAGCGGCCGGCCCTGCGCTGAGGGGCCTTCCCAGAGCCCGTCCCAGTGACTTCCTCTTCTGTCTTGCAGTAGAACCTAGCTGCGTGGCAGAAAGAGGTCACGCATTTCAGAAGGGCCAGAATCGCCATCCAAAAGGTTATTCGATGAAGTTGCATGATGGCCGCAAGCTGGAAGAACACCAAGCGTTCAGCAAAGATGATTTGAATGGGCCAAAAGAAATGAACACGATGACAGCAGTGTACTCGCTTGCCAGGGTTAGCTGCAGAGTGGACAGAGACCAAGAGAGAAGGTGCGGAGTGGTGGAAAAAGGAGAAGCAATGGTTCAGCGTGCAGGGCAGAGACGGCAAGGTGGGAGCTGTGGAGAGCCAGGCGGCCCGAGGCTCTCATGGGTAGATCTGCGCTCAGCTTTCCTCGTCGCCGTGCGGGGATCGGCAGCCGCCTCCCGCCTGTGCTTCCCGCTCCTTCTCGACTCACCCTTTCTTGTGCCCTGACGGGTGGTTGCCGGGCACAGCGATGCCGCCGAATCTCACACACTAAACCACCTGAAAAGGCGTGAGAAGCTGGACACACACGTGTAGTGTTTATGTAAAGCTCAGAAGCCGCGCAGCTCAAGGGCTGGGTGAGGGCGCCATCAGAGGCGTCGAGGACCCTACCTGATCCGCACAGGCACGGCCAGGCCGGTGGCACCTCTGCCAGGAGGGCGGGGACGGGGCCAAGGGCTGAAATCGGAGGGAACGGGCCGGTTCTGCCGGCTGGCGAGGTTTTGTTTCTTCCTCTGGGAGGTGGTGACCCAAGACTGTAGAATAGTTTCTGAAGCTCTGCATTTATGTTTTAGGCATTTTATGTAAATATTTTCTATTTCTCATCAGTAAAGTGCTTCGGAGAACACACCCATGGGACAATTTGCAATGATACACGTTCCATAAAGTTCTTCATAGCTTTGTCTGTGTGAAAAGCGTTAGCGCTGTGTGCAGGGAGCAGCCGGCTGAGTAAGCGACATGATAGCCACCGCTGGAAAAATACCAGGACTTCAGCAGCAGGTGCGTGGGGGCCCCTGTTCCCGATGCACAGCAGGAAGAGGAGGCAGTGGATGGTTCCTGAGTGTGATCTGTGGGAACACCAGGGCCTCTGCACTGCACCGGCCGGGGGAGGCCCCTGTGTGTCCACGGGCCCAGCACGGTGCTGCCACAGGGAGGCTGTCGGGGTCACGGGAGATGGCACCCCATTTCTCTGAGCAAAATCTGGTTGCCATGGAGACTGTGCTGTTGTCAAGGTGGCTGATTGGCTGGCGCTGGAAGCGGGACGCTATCCTTGGGTCCCCTGGTGGCTGCAGTCCTCAGCCTGCACTGTGGAGCTGGACAGCAGCATGGATGGGGCCGGGGCAGACGTGTGGGCCAGCATCTTCACCTTGATCATGGCCAAGAGGAAGCCCTGGGACATCTGGCTTCTGCTACCTGAGCACAGCCTGGTCCCAGGACGCCAGTACCTGCTGGTGGGGCTCTCGAGGTGTGGCCGGAGGCTGGGGACCCTGGGGAGGGAGGGGCTTAAGGTTCTTTTCCACAGGCCCTTGGGTGGCCAGAAAGGCTGGGTGGGGCTGTCGGGCCTTGTCTTGTCCCTGAGACGGGAGAGTGGGGCTGGGTGCTCCTTTTCGGTCTCTGCGCCTGCCTGTCTATGCTGGCACACGGCTGCTGACGCAGGGTCCTGGGGGAAGACATGGCGGGTGCCTCATGGAGGTTCCGTTTCCCTCCCTCGGCTCCTCGGGCCGGCGCTCCCCTTGGACACAGACTTGTCTCTGGTTTCCAGGGTGCTGCCGTGACCTCGCAGCCGTCTGCTGGTCACACCTCGGGGGTGCTCGGCCCTGATTGGGAGCCCGGGGTGGCTGTGGGTCACCCGTGAGCCTCACGGGCCGGCGTCATGGTGGCTGTGCCGTCAGTGCGGCAGGGTGGCGTGTTCCACCCAGCAAGGCATCCCCAGCTCTGCCGGGCGCCTGTCGGGAGGGCGAAGGGCAGCCCCACAGCCTCGCAGACTTCTGGCCCAACAGGCCCTCAGGATCATGGCTGGTCAGTCCCCCTGTGGGAATGCCCTGGCAGAGGGGCCGTTGTCCTGGCCTTTGACACAGCTCCCCAGCGCCTGAACCCCCTGGGGCCCTGTGTGTGCAGAATCCCGGCTTTTTCAGAAGTTAGGAGAGTGATAAGGCACGTCGAGGTCTGGGAAGTGCTTGGAAGCACGTCACTGTCCCCACAGCCAGGTGGAGACAGCTCTGGGCGGCCGAGGCTGTGGACACGCCCCAACACGCAGCCCCAGTGCCTGTGGCTTCGACAGGCTCCTCTGTCCCATTTAAACAGTCAGCAGTTCCTCCAGCATCGTGTCCACCGCCTCTGTGGCCACTGTGGTTGGAGGCTGCAGGCAGGGCAGTGCGGCTGTAGCACATTCTGTCATCCAGCAAGTTCCACTGTTTGGCACTGAAGCAGAGCCTCTCACTGGTGCAGGGTTCCCCAAAGTTCACAGCTGCTTGTGTGGCTACTGAATGGTCACTGGTCTGGTGACCACTGTGGACAAGCCAACCCCCACCCCCGTGCTCTCCCCAAATCTCCCCTCTCTGGTGACGCCCAGCAGGGCTGCCTGGGCCATGACCACAGGCTCCGAGACATCCTTCCCCTCAGCTAGCAGGTGATGGGGGGATGGCCTCCCCTCAGTTGGGACAGGGACCCCCACTTGCTGAGCCCCCAGCGACAGCCCCAGACCCAGGCCTTTCCCCTCCTAAGTGTGTCAGCAGGCCTGCCTCTTCCTGTGTTAACCCCAAAAACAGCCAGCAAAGCCGTACCAGCAGCAGGCGCGACGCCTCACAGAGGCCAGGCCGGAGCGGGTTTTGCTGCCAAACTGCTGATAAGTTCACTTTGCTTCTCAGCGCTCCAGATGAGCGGGTTGCAGGCTGGAATGCGTGGGCCTGCCTTCGCCTGTGTGTGGCCGAGGGGCCGGCGGTTTCGAAACCTCGGCACGGGCAGGAGCGGCCCTGGTGTCTGGCAGGTGAGGTTTGAGGTTTGAGTGTGGGATGTGGGGCAGAGGGAGGCGAGGAGCTGGGGCCGGGTGGGCAAGGAGGCCGCAGAGCGGAGCGCGAGGGCTGGCCGCGTGGCCTCGGGCAGCAGGGCTTTTTCCCCTCCACTCACCTGCGCCTCTTCCGCCCCCGCCCCCCACCCCGCAGGCTCCAGTGCAGTCGCTGTCCAGGGGCCTGGGCCTCGGCCCACCTGCAGTCCTCTTCCACCTGTGGTGGGACCGGGCTGGCCGCCGGGGGCTGGTGAGGGTGTGTGTCTGGAGCCAGTGATGCAGGTGGTGCTGGGTGCCAGGAGACTGCCCGGTGAGCCCCCTGGGTGCGCGGCCCTTCCTCTGCAGGCTGGTCTTGAACCTTCTGAAGGACTGCTATGGAGAAGGCCTCGGCCCGAGCCTGCTCATCAGGGCGGCCGATGAGGGCTGCTGCGAGGCCTGCGAGCTGGGGGTCTGCTTCTTCTAGAAAGCCCCACACCCTGACTGGAGCGCCAGCACCACAAAAGGCACCTTCCCTGCCACGGCCTGGAGTGGCATCACCGACGTCTCCAAGGGCAAACAGCTGCCTGCCCCTGGCGACAGCCTCAGCAATGGTGGCGGTGTCACCGCCATCCCCTTCTCCCTTGTGGGTGCCGACAATGACCAGGCGTCCATCACTGAGGGCTCTGCCACCCCTGTGGGGGCCTCCCTCCTTGTGACCGGCAGCCCTGGGGGCCCCATCACGGGCCAGGGCTCCATCGACCTGTCTGGGGATTCTGTGGCCATGTCAGGGGGCAGAGGCTTCCGGGTGGACTTTGGAGACCCCGTCTTCCACGGCCTCAGCCTCCTCGGCAGCAGCATCCAGACCTTCGAGCTCAATGGCTTCCTCTTCAAAAGCTGGGGCTCCTTCTGCAGCCCGGTTAGTGTGGCCTAGGGCCCGGGCCCCGTCTCCCTCGGCAATGGCCCGGTCTCTGCGGGGAAACTCATGCCAACCTTGTGCTACTGTGTGGGCCTCTCCGCCAGTGGGGAGGGCTCCCTCAGCTTACCCTCCTCCCTCACCGACATCTTCACCAATACCGCCGGCAGCTGCGTCCTCTCGGAGGCCACCGATGGCCCCGTGGCCACTGATGAGGCCTCGGTCACCTTCCCCTTCATCTTTACTGACGTCAAGGGCGCCGTTGCCGAGGTGGCTGAAGGCGACGGGAAGGAAGGAGGTGGCCAGGGCCTGGTCCCTGCGGTCACGACCCCCTTCTAGAGACCAACGCTGGTGGCCTTGCCTCCCAGGTCAAGGGCTCCCTCGCCCCCTCCTTCTTCCCTGCTGACGTCCAAGGCAAAGATTCCTTTACTGACATCACCGAAGGCAAAGAGAAGAAAGGCGGCCTCCTCACCGCGGGTCACGACCTCCCTCCGGAGGCCAATGCTGAGGGCCCCGTCACCGCGCCCTTCTCCGCCTTCGATGTCATAAAGCGCGAGGCCTGCGGCCACTCTGCCGACGGCGCCCGGGGCAGTGGCTGCGTCACCCAAGGCTGTGACTAGAGGAGACGGCTGAGGTCCAGGCTCCACGAGGCCCGCTGTGGGTGCCGCCGGGAGGAAGACGGGCGCCCTACGAGGACTTCTGGATCTGGGTGTCCATGACCGCGTGCGTCTTCTGGCTGATGTGCACGTGCCGGCTGAACCCCGGCATCAACCTGCAGCAAGTGTGACGCGCGCCCCGCTCCGGCAACGCCCGCCTCCGAGACCCCGCCCCTGCCTCAGACCCCGCCCCTCACCTCTGAGACCACGCCCCTGCCTCAAAGACTCCACCCTTGCCCCTAGACCCCGCCCCGCCTCCGAGACCCCGCCCCTGCCTCTAAGACCACGCCCCACCTTCGAGACCCCGCCCCCACCCCGCCTCCGAGACTCGTCCCGAGACCCCGCCCCCGCCCCTCACCTCCAAGACCACGCCCCTGCCTCAGAGACCACGCCCCCGCCAGCAGCCCAGCCCCTCCTGTCTCACTCCTGGTGGTTTTGTGGGTCTGCCCTGAGCTGTGTCTGTGAGCTCCAGGCACTTTCTCAGTGTGTAACTCCAATAAAACCAAGCAAAGCCAGCTACGGAGCCCTCCACCCTGGGCGGTTTCCAGGCGGGAGATGCCCGGTGGGCCCGCCCTTCGGTCCCTCCACCTTGCAGGGAGCCCTCGTGCCCACTGTTTCTTCCCACACCAAGAGGGAGAGCTCCCTCTTGGGGTTTCCAAATGCCTGGCTCTGTGTGGCTCCTGGGATAGGACAGGAAGCTCCGGCTCCGTGTCAGGTGCAAATTAACCTCTGTCCCGTGAGGACCCAGGGGCTGTGGAAGAGGCCACTGGCCTCTTTCCGGGAAAGACTCAAGCCCCCGCTGGGACTGGCTTGGCACGCCCCTCCCTCTCCCCTCTGGCCTCAGTGTGGCCTCTGGAGGGCTCTTGGCACCTCTCGTCAGAGGGGTGGGGGGCCACGGTGGGGCTCCGAGGCTGGCTGGGTTTGAGAGATTCGATCCATTGCAGATGACAGCCACACACTGGATTTTCATTTTAAAAGAGCCCAGTTTCTATTTCCTAAGCGCGGGGGTGTTGCCGGGTGGGGGCCTGACAGTGGCAGTGGCTGGGTCCGACTGTCCATCCTCTCCCAGGCAGGGTCAGCTCTGACACTCCTGGGAGGTTGGGAATTTCCTGGGGAGACCCCGGGTTTGCGACGCGGGAAGCCCTGCCCTGTAGAAAGGGGAAACCTCGTCCAGGGCCCTTGGTGGGGAGGGGGCCAGCATCTCCAGAGATTCTGCCTGCCAGGCTGGCCTGGACCCCTGGGGTGTGGGGGTGGGGGCGTGGGAGGGCGGGCGTTCTCGCACACAGCTGTGGGGGGCTCGGGTGCAGGCGGCGCAGGGCTTCAAGGCGAAGCAGCAGACCCTCTCCTCCCAACCCGGCACCCTCTGCTTACCGGGCACCTACAGAGACCACGGCGGCCTCAGGAGGTTCCGTCCTACACAGAGGCTGGAGACAGCAGCCAACCTGCCGGTGACACGGCCAGGGGTCCCAGGAGAAACCCGAATCCAGGCCCTCGGGGCCCAAACATAGGATGGCAGCCCCACACGCTGACTCACTCAGAGGGCCCAACCCACCCTTGTCCTGGGGTGGGTTTTGGAAATCTCCTTTCCTCTAGTGGGGCGAGGGCTCTGGGGGTCTCCTGGGTGGGGAGTTGGGCCACTTCAGGCCACTAGCAGGTGTCCCTCCCCACCCCTGCTGCCCAGCACTGTGGGGCAGTGGTCTCAGGGGCTGTGGGTGGGGGACTCACAGGAGCACCCGAGGAACAAGGCCCTGACCTCATCCCTGGGGCCCATAGGGTGGGTGAGTTCTGCGCCCGAGGGCAGGGAGGGCGCGAGGAGGCTGTGTTCTGGGCCCACGCCCCTGCCCTCAGCGCCACCCACCCAGGAGCCTGGGCGCAGGTGTCCCCATGTGCGCACGAGAGGGGCCACCCTGCAGTGCCCTCACTCGGTGGCCTGGCTACTGAAATGTGGCCACCGAAGGGGAAGAGGGGAAGGCTGGCGCCTGGCTCACAACCCACCCAGCTCAGCCTTCAGGATGACCCTCGGCCTTCCCCTGCCTCCGACCCTGGCGGGACACAGGACACGCCTGTCACCCGGGACCCCCTTCCCTGTGGGCCCTGGGAGGGGGCAGCCTCAGCAACGGTGGGGACTCCCGCCTGTCCCAAGGGGCTTCCTTCTGTGTGCCGCAGGGCTGCCCGGACCCTCCTGCGCTCAGGGTCCTTCCCCACCCCCGCCAGGCATCGCGCCCCCAGGCTGCAGGCACCCGTCCATCATGGAGGACCCCCCTCAGGGCTTCCAAAGGCACCCGGGATCCCCCAGCTCCGCGGCCACCCCTCAACTCCCTGGCCTGCTGGACCCCGACCCTCCGGCCTCCCCGGCGCCCCTGCCCCGCCCTTCAGCCCCACTCCCCACGCCTCTCGCTCCCCATCCCTGCTCTTCCCCCAACCCGTTTCTCGGTCCTCCCAGCCCCCTCCTTCCCTCTTCCCCCCCCACCTCGTTCCTCTCCCTCCGCCCGGCCCCTCCCTCTTTCGCCCCCGGCTCTCTCCGCGCTGCCCTGCGGCGCCCCCGTGTGGCCGCGGGGAGGACGCCCAGACCGCGTTGCGGAGGGAGGCCCGGGAGTCGGGGATCTCGGGGCCCGGATTCCTTGTCCTCATTGGTGTTGAATCCCTTCTCGGCTTAATCAGATGAGTTCGTTAAAACTAACAGACTACCCGTCACCAGCATTGTGAGCACTGGTCTCATTAGTAATTGTATTTTATTTCATTAATTGTTACATTCACTAGTAAAAATGGGAGCGAAGGCACTTGGGCACCCGCTGGGGTGCGGCTCACCGCCCTGAAGGGAAACCCGCTACTGGGAGTGCTGAGTCGCTGTCGCCGTCACGGGAAAGCCGAGGCACAGACAGCAGCTCAAAAGCCAAGGGCAGGCCTGGCGCTCACATGCCAGGCAGCCCGAGTGCGCTCTCACCGTGAGCCACACCTGAGCTCTCACCTGAGGCTGCATCTGAGCCACACCTGAGCTCTCACCTGGGCTGCATCTTAGCCACACCTGAGCTCTCACCTGAGGCTGCATCTGAGCCACACCTGAACTCTCACCTGGGCTGCATCTGAGCCACACCTGAGCTCTCACCTGAGGCTGCATCTGAGCCACACCTGAGCTCTCACCTGGGCTGCATCTGAGCCACACCTGAGCTCTCACCTGAGGCTGCATCTGAGCCACACCTGAGCTCTCACCAGAGGCTGCATCTGAGCCACACCTGAGCTCTCACCTGAGGCTGCATCTGAGCCACACCTGAGCTCTCACCTGGGCTGCATCTGAGCCACACCTGAGCTCTCACCAGAGGCTGCATCTTAGCCACACCTGAGCTCTCACCTGAGGCTGCATCTGAGCCATACCTGAGCTCTCACCTGAGGCTGCATCTGAGCCACACCTGAGCTCTCACCTGGGCTGCATCTGAGCCACACCTGAGCTCTCACCTGGGCTGCATCTGAGCCACACCTGAGCTCTCACCTGAGGCTGCATCTGAGCCACACCTGAGCTCTCACCTGGGCTGCATCTGAGCCACACCTGAGCTGTCACCTGAGGCTGCATCTGACCCACACCTGAGCTCTCACCTGGGCTGCATCTGAGCCACACCTGAACTCTCACCTGGGCTGCATCTGAGCCACACCTGAGCTCTCACCGGGGCTGCATCTGAGCCACACCTGAGCTGTCACCTGAGGCTGCATCTGACCCACACCTGAGCTCTCACCTGGGCTGCATCTGAGCCACACCTGAGCTCTCACCTGAGGCTGCATCTGACCCACACCTGAGCTCTCACCTGGGCTGCATCTGAGCCACACCTGAGCTCTCACCTGGGCTGCATCTGAGCCACACCTGAGCTCTCACCTGAGGCTCCTGTATGGGTTGAGTGGCCAGGTTGGGCCTAATATGAGGTAACAGTAACGACTTTTGGCAACTTAGTTGATAGTAGAGACATTTCATATCAGAGTCAAAGAAGATGAAAGGCAGACACGTTTTTAAAGTAATTGCTGTTAGTTCAGCCAAAGTTGAGGGGACTCAGAGTGTGAATAATTTCCTGATTTTGGGTACATTTCCTCGTGCTGGGGGTCAGCTCGCCCAGCGTCAGGTGTGGTTCCCGCCAAAACCAAGTCCAGCCAGAGCGTGTGAGGCTGAGCACAGACTTGGGGTCCCCGGGAGGGTCCGGTGGGAGCTCCGACAGCAGCTGGCATAACCCTGCGGTGGATAAAGCGAATGTGGCTGTAAGTGCCTGGGGTCCGTGCTGATTTACGTACGTGCCTGTTGCAGGGTTGGGTTAGGGTCGGGTTGGTCCCCCTGCGCCCTGGGTATTCGGGTGGACAGGGAGGCCTTGGTCTTGGACAACAGCTGCCTGCGTGGGTGGGGCTGCTTCACCCGCAGCTTTGGCAGCTTTGGCGAGGGGAGTGGACACATGGTGACCTGGGCCCCAGGCTGGCCGGTAGGCGGAGGGTCACACCACCTGGGAATCAGTGGGAGGACCTGGCTGGAGCAGAGGTTTGGGGATCTCCTTCCTTTTCCTTCTGGGGCCTGGGACTTTGTACCCTTGTGCAGGAGAAGCAGCAGAGGGCTGGGGTCTTGGTGATGTCTCCATCCTGCCCCCAGCCTTTGGGGAATGCCTCCACTTGTTACAGCAAGTGTCCTGGTTTGCCTGCGACTTTGGGGGCTAAATTGGAGGCCCTTCTCTTCTTCCCCAAGTTCTCCAGCTACTTAGAAGCATCTGCCTACTCAGCTACACCCTTAAATTTTTCCCTTGATGTCCAGGGCCAGGCATCCTATGGGGACTTGATTTAAGATGTCTTCAGGTGACAATCTGAGTGCCTGTATACCTGAGCTCTCACCTGAGTCTCCCGTATGGTTTGAGTGGCCAGCTTGGGCCACCCTGATACCCCTGGAAACAGAGCATGAATGCCTTAAATCTAGTTGGAGCAGAGAACCAGTTCCAGACCCCCAGAGCCATCTAGAGGACTCATTACTAGGGTCCTGGCCCTGGGACCACTCAGGGCTGGTTCTGCGTCTGTCCAGGTGTGATCTGGGAGTGAGGGATTGGCACAGGACTCCCACCTGCAGAAGAAAGGAAGGAAAGGGAGGGGGGGAGGGGAAGAGGGGAGGAACAGTCTTTCTAGCTGGGGCTGCCCTGGGCTGCTGGGGTCATTTGTGAAGAAAGGTGATTTGGAATCAGGGAGACCAAGGGTGCCCTGGGGCCAACATCTGAGGAGAGCGACAGGGATTTCCTCCCTCTACGGCCCCAGGTGGCCTTGGTGGCTGCAAGCAGAAAATGACATTTTCAAGCCCAGTTCCAACCCAGAGCTGGTTCCTAGACCCAGCATCCATCAAAGGGGACCAGGGAGGCAGCAGAGATTCCTGCAAATCCAGTGAGAGTGACTGGCAGACACCCCGCATCCTTTCTCGCAGACAGAAGGCCACCCCACAACTCAGGAGCCCTGGTGAGGTGGCTGAGGAAGACCCTCAGCCCTGGGAGAGTCCCTCTGGGGGTGAGCAGGTGGGCTGCCCCTTGGGGTGCCACTCATTTCAATGGAAGTTTTTTAAGAAAAGGCACCGTGACTATGAGCACCCATTTGGGAGACTGGTGTCACCCCCACACGTACACCTCACTTCCAGGTCAGAAGTGTGGAATGACCATAGCTGCCTTAGGACACATGGGAGGGGGTTAGGGCCTGCTGTGGGGCCGCCGATGGTGGGCCCCGAGGGACCCGCACACCTGTACCCACCTCCCAGGTCATCGCCGGGTGGCCTCTGTCCCCTGGGAGGCTCTGCCTCAGGGGACACCCTTCCCATGCTCCCAGCAATGACTTCCAGGCCTCCCTCAGCACCAACAGGAGCCGTCTTCTTCTCCTTGTGCCCCTGCAGTGTAATTCGCCCTAAATAATGGCAGAATGGGCTGTGTGTAGTCTTTAAAAGTCAAACAGTTTTGCACACAACAGGAGCCATTCAGCAGTGGCCGATGACGCAGGGCCTGGGGCCATCCCGTGCAGGAGGGGCGGGACAGGGACTGCGGTTATGTTTCTCCTAAAGGAAAATCATAAAAGTCACACACTGCGGGGGCCACGCTTACTACGGAGAAGGGAAAGCGGATGGGCAGGCGGGAAGACTAGAGCACTCGCCCCGCTCAGGCAGCGCTGGTCGCTGGTCGGGTTTCGGCTTCCTCCGCCCCTTCCTTCCTTTCTCTCTGTGCAGCCAGTGATGCGGGCGCAGCTCTGGCAGGGGGCCTCCCAGAGCTCACCCGGACCCCACACTGGGTCAGTCCTGGTGCAGAGGAGGCCGCCCTGGGTGGGCACGGGGCGGGGGGCAGCAGGCGTGTGAGGGGCTGGGCAGCGGGTGTGGCCACATGTGAGCGGGGAGCTGAGCAGGGGGCGTAGCCACACGCTTGACGGGCTGGACAGGGGACGTGGCCATATGTGAGGGGCGGGGCTGGGGGCGTGACCACATGTGAGGGCTGACAGGGGCGTGGCCATATGTGAGGGGCAGGGCTGGGGGCGTGACCACATGTGAGGGCTGACAGGGGCGTGGCCATATGTGAGGGGCGGGGCTGGGGGCGTGACCACACGTGAGGGCTGACAGGGGCGTGGCCATATGTGAGGGGCGGGGCTGGGGGCGTGACCACACGTGAGGGCTGACAGGGGCGTGGCCATATGTGAGGGGCGGGGCTGGGGGCGTGTCCACATGTGAGGGCAGGGCTGGGGGCATGACCACATGTGAGGACTGGGCAGGGGGCGTGGCCACACGTGTGCTGGCTCTGCTGTGGGCTTCCTTCCCTTCCTGTGCAGGTGGTGATGCTTTCTGCACCTCGACTGGGGCCCAGCCAAGTAACTGATTCCAGCCAGGAGCCCGGGCAGACGGTGGCACAGGTCCTGCCACTGTCCCCAACCTGGGTTTCAACGAAGCTGAGGCCCAGCATAATCTTTCTGGGTGCCTCTGGCTGGCTCGGTCTGAAAGGTGGGGTGGATGCAGATGGGGTCTCCCCGGGTGCAGCGTGGGTGGCTCTCTGAAGCAGCCTCAGGTCAAGGCTGTGGCAAGCTCGGCGGTGCTGTCGGCTCACGATGTTTATGAGCCGAGGGTCCCAGGGGCCGGGATTCTGATCCCTGGTGAGAAGTGGGTGGGAGGAAGTGCACACGTGTCCTGAGTGGCCGTTCCTCACATTGAGGTGACATCTCGTCTCCAAACACTTGACGTGGGTGGAAGCAGATGCGGCCGTTCTGTTCCCCCTCCTCTGGGACAGGTGGATCTCACTGTAGGGACAAGCCCTACAGGGTCGTGGGGTGTCCCCTATTGCTGTGCTGAGGTGCAGGATCCGAGAAATAAAGAGACAGGACACAGAAAGACAAAGAAAGCGCAGCTGGGCTGGGGTGGGGGCACGCCACCTGTAAGTGGAGACAGGTGAGGCCCTGAACGTCCAGAAGAGTCTGTATTTATTGGGTACAGGTTAGGGGCAGGGCAGTGAGTGAGGTCATCTTAAAGATAGTCATAGGGTCAGGACAATCACGTGAGCGATGAGCAAGGGGCCACCCCCGTCAGGTCACCGAGGAGGTGGGCGGCGTGCAGCAAGGCGGGCGCAGGTGCATCATCTCCTCTCTGTGGGCAGGCTACTTCTAAGGGTGTCTGTAGGGGACGCTCTGAGCCGCCCAGCAGCGACAGCGCTGACAGGGTCTACCGCCACCTGCTGGCAGCTTCCAGGGGTTTCTACAGGAGGACGCTTTGAGCCGGCACGGTACCAACACAGCTGACGAAGTTCACAGCCACCAAGACCCGATTATACCGGAGGGGTTTTAAGCCCTCGGACGCTCGCAGGACCGCCTGCCAGAGGCCAGCTTTCCACAAGAGCTGGACGCAAGGTACTGGAACTCCTTTTCAGGAGGAGCGACTCCTGCTCCAAGCCTGCCATACAGCGGGTGTCTTTACCATCCTGAACGCTGCCGCCTGGGCTGGACGGCCATGTAGCGTGTGCCCTTTCAGGCAGGGGCGCTACCGCCTGGGCCATGGATTCTTGTCCTGGTATAACCGCTTTTCCCTTAAATCATGCTCTGCACCGTGTCTGCTCTAGGCATTCCTCAGACTGTGAACTAAGACATAATTTTTATATATATATATGGAAATAAATGAGAAGTAAGATATTCTTCAGGCACTAATTATGCCGGGCATCTGCTTAGCTCCCCTTCCTCAGTGCCCAGATGCGGGGTTACCCACACCTCACCCCCGGCCGCCTCCTTCTCGCCTCTGCCCCCCAGGCAGGCAGCCTCGGCCAGGTCACAGTCGGCAGCAGAACTGAGTGTTTGGTGGATCTCAGTGAGGTGTTTGCATTTCCTTGTGATGGATGGATTGAACACCCTTTCATGAGTGTATTGACCACTGTGTGCCTTCTTTGTTGAAATGTTGTCAGTATTTAAAGTCACAAATCCTCTTCTAAGACAATTTTTGTATAATATTTTGATCAATATTTGAACTACGTGCTAATTTTCTTTGGATTTCTTCTTTGATCCATGCTTTATTTAGAAGAATCTTGTTATTTATGTATTTATTTTTTAAACTCCCTATTCAGACCTTGCTGTTACTGAATTAATTCCATTTTGATCACCTTTTAAAATTACTGAGACTTATTTCTACTGTTTAACATAAGCTCTGTCTTTGTAAATGTTCCGTGTACGTGCAAAAATTACGTGTGTTCTGCGACTGTGGGGTGGGCGTTCTCTGAGTTATGAGGTGACGCTGGCTGACAGTCTGTTCATGACCACGAATCTTCCTGGTTGCTGTCTGCTGCGCTCGCAGTCCCGAGACATTACATCGCCAACCAGGGTGGTGAATTTCTCCATTCTTTCAGTTCTGTCAGTTTTTACTTCGTATATTTTGAAACTGTTATTAGCTTTTTAGGCATTTAGGATTTTTCTGTCATCGTGACAGAGACTGACCCTGGTGTCATCACAGAACACCCCTCTTTATCTTCAAGAGTGACACCTGGTCGGATGCTAGTGCTCCAGGGTGGCTTTCTTACGCACGGAATCGGCGCTGTGTATCTTCTTCTTCTTCTATTATTTTTTCCTTTTTTCTTTGAGACAAGGTCTCACTCTTGCCCAGGCTGGAATGCAGTGGCCCCATCTCGGCTCACCACGGCCCAGGTGCTGCTCCCACCTCAGCCTCCAGAGTAGCTGAGACCACAGGTGTGCACCACCATGCCGGCTAGTTTTTTTTGGTATTTTTTGTAGGCTGGTTGCCCAGGCTGGTTTCAAACTCTTTTTTTTAGATGGAGTTTCACTCTTGTTGCCCAGGCTGGAGTGCAATGGTGCGATCTTGGCTCACTGCAACCTCTGCCTCCTAGGTTCAAACGATTCTCCTGCGTCAGCCTCCGGAATAGCTGGAATTACAGGTGCCCACCACCACATCTGGTGAACTTTTTTGTATTTGTAGTAGAGACAGGGTTTCACCACGTTGGTCAGGCTGGTCTTGAACTCCTGACCTCAGGTGATCCGCCCCCCTTGGCCTCCCAAGCGTTGGGATTACAGGTCAAACTCTCAGACAAGAGATCCTCCCTCCTCTGCCTCCAATGCTGGGACCACATCTGGCCCACTGTGGATCCGTCTCTATCCTACAAACACCCAGCCTGTCTTTGTATCTTAAGTGGTGTCTGCAGATGGAACGGGTCCTGGTGACAATCCCTGCTTTCACGTGGCGTTTCTCCGTTTGCCGCTCATGGAATGAGTGCTGAGGCCGCTGCAGATCCCCCGTCTGGCTCTCAGTGTCATATCTTGTCGTTCGGGTTTTATTTGTTGGGTTTTGTTCCTTTGTCTCCCCAGTCCTGCGTTTTCGGGTGAATTGGAAGTTTTTAGTCCTTGTTTAACAGCGCGCGACCCCAAAGTTATATTTAAATGTCAACTGTGTTGAATTTGGCAAAATTTGACAGGAGTTATGGAAAGCCTTTCAAAGATTTAGCAGGACGAAAACAAGCCAGCAAGCTAGCATCATCCTGTGCTTTAAAAGTAAACAGGCTTGAGCAATGATGTTGGTTTTTTTTTTTGAGATAGAGTTTCACTCTTGTTACCCAGGCTGGAGTGCAATGGCGCGATCTCGGCTCACCACAACCTCCGCCTCCCAGGTTCAAGCCATTCTCCTGCCTCAGCCTCCCAAGTAGCTGGGATTACAGGCACGTGCCACCACGCCCAGCTAATTTTTTATATTTTTAGTAGAGACGAGGTTTCTCCATGTTGGTCAGGCTAGTCTCGATCTCCCGACCTCAGGGGATCTGCCCCCCCTCGGCCTCCCAAAGTGCTGGGATTACAGGTGTGAGCCACCGCGCCTGGCCTTGATGTTGGTTTTAGAAATTGACGAGTCTTGCAGGTGGATCATGGGAATGCCTGTACAACCAACGTCCTCTCCTGTCTGTGCCTCATAAAAAGAACGGGTATTCCACTGAAATTCAGCTCCTGGAGCTAAGATTTCAGAAATGCCCTCTGTACCCAGGTGAATTGCAAAGGGGTCAGGTGTGAGGAGGGGCTCCGGGCTCAGGGCCCTGAGGGCTGGTGTCCCTCTCCTCTCCCTGGAAGCCGGCCAGCCATACCTCGTCCCCTGCCCCTCTCCCGCCCTCCCTGGTTGCCTTCTTTCCCTGTCTCTCTTCTGCACTGGGCACCTTCCAGCCTTGGGAGCTGGGCCCAGCTTTGCCTGAGGATTAACGGCAAAGAGAGAGAAGATGTGGCTGGCAGGCTGCACACTGCCCCGCGCCGGGACTTCTGCCCTTCATGGGAAGGTGACTGTACTGTCAGAGAGTAAGGCGAGCAGGAGGGATGGCTGTTCTGGAAGGTTCTGCAGGGCCAAACTGTGATGAAAACTGCAGCATGAATGTGCGCCTCCATCCCCCAAAAGTCCAGACTGACACCTCAGTTTATTACAGTGTTGACAGTTATGGTGTCTAAGGATGTCATCAGATAAAACCCCTCCTTGGCAGTCTGGGGCTTTGCAAAGATTAGTGAGTGGTTTCTGTTCAGGAACAATCTTTAGGGCTGTTAACTGCCTCCCTCCCTCCCTGTGAATCCCCGAGTCACCAGCCGTGAGGGCGAGCCTGGTGCTGACCTGCCATCCCAGCCCTGGTTGGGCCCTGGTTGCACTTTTGTTGGGTTACCCGTGACTAGCAAAGCTGGGGCTAATTTCCTCGTCTTTGACAACTTGACCAGAGGGTCCAAACAAAACAGAACCAGAACCCCATTAAGCATCTACAACTGGGGAGATGATATGAGATTCCACAGCAGCCCCAGGTGGCCAAAGCCCCAGCGCTTCTGTGTCCTGAGGGCTGATCCCTGTGGCTACAAAAGAGAGCACGTGTGGGCTGCCGGCACAGACGTCACAGCCGGCCTTGGCTGCAGCTGAGGGTTCTCCACCGCCTGGCCTCCGTGCAGCGCGGCGGCCCCTCTCCCTCCCTCTGGCCTGTCCAGCATGGTTGCAGACTCAGTGGGGCTGGCAGGGCCTGTGCTGAGCCCCAGGAGGTGAATCTTAGCTCCAGCAGCCCTTGTGGCCTTGGGAGATGCTGCTGTTTCTAAACCAGAACTTTTTCAACTGTAAAGATGAGCATATTTAATTTTCTGAGATGTCGTGGGTACTAAGTCTGAAATAATTAAAGGTATAAGGCATATCCTGAAGTTGGGACTCATGTACTTATTTTGATTAAAGGTGAAATAAAATTGCATTTAAATTTGCAAAGCGGAGGTGGTCAGGAAGCCGAAGAACTCCCTGAGATACGGCTTCTTGCAAGTTTATGACATCACGGCAAGTGTTTACTGTGTGTAAATCTTAAAGACGGGAAGAAAATTTAGCACGAAACGTTCAATCCAACTGGCTCAGCTTTTACTGGGCACCTGTGATGTGCTGGAGAACCCTGGGTCTCTGCCGCAGTGTGGCCTTGAGGTCAGGGAAGTGCGGGCCGTTTCCACGACGAAGATCCTGTAAACTCTGGCACGGATGCGTGGACCCCACGGGCGGTGTGCTTTCTCCGTGACCCTCCGGAAGCTACGCAGAGTCGAGCTCCACGGTCCTCAGGCCACCGTCTTGTCCTCGGTGTGAACCTCAGCGGCCGCCGGGGCCTTGCTTGGGTGCCTCCCCGGGCCCTGCAGCATCTTGATCCTCCCCTCCAGCTGCTCAGCCCGTCTCGCGCGGAGCCTGGGGCAGGCGGTAATTTCGGCATTGTGAGTCGAGCTCTCCGGACTGAGCGACTGCCAAGCCTGCGTCTCTCAGCACCTGGGCACCTGTGAGAGCAGGAGTGCGACACTCCCTGCGGGGCTGGGTGTCGCCGCGTCCCTGCCCAGTGGCAGCTGTGACCTTGCTGGATTTGGATTACAGTGCTAGGGAGGCCGAGGCGGGTGGATCACCTGAGGTGACCTTGTGGCCAGCCTCAGCTTAGGCTGCTGCCCAGCAGTGGGGTGGGGGAGTCTCACGCAGGACCCTCCTCACAGGAGAGGAGAACTGCGTGCCCTGGGAGGCAGCCTGGGCTCCCACATCTGGACGCTTCCAAGCCCCAGAGAGACTGAGCCTGAGCTGGAGATCTTGCAGCCCCGTCTGTGGTCTGCTCACAGAGCGGCAGGCATCCTCCTGCAGGACGGGGCGGCCTCTGTGGCTGCCTGGGGCCTGTCTGCCCCGCCCGGCCGTCTGCGGGTGCCCACTTCCTTCTCGCCTGCCTGGCCGGGCCACAGTGGACGGTGCTGTGTTGTGAACTCAGCCCCACGCATGGGGGGACCTGGCGGTGGGAATGGCCTGGTCAAGGTGAGGACCAGCCTCCCCCAGACCTGGGCAGATCCCCACCTCCCTGCGGCTGCCACTTCCTTCAGTCTCAGGTGTGTTTGGCTTTAGCTGTTGGAGAGTGGGGAGGGTGCCAGGCTCCAGCCAAGGGTGAGCTGCGTCCATGAGGACACTTGTCCCAGATACCCAGGGCCCAGGTGAGATGGCGCTGCTGAGTGGCAGGCAGTGTGGCCCCGACGGCTGGCCCCAAGGCGATAGCCCCCGAGCAGCAGCCACGCCCACCCTCACCAGGCCACGGCTGCGGGCCCAGGACACCCCACACGTGAGGGGTCAGCGGGCGAGGGCACCAGCAGCTGCCGCTGTCCCACAGACACGTGCCCCTGGGCCTGGAGTCCTTGGCCCTCACGGCTGGCTGCCCATCCCAGGGAGGCTGCCGGGATAGCCAGGCCTGTGGTGATGGAGCCGGCCACCTCTGTCCCTCCACCGGGGACCGTGGGGACCCGAGCATGGGGCTGTGAATGGCCGGCCTCCCGCACAGGGCCTGCTCCTCTCTCACGGTGGCTTCCCGGGGTGGGCCTGGCCCAGGGGATCACCCCAGCACACTAGGCGTCATGCGGGAGGGAAGTTAGGCTGCTCCACGGGAGCCCTAAGGGTGACCTCCTTCACGGCAGCAACTGGCCTCGGGGCGTGGGGAGAACCGGGCTGTGTGCGTAGATGGAGAGGGTTATGCAAACCCAGGCTCTGCTGAGCCCGAGAGACCCCAGTGCCCGCCTTCACCCCCAACCTCCACCTCAGGTGCCAGAGAAGGAAGCGTGGACACACAATCCCGGGCCAAGCCCACTCCTGGCACCTGCACCCGGGCAATGGCCAGAGGACACCAGGGCACATGGCACACGCATGGCTCACATGGCACACGGAGGCACACACAGGAACACGCGGGCACAGGTGGGCACACAGGCACATGAAGATACGTGGAGGCACATGCAGGAACACACAAGCACACGTGGGCACAGGTGGGCACACACAGGAACACGGAGAGACACGCAGAGGCAAGCAGGCCCAAGCCCGGGAAGTGCAGGGCAGGCACTCGGAATGAGGCCTCTCCTTCCCCACCGTCTGCTGAGCGCCTGCCTGGGGCTGGGTCTGTGCTGGGTCCGTGCCAGCAGTTGGGTGGCTGGTGAGTGGGGAGGGGCACCCCCAGCACTGTGGGGCTGCCTCGGACTGAGGAAGGGGCACCATGGCTCCCCGGCTCAGGGCCTGAGCACTGAGGGCTGCCTGAAGCGTCTGGAAGCGGCCGCCGTGTGAAGGCGAGTGTTTGGCAGCAAATGAGGATACCCCCTCCCCACCCAGCTGTCCCTGAGCGGTGGCCACACCCTGGGTCGGCTCAGGGTCACCCACTCAGCACCTGGAGACCCCTGGCCTGGGCCCTAGGAGAGAATGGCGTGCTGGCTTGGGGTCTGCCTTCCTGAACACGTCTGCAAGGAGGAGGATCCCTCATTCAAGGGCAGCCATCCTCAGAAAAACAAGCCAGAGAAAGACGTGTCCTCCTGGAAAACTTCCTGTGATCCTGGAAGGAGTGTCAGGGAGATGGCAGAATGAAGGGGGTGTGGGTGAAGAGGGTGTGGGTGTTGGGGTGTGGGTGAAGGGGGTGTGGGTGTTGGGGTGTGGGTGAAGGGGGTGTGGGTGAAGGGGTGTGGGTGAAGGGGTGTGGGTGAAGAGGGTGTGGGTGAAGGGGGTGTGGGTGAAGGGGTGTGGGTGAAGGGGTGTGGGTGAAGAGGGTGTGGGTGAAGGGGGTGTGGGTGTTGGGGTGTGGGTGAAGG
Source organism: Aotus nancymaae (assembly GCF_030222135.1). Lineage (NCBI taxonomy): Eukaryota > Metazoa > Chordata > Mammalia > Primates > Aotidae > Aotus > Aotus nancymaae. Next base: position 6,940,031 of record NW_026988444.1, read on the forward strand.
GGGTGTGGGTGAAGGGGGTGTGGGTGTTGGGGTGTGGGTGAAGGGGGTGTGGGTGAAGGGGGTGTGGGTGTTGGGGTGTGGGTGAAGGGGGTGTGGGTGAAGGGGGTGTGGGTGAAGGGGGTGTGGGTGTTGGGGTGTGGGTGAAGGGGTGTGGGTGTTGGGGTGTGGGTGAAGGGGGTGTGGGTGAAGGGGGTGTGGGTGAAGGGGGTGTGGGTGTTGGGGTGTGGGTGAAGGGGGTGTGGGTGTTGGGGTGTGGGTGAAGGGGTGTGGGTGAAGGGGTGTGGGTGAAGGGGGTGTGGGTGTTGGGGTGTGGGTGAAGGGGGTGTGGGTGAAGGGGTGTGGGTGAAGGAGGTGTGGGTGAAGGAGGTGTGGGTGTCAGGGTGTGGGTGAAGGAGGTGTGGGTGTCAGGGTGTGGGTGAAGGAGGTGTGGGTGTCAGGGTGTGGGTGAAGAGGGTGTGGGTGTTGGGGTGTGGGTGAAGGGGTGTGGGTGTTGGGGTGTGGGTGAAGGGGGTGTGTGGGTGAAGAGGGTGTGGGTGAAGGGGGTGTGGGTGTCAGGGTGTGGGTGAAGGGGGTGTGGGTGAAGGGGGTGTGTGGGTGTTGGGGTGTGGGGTCGCCGGGATAGTGGTGTTTGATCTGGGCTCCTAGCCACATGGTGCCCTGTCATTTCCCACTTGCTGTTGAGAGTGTGATTGTTAAGGCTGTCGGTTCCCCCTGGGGTGCACCCCTTTCACAGGCTTGGAGCTGAGGGGTTCATGGTGGGTGGAGGCCTAGGGCTGCGTCCCTGCACGGTGCTGGCTGCGCTCTGCCCCTGGTGGCAAAGGTGGCTCAGGTACGGGGTCCCCGTTGTGCTGCGCACCCCGACTCACTTGTTCAGGGCGCTCCTGCGACCCTCATGTCCCGTTCTGCAGGTGTCTTGCGTGATGCTCGATTTTTTTCTCCCAAAACATCTTTATCCCGCCTGCGTCGTACGCTACTCTTCCAGGATTGAGGCTTTCATCCACATTCTGGAAAACAGCAAATGGAGAAGAGCTCAGCCGCCTGGTGCCACTCCTGTTGAGGAGTCTGTGCTCCAGCACCGGACGGCAGAGGAGCTGGCTCGGCCTGGAGCATCGGGGTCCCCGCCTTCCTGGCGTGGGAGGGTGGCGGAGGCTGCTCTCTGAGAATCAGGCCTCAGGTGGCTCCCGGCTGGCTCCATCACGCTCTACCCGCTCCGCATTCTGGAGCAGTCTCCTGGGTCGGCGGAAGCAGAAACCGAGGACAGATCCCGCTTTGGGCTTTTAGTTGTTTCAGAATCTAAGTCCCGACACACTTCTAACTCTGTGTTACTGCGGTGATCCGCGGTGCCCCCAGCGAGGCCAGTGTTTCTCGGATGGAGCTGTGGCTCTGGTGCCGTGTGAGCCCATTCCTTGTTTTTGAGACAGGGTCTGACTCCGGTCTCCCAGGCTGCAGTGCAGTGGTGCGATCTCAGCTCACTGCAGCCTTGACCTCCCGGGTTCAAGTGGTCCTCCTGCGTCAGCCTCCTCAGTAGCTGGGACTGTAGGGGTGCATCACCATGCCTGGCTAAGTTTTGTATATTTTGTAGAGGCGGGGTCTCACTAGATTGCTCAGGCTGGTCTTGAGCTCCTGGGCTCAAGCGATCCTCCTGGCTCAGCCTCCCGAAGTGCTGGGACTGCAGGTGTGAGCCCACGTGCCCGGCTCAGTGGGGTGAAACGTGGCGGGTGAACACTGAAAAACTTCAGTTCTGCGATTTGATATGCTAGAGTGAGGCTGACTGAAATTTTTACTGTTCAATTATTTTGGATTTGTGCATCTATGACTCAGACACCAGCACTCTTAGAGTATCGATCTGCAGCCATCAAGAATGTCCAGGGCCAGGCGCGCGGCTCACGCCTGTCATCCCAGCACTTTGGGAGGTGGAGGCGGGTGGATCACCTGAGGTCAGGAGATCAAGACCAGCCTCAGCAACATGGTGAAGCCCCGTCCCTACTAAAGATACAAAACTTAGCTGGGCGTGTTGGTGCACGCCTGTAATCCCAGCGACTCATGAGACTGAGGCAGGAGAATCGCTCGAACCTGGGAGGCGGAGGTTGCAGTGAGCTGAGATGGCACCACTGCACTGCGGCCTGGGTGACAGAGCGAGACTCCATCTCAAAAAAAAAAAAAAAGGATGTCCATGACAACGGGAAAGTGCCGAGCGCCGACAGCAGCAGCCTTTTCCGGAGCTTCCTCCTGATTTCACCCAGGGGTGGGAGCCTGCTCTGCTCCAGGTCGGTGCTCTCTGGGATGTGTGGAGCCTGGGTCCTGGGCTGTGCCTGCCCCGGCCTGGCCCCAGGTCTCCGTGGATGGCCCTGCTCTGTGCTTGAGGATGAGGTTTACATGAGGGATCCAGGGCCACGCTTCGGGGGGGCGAGGCAGCGGGTCTCGGAATGAACGAGGCATCCACAGTCCTGGGCTGCCTGAGCCCCTAAGCCGCTGTGCTGAGAGCTCCTCGGGGCCTCTGGGGTGGACGGAGCCATTTCTGCAGCCTGGCTGCTCCCTCAGGGCGCTCTGTTCTTTAGCTCGGCCTTGGAGGCATTCCTCCCCCTACCCCCCACCCTTCCCTCTTGCTGGGGAAGAACACAGGGTGGCAGGAGTGTGGGGAAAACCAGGCAGCTGAGACCCATAAGCTCGTTCCCTGCAAACACGTCACCTGCCTCAGGCAGAGAGGGTGAGGGCTCGGCTCAGGCTGCAACGAACAGGGGCTGAGGACTCTTTTGAGGAGCTTGATGTGGCTCCTGGCGGGGGGCTTCCAGCTGCGAGGCGTGAACGCTGCCGCCTGAGTGGCCTGTCATGATGTGGGCGCTGGGTGCTTTGCTGGGAAGCTGCCCCTGGAGGGCTACAGAAGTCGCCCATCGATGCCTTGCCCTTTGTTCCAGAAGCTTAGAAATGCAAAGTCAATCAGGAAGGAACTGAACTCAGCCTTGCCTGCCTGTGTGAGGACGCTGGCAGTGAAGTCCATGAGTGGAAACTCAGCCAATGAGGAGGGGGGCTCCACGGAGCCCACCAGCGAGGGCCGGGCCCAGCCGCTTACCCTGGACTTCGCATCTCCTCTGGTGTCTGGGCTGGTATCAGATTGAAACCGAGTAACAGCTGGAAAACATCTGAGAGCTGAGACCTGGCTGTTCTTGGAGGGGCTTCAGAGAGCAGCGTGGGTGTTAGAGCTTTTGCTCTCAGGACGCTCAGCCCCAAAGGCAGCCCTTTAAACCCTCATGGCCTGAAAACAAACCGACAGCAAAGGGAAGAGCCAGCAGAGCAGCAGAGACAGAGCAAGAGCAGACTCGTGAAGGTGCGTGTCAGGAGCAGCAGACGGGGACGCTGCCCCCCAGCGGGGAAACATCACGGGGTTCGATTCCCCTGGCGAAGCACAGGTGGGCTCGCGTGCTGTGCCAGATATCTCCACACTTTGCTCACATTTCGAGGGCCCCCAAATGCAGAGCACATCACAAAGAGCTTACTTTTCCCACCGTTTCCCAGAGACCAGCGGGTTTGCCCGTCTGTCAGGGTCCTCGGCCTGTCCTCTCTGGGGTGGACGCCTGTATCTTGTCTGCTGCTCTCTGCTATATGGGTTCGGTGACACCCACGCTTGGCATCGGTTCAGTCCCAGAAAGACGCGCCACCCTCTGGGCACGGTCCCTGGCCGAGCTGGCCGACCGGCGGGCAGCTGTCAGCGGCGTGGGAGTCTGGAGGGCGGCTGGCTGCGTATCCTCTGCCCTCAGCGCCCATCAGGACTGGTTTCTTCTTTTGATGGCTGCTCCCAGGAAGCCTCGTGGGTGGGAGGGGGCCGGTGCCCGGGCAGGGGCATCGGGGCATCTGGGAGTCCCTGGTTTTGCCCACCCCTGTGTCTCAGGAATGGCAGCCTCTGCACTGAACGAAGGGGAAATGTGTGTCACAAACAGCGATGCAGACACACTCGAGGCAGGCCCGGAAACGCTTAGGGTCTCCCTGTCCAGCCCATAGATTGACTTATCTATCGTGAGGAGCTGGCTCACGCGGTGGCCGGCTGAGCGGTCTCTCCGTCTGCCACTGGGGGCCCAGGAAAGCCTTCAGTGTCAGTCAGCCCGACGCCGAGGGAGGTTGGTGCAAATTCCAGACCTCGGGCCAGAGATGATGAGATGAGACGTCCTGGACCTAGCAGGAGGCAGGAAACCAGAGGCCGCTCCACCTTCCTCCCCACCGAGCCCCGTCAGGCCGTCGGAGGGTTGGATGACACCCAGCACTCAGCGGTTACCGAGTCCACCAATTCGGAGGCCAGTCTGTCTGTCCGGAAACACCCTCCCAGCCACACTCAGAATCACTGTCCCTCGCAGACCTGGTGCCCTCAGGTCGATGCAGAAAGTGAAGCCCCCAGGGTTTGTCCTGGACAGGGCTCCTCTCTCAGGCTCCATCCCTTGAGGCCTCAGGGAGCTGTCAGCAGGGTGAGGGCCAGCCTCCGTGTTCTCTTTTCAGGGAAAAGCAGAAAGTCACATTTACAAAAAAACTCCAGCGTCACTTATTTCTTCCTGATGTCTCCAAGTAATTGATAGTTTTAAGGTGAAAGCTTTTGGGCAATTTTCGTTTACTGTCACAAAGCGGAACGCACAGTTATTTTTTATTTTTATTTTTGAGACGGAGTGTTGCTCTTTTTGCCCAGGCTGGAGTGCGATGGCGTGATCTCAGCTCACTGCAACCTCCACCTCCCCGGTTCAGGCGAGTCTCCTGCCTCAGCCTCCAGAGTAGCTGGGATTACAGGTGCGCACCATCACGCCCAGATTTTTTTGTATTTTTAGTGGAGACGGGGTTTCTCCACGTTGGTCAGGCTGGTCTTGAACTGCTGACCTCCGGTGATCTGCCCACCTCAGCTTCCCAAACTGCTGGGATTACAGGCGTGAGCCACCGCGCCCCGCTTACATTTATTTTTTATATTCTCCTTCACAGGTTTTTTTTTTTTTTTTTTAACTGGAGTTCTGTGGTGTCGTCAGGGGATTGGGAGCTTTGTGATTTCCTGAGCCCTGGAGCGTGCTCAGGACACCCTGCTCTGCGGCTCCCTGGGACCTGGGACTTGGCTTCAGGACCCCCGTGACTTGTCCCAGCACACAGGACACCCACGCGCAGTGGAAACGCGGCGCTCACGCAGCAGGGGTGGGAGACGCCGGTGAGAACCAGCAGCTGCTTCAGAGAAACCGCTGCGGGCGCACAGATGGGAGGAATGACCCCGGGAGAGGCGCGCCCCGGACCCCCCACCTGCTCTGGGCACACGGGAGGAGGGAGCCGAGGGGCCAAAACAAGCAACAGTCAAAACACCCCCCACGACTTCAGAACTGCCTCCAGGCCCCTCATTCTAACGCGTGTGCGGAGGGGCCGTCAGGGAGGCCACTGGGCTGACCCTGCCTGACGGGGCACCCACGTCGCAGGGAGCGCCTCTGATCTCCACGCGTTGCGTTTCGGGGTTTGTAGGTCAAGTTTGCAGAGAGCCAGAGTGGAGCAGGAACTGGGAGAACACGTTTGCCCCCAGCTGAGGCTTTTGCGTCCCTTCCTCTTCCTGAGCTTCCCCTTTCCTGAGTGGGCTCCAGAGGACCCGGCGGCACCACGGAGGTTCCGAGTGGACTTTCCTGCACCCCAGCAGATGCGCTCGTCCGGGCTGCGGGGTCCCGCCCGCCGCATCCTCTCCTCCTGCCGCCTCCGAGCCTCCTGCGCGCCAGCCCCGTCCGGCACCTGGGCTCCGTGAGTGTGAAGCCGGCGTCCGAACAGTCGCAGCAGCAGCGCAGGCTGACCCTTCCTTGTGTGCGACGTCGCCCAGCTCTGTCCCTCCTGCCTCCCGAGAGCCCAGAGTGTAGGGGCCGCTGGACGCTGGACCCGAGAACCTGGACCCAGGCGGGGTCTGCTGGGGAGCTGGCAAGTGCTGGGCCCCGCGTCCCCTTGCCGGCCACTCTGGGGGATTCCACGCTTAAGGATGGCTTCTGAAGCACCCTGGCCCTGCGCTCACGGTGGCACGCAGGAGCCATCCTGAGCCCAGCGGTCAGGCCCAGGGCCCTTCCCTGAAATGTGCCATGAAGGTGAACGCTCCGTGACACTCAGGGCCAGGGCTCCCAAGGCCAGTGGCAGCCCCTCCCCATGAGGCCTCCTGGCTCCCAGGGGCCGCCCTCCCTTGAGAAGGGGGTGCTGTCTATGGCCGGGGGTGGGGGCCGTGATCACATTATAAAGTCATTGTTGAGCTGGGTGCTATTAACCACTAATCAGTGAGCCACAGTCATGTTCCTAACCTAAGCGCTCGCCCATGTCCACTGTTAGACGCCTGTGTGGGGGTCTCTGCTTCTCCACAAGGACCCCCCGACCACCCGCTGGTGCAAGGGCTGGTCCCAGCTGCACCGGCAGATGGCGGCAGGGGACGAGGACAGCGCAGTGGGCTCTACGCTCAGCTCACGAGAGGACGGCTCCCTTCACAAAACGCCAGAGACCTGTGCCCTCCCTCCCCTGCCTCTCACCCCTGCTTCGGACCTCCCTGTGCTTGGAGCGGCCCAGGCTTCCTCCTCTTCCTGGAGGAGGCTGAGGAGGGGTCTGCAGGCTCTGTCTCCCCCAGCGCATCCTGGAAGGTCCTGTGCTCCAGGGACGCCCGTCTTTGACTCTGTTCTCCTGGGCCGCGAGGCTGAGGCCTCAGGGCGGAGGCTGCTCCGTCTCAGCTCCACTGTGACCTTCTCCCGCTGCCAGGGGCAACTCGGCCTCGTCCCGGGGCCTTTCTCACCCCGAGCTGTTCCGTCTGCGACGGAGAAGCATCGTCTTTCTCCTTTTCATAATTTGGAAGCTTTGGAGGATCAAGTGACGCGTAAGTTATGAAAAAGTTCCCTGTTAAACTCTCAGGTTTAGCTGTAAGTAAATCACTCTACTCATGTTAGTGGTTCCTGTGATTTTCTTCCACATGGAAAGTAAAAGTCTGGAGAGAATGACTTTCACCAGGAATCCAGATCTTATCCGTCCCTTCAGAAGAGGGTTCGGTATTTTATGCATTTTCCTTTAGGTTAGTTTATGCACTCATTCCACCTACACACTAAAACGTTTCTTGATAAAACAGCAAGTTCCTGCTCCTGGTGTCAGCACCGAGCGGTTGACTGGTTCTCCAGGGACCCCTGCGGAGGTCTGCCCTTCTGCCTTACTTTCTCCTGGAGATTTTCCGTGGGACCTGAGCTCCCTGCCTGGTTAGGGCTGGTCGAGGAATAAGTGGGAATGGGAGGAAGGAGGGGGCTGTTGCTCTGGCCCTTTTGTGTGGCTATTGATCCCTGGTGAGAGGCAGACCCTGAGGTCAGAATGGACCACATCACATCCACCTAGGAGGGTGTGTCCTGGGCTGTGTATGGGGGAAAGCTGGGTAACCAGGGTCATGTCATGAATGGATGGGCAGGAGCAGGGACATTTCTATCTGCAGACACTGGTGCTCCCAAAGCAGAGGAAATGCCATAGAGCCATGTTGTGGACACATTTGTGAGAAAATTCCTCTGACTATCAGAGAATACAGAAGAGATGAAGCTACCAGCTTAGAGAGACACAGGAACACACACTATAGACACACAGCACACACATACCCAGAGACACACCCAGACACACTCACCAACACACACACAGAGAATACATCACACACAGGGTCACAAAGAACAATCACATCACACATGTTTTCACACACAGAGAACATACATCATACCAATGTGCTGACACACAGAGAACACACCACAACACAGCCATGAACTCACACAGAGAACACACCACAACACACCCATGAACTCACAGAGAACTCACCACATCACACACATGAACTCACACAGAGAACACACCACATCACACCCATGAACTCACACAGAGAACACACATCACACCCATGAACTCACATGGAGAACACACCACATCACACCCACACGCTCAGACACACACACACCGTCACTCTGCATGCACCCTTGTCCTGGTGGACAAAGATCGAGCTCTCTGGGCAGACTCAGGAGCGCAGGACGAGGGTGGGGCAGATTGAGCAGAAACACTCCCCGGAGGCCCAGTGGTACCACGCCGGCCCCTGCCGCAGACGGCCTCCTGCTGCCGTGTGTGCCCTGGGTTCTGTGGCTGACCTGGGCTTCCACGTCTCACCCATGAAACAGGCATCAAAGGCTGACCAGGATGGCTGAGTGGGACCACTGCGGAATCATCAGCCTCAGAACATGCGGGAAGGAATAGAAAGCAGGGAGGTGGTGGGGTGGGTGGTGCAGCACGGGCCTGAGCTCTGGGCCCTCCCCAGACGCCCTCCCGTGGCCACAGCCATCCCTGCAGCCACTAGTGTGGCTGACCCCTCACTCTAGGCCCACTTTTCACAGCCACTAGGGAACCTCGGGAGAGGCCGGGCTCCAGCGAGTGGCCGGGGTGGGGTGGAGGGGGCGGATTCCACCTGGGAGCAGGCCCAGGCCGCTGCTTCTGAGCACTCCTGCAGCACCGCCTGCTGGCCAAGGGAAGATGTGCGCCGGCCACCAGGCCTGGGAGTCTCCCGGACCCTAGTTCCTCTCTCCTCACCTTCCCCTTGCCTCTGCAGAGCCCCAGGAAGGGTTGGCACCGGCTCACTGCATTTAGACTCCATCCTGTTCAGACAGTGGTCAGGGCGCAAGGCTTCTGTGGCCAGGGACGTGGCCTCTAATTTATAGAGAGCAAGAGCGGCAGAGGCAAAGGTTAGGACCCAGACACTGGACTCCGTTCCCAGATGCACCCTTGGAGGTGGTGAGCGGAGGGCTGGACACTGGCCTCCACGACCAGCCACTGACCTCCACCCTAGCTCGCTCCCCTTGCTGGTCCCAGGGTCAGGCTTTACCTCGATAAAGTGGGGTCCAGGAAGGGCAAAGCCTCCTCCCCTGAGCCACATGAACCACGGTGCACAGGCTCCCACGAGGTGGGCTGTCCAGCTCATCCCATGGACACACCAAGAGTACGGAGGAAGGAACAGTGACCTGAACCCCAGATTCAAAGGGTGGCCTTCAGCAGGACCCCCAAGGCAGGGACAAGATGCACAGGGTTTGAGGGAGCGTCTTCGTGCATAAAAAGCAGGCATTTTGGGAAGCTGCTGTGAGTGTGTGTGGCTCACAGGTGTATTCTGTCCTGGCGCGCTGCCTTCTGTGGGCGGCACGACCTCCTTGCCTTTGTCCCCTCACATTCCCTCTGCCTGCACCCAGTCCCCACCCACCTCCTGCCCAGCCTCATAAGCCTTCCAGACCACTGCTGGGGGACTCCTAGGTCTTGCCCCTTGGTTCTTGGGGACCACCATGTAATTCTCTATGGAAATTCTGAAAACAAGTGTGAGTGTCACTGTTTATCTAAAAGAATCATATAAAGTTCTCAGCCAGGTCTCTAGGACAATCAGATACACCTTGTCATTCTCACTCATCCCATCACCCGACCAGCTTCTCATCCCAGCCCCAGGGGGAGGTTCCCCCTTACCCGAAATGCTCCTTGGAGTTGAAACATCCCTGCGTTCACCCCTGGTGCCGACATGTGTCTCTGTCAACTTCCTCCTGCTGCTCTGCTCTCGTTGAGACCTGTTGGCACTTGGCCCCTCTGTCCAGCTGGTGCCCCAGAGACAACCTTATAGAAGGCCCCATGGCCTGACTCACCCCTCGTTCACACTTTAGAGCTCTCTGGTGCTCTACAAGAAAACGTCTGCTTTATAGATGAGGAAACAGCCCTTGGGGCAGAAAAGACAGTCCCTGTTTGACACAATCCTTTATCTCTTCTCCCTCAGCTCCCGCCCCAAATCTTGCACTTTTTTTTACCCCCACAGAGAACTCCTGAAGGAAGAATTTTAACTGGCAAAACTCAGAACTCCATTCAAACACAACCAAAATCATCCTGGGTGGCTCAGAGGCGGCTGCCTCCCAGACAGGCCCATAGCCCCACAGAAGTGCCTGGTCCTTCACCCACCAGAGCCCTGGGTTTTTGGTTGAAGATGGAGACAAGCCCAGCTCAGAGTGTGCCCCGCTTTGTCCTGAACAGACTTGGTGCAGTGCGGGTGGCAGATCCGTGGAACGGGTCTTGCTGTGTGTCCCGTGGCCGGCCCTTGGCTCCCAGCCTCGAGTCCCACCCTTAGGCCAGGTCAGAGCAAGTTCAGCAGCAGAACCAGCCAAGACACCACCCAGCCTCACGAGGTGGCTTTGTGGGGAGCAAATGAGGTTTTTTTTGTATTTTTCCCTTGTAAAGTTGCTTGTTATTAATCTCATTTTTGAATTAACATTCAGTAAAACTGCTATTTTTGGTGTACAATTCTATGAATTTAACACATTTGTAGATTCATGTGACAACACTGTGGATACAGAGCAGTTACGTCACCCCCAGAACGCCTTCCGTAGTCACACTCTCCCCACCCGGCCCCGACAGCTCTCCTGTGCCACTGGCGGCACCTGGGGACCGGCTGTTGCCCTGGGTACGTCGCGAGCCACCGAGCCCACCACGCGGCCGAAGCTGCCCCCCCGTCAGCGCTGGCTGGTGTTCTACCGCACGGGTGCACCGCACAGCTGAAGCGTGTCTGGGTTGTTTCCAGGCCGAGATGACTGTTGAATAGCGCTGTCTGTGCATTTGCGTGTGTGATTTTGTGTGAACATGAGCTTCCATTTCTCTTGGTTAGACACCCGGAAATGCAATTGCCGAGTCATAAGGGAAGTGTATGCTCCACTTTATAAGAAAACACCAGAGGCTGGCCCCACACTTGGCACTCCTGCTGATCAGGAATGACGGCGCCTGCTGCTCCGTGTTCTTGCGGGCACTCAGCTTTTTCCACGCTTAGATTTCAGCCGTCCTGGGATGAATGAAGCGCGTTTCGTAGCGGCCGACATTTCCGTCTCCCTAGCGGCTAAGGGAGCTTCTTTTCCATCCGTAGCCCTCACTTGGTGCAGCGTCTGTTCAAGTCCTTCCCCGATTTGTATTATTTGGTGTTTTTACTGTGGGATTTTGAGGGTTCTTTATGTATTCTAGATCCAATTCCTCGTCAGATTTGTGATTCACAAATATTTTCTTCAAGTCTATGTCTCGTGTTTTCATTCTCCCAACAGTGACTTTTGCAGCATTCATGAGATTTTCTGTTTTCTTCTAAAAGTTTTACAAACCACTGTTGGGGAGAGAGAGCATGAGGAGAAATGCCAGATATAGGTGATGGGGAGGAAGGCAGCAAATCACACTGGCATGTGTGCACCTATGCAACAATCTTGCGTGTTCTTCACGTGCACCCCAAAACCCAAAATGCAATAAAAAACAAACAAACCACTATATTTAAAATTTTAATTTAAAAACTATAAACCTAGCATAGTTTTTAAATTAAACTGTAAACATATAGAGATTTTCTGTTTAAACCCATTTTAAGTTAATTGTCATTTCAGGTGTGAGGTTTGTGTCAAGGCATTCCTTTTCTTAAAATCCCCAAACAGCTTTTCATTTCTGTTAGACAGAAGTCTTGACCTGCAGGGTCAGGCTCCCCTGCCCTCTGAGCTCCCCCTCCCCATGCAGTGCCAGCCCCTGGCTATTCTCACCACTCAGGTCTCGGTCTCCATACCCCCTTGGCCCCCACCAAGAGGGTCCGTAGACCCCTCCACAGGGCAGCGTTCTGTCTAAGAGGTGAAGCGGGAGCAGCGGGCCAGGCAGAGCCGGGCTGGGATCCAATCTCTGCTTTAGGCTGGTCATTTTTGCCAGAGTTGGTGTTGGATTAAGGGACATAGAGGGAGCAAAGGGGGTCAGTTGGGGCAAATTTACACGTGCAGGTAACCAGGGTGAGGGCTCGAGGGGAGAGGAGAGATAAGGAGGGCAGGGCTCAGCAGAGCTGGCCTGATGAGACAACCAGAATGTGACCACTAGATCCTCTGCCTGGAGGCCCAAGTGGGGCCCCAGGTCTGGAGAGTTACAGCCACCGTGGGGAAGTTTCAGGTTGGGAGCAACAGAAATGAATAGGAGATGGGGTTTGAATCCATGCATTTGATCCAGAGTACATGCTGTTAGCCATTCTACTGCCCTCTTAATATAAGACAAATCCAAACGTGAGTCAGCTCCAAAATACACAGCACTGATTTGCAATGCCATGTGGGCCAATCTGCAGAAAACCAGTGCGGAACAAAACCTGTGCATTCAGTTACCCAATTCTCCTTCCTGGGCTGCTAATATAGAGGGGTAGGCAGTGGGGCACAGATACACGAGCATGGGAAGACCCACAGGAACAAGGGTATTTCAAACCTTGAAGGATACAATCCATCCATGAGAAATCTCTCCATGAGTCTGTAAGCAGAACAGGCAAGGTGGTCACATGGCGTATCCATCTCCCCATTGTCCCAAACCTTTTTTCTTTTTTTGAGACAGAGTTTCACTCTTGTTGCCCAGGCTGGAGTGCAATGGCACTATCTCGACTCACCACAACCTCTGCCTCCCAGGGTCAAGAGATTCTAGTGCCTCAGCCTCCTGAGTAGCTGGGATTACAGGCATGTGCCACCACACCGGCTAAATTTTGTGTTATTAGTAGAGATGGGGTTTCTCCATGTTGATCAGGCTGGTCTCCAACTCCTGATCGAGGCTGAGGTGATCCGCCTGCCTCAGCCTCCCAAAGTGCTGTGATTACAGGCATGAGCCATTGTCCCAAACGTTATCACCTTAAGGCTGACGACCTGGAAGCCACCTATGGCTTCCCTTTCCCCTTTCACAACACAGCCACACAGTTTCTAAGTCAAGTCTGGAAACTGGGAATAAGCACAACAACCCGTCATAACAAAACAGCTCATGTCACTAGAGTACACAGACTGCCCAGGTGAGGCTCTCAAATCTGTTATTTCCATATCGCACAGTGCTGCACAATTACCCTTGCGTTATGCACAGGGAAACACAGACCAGGAAGGCTGTTCCTTCTGTTCAAAAGCCATTTCCCGGCCGGGCACATGGCTCACACCTGTAACCCTAACCCTAACCCCAACCCCAATCGCAACCCTAACCCTTAACCCCTAACCCTAACCACTAACTGTAACTCTCTGATCCTAACCCTACGCTAACCGCAACCCTAACCCTAAACGTCACGGCGCCGGCGTGCGTGGCGTCACGGCGCCGGCGTGCGTGGCGTCATGGCGTCACGGCGCCGGCGTGCGTGGCGTCATGGCGTCACGGCGCCGGCGTGCGTGGCGTCATGGCGTCACGGCGCCGGCGTGCGTGGCGTCACGGCGCCGGCGTGCGTGGCGTCACGGCGTCACGGCGCCGGCGTGCGTGGCGTCACGGCGCCGGCGTGCGTGGCGTCACGGCGCCGGCGTGCGTGGCGTCACGGCGCCGGCGTGCGTGGCGTCACGGCGCCGGCGTGCGTGGCGTCACGGCGGCCTGCAGAGTTGCGTCCTCCTCAGTACAGACCTTGGGGGCTGCTGGAAGGGTGGACCTGCATCCTCCTCAGCACAGACCCCGGGGCAGGGTGGGGGCGCATCGCGAGCGCGGAGCTGCGTTCTCCTCAGCGCAGACCCGAGGGCGCTGCAAAGGCAGAGCCGTGTTCTTAGCACAGACCTTGGGGACGCCGCGTCCACTGTGAGTAAAATCCTTCTTGTTTGCAGCCCTGGCTGCTGAGGGTCGGAGACTAGTAAGAAGGTCTCGGTGTGGAAAGCTGGACACCGAAAGCCCCTCTGAATTCTGCGCACCCGGGTTCTTCCCAGCCGAGGCCGGGGGCTGCAGTGTGAGGTCCACGCCGCAGCCTCGGAGCACAAATGGAGCGTTCCTAGGGCAGATAGGACGTCCGGAAAGTGACCGGATATTACTATATGGGCTCCCATTTTATTTGGTGTCTCCTAGTTCTGCCTTTTCCTGTCCCAGGGTCCTGTCTGGGATCCCACAGGACATTTAGTCACCATGTCAGGCTCTTCGTGGCTGTGACGGTCTCTCAGACTTTCCTTCCGCGGACCTGGAACAGTGTTAGGAGGATTGGTCAGGTGTTGTGTAGAGTGCCCTCCACTGTGGCTTACTTGGTGTTTCTCTCATATTTAGACTGGGGTTATAGGTTTGGGGGAAGCAGATCAGATCTGTAGTGTGTCCACGAGAAAGAGTCAGAGTCTGTGAAATATTTGAAGAGATGTGTTCTGAGCCAGATGCGAGTGACCGTGGCCTGTGACACAGCCCTCAGGACACCCTGAGAACATGTTCAAGGTGGTTGGGGTGCAGCTTGGTTCTGTACATTTTAGGGAGGCAGGAAACATTAATCAGATGTATTTAAGATACATACTGGTTCTGTCCAACCCGGTGGGTTAGGGTGGGGTGAGGCTTCCAGGTCATAGGAAGATTTAAACATCTTCTTATTGGCAGTTGGTTGAAAGAATTACTATCAATAGAAAGGAGTGTCTGGATTATGATAAGAGGTTATGGACACCGAAGTTTTATGCAGATGAAGCCTCCAGGGAGCAGGCTTCAGAGAGAATAGATTTTACATATTTCTTGGCAGATTTAAGGTTAGATTGCAAATGTTTCTTATTAGATCTAAGGTCTGATGAGAAACTAAATGCTGATTGGCTTTTCTTGAATTCTAAAAGGGAGGAGGGAATAATGAGGCATGTCTGACCACCCCTTTCCCATCAAGGCCTGAACCAGTCTTCCAGGTTAACATTGGTGTCCCCTGGTGGAGAGGAGGGAGTCTATACGGATGGTTGGGGGAAGGGCCTTTGAATTTTATTACTGGTTTTCAGATACTATTCTAGTCACTTCATGCCTCAAGATGTGTTATCACCATTAATGTTAACTTCGATCACCTGGCTGAGGTAGTGTTTTCAGGTTTCTCACTGTGAAGTTACTTTTTTCCCATGTCTACATTTTATGTGTGCTTTTGGAGGAGGTCACCATGCAGAGCCCACACTTGAGGAGTGGGGAGTGAGCCCCACCTCCTTGATGGCTGAGTGTCTGTATCAGGTGTTTGGAATTCTTCTGTATAAGGGATTTCTAGTCAGGCCATTTATGTATCAATTTAATCATAAATAGATACCAGTCTGGACGCTCAGTTACTTTAATGTTTTGGTTGTTATCCAATTCTGCAGATTTTGTTGCTCTTTGTTTATACCCTGTGGCCATTGGGAGCTCTTTCCACTGGCTCCTTTGACATAATTTCATGTATTTATTTATTTATTTACAATTTCTTTCTGTTACTTCAAAAGTACCCTGGCTCATATATTTTCTGTCCCAGTCCTAGTTTCAACGTTTTTCAAAGACCCCTGATTTCCTTTGTCCGAGAATGGTATTAAAAACTTACATCTGGCCACTAAATGTGGTTATTGCATCATGACCCTCACAGCTGACAGTGCAAACACATATATGTGTGTATTCTAACTTGTATGTACCCACTTAATTATACAGTTTCTACATGGAGCCGTCTGTGTATATATATTAAGTTAAATGTGAGTTTATACCTACGTTTTATGTATATATTCTGATCCATTATCACAGAGATCATTCCAGGCTTCCCACGTTTCTTATCTGTAACTTCTCACTCTAACAGTGGGGAACCTGGCTGTCACTGTCTGCCATTTATTTCATCTCTTGTTCCATTGGGAACAAGGAATTCATTCTTAAACCAGATTCCAGGTTGCGATTTAGTGAGAAATATATTTGGTCTCTGTCTCCAGTTCATAGTACAGAGCTCCTAAAACGTTTATAATTTCCTGAACAATAGGGGTGCTAGGAACATCTCGTGTTCTCACATTTGGTCTTTGGCCCTGGTTCCTGACGTGGAGTTCCTAAATTCCTTGGAATCTCCTGAAGTGATAGGAATGTCTTCTGTAAGGGCCATCTGTGGGTTCCTGGATGGTTTCAGGATGGGGGATGGTCACCAGAAAGACCAAGCCATGATAAGAAGCTTGTAACTTTTAGCTTTGCATACAATCCTTTGAGGGTGCGAAGGGACTGGAGATTCAGTTAATAGTTGATCATGTCTACATGCTGAAGCTTTCATAAAAATTCCTAAAATGTGGAATCTGGAAAGTCTCAGATCAACTCTGACAGATTTGATGTCTAGTGAGGGCTCATCTTTCATAGCTAGTGCCTTCTAGCCATGTCCTGACATGGCAGGATTGGGGGGAAAGGCTCCTAGATTATTTTATAAGGGCACTGGTTTGATTCATGAGGGCAGCACCCTCATGATGCAGTCACCCCTCAGTTACCTCTGATTACCATCCCTTTGGGGATTATGTTTCACCATAGGAATTTGGAGGGTATACACACATCGAGACCATAGTAACTAGTAAACATAAGTGAGTGTTTCCCTGAGTTCCATAAGCCATTACAGCAAATTATCAAACCTGAGGAGGGGGTGTGGGAGTGCATAGTTTCTAGCCAAGTCATAGAAGTTTGCGTAAACTGGGGATTCCCTACTTTTCATTGGCATCTGAGGTTGGGGACAGTCGGTGTTACTACGCCCTTAACCTGTAGGGTCTGTACAATCTTCAGTAATTGTCATAATTGAATTATAGGACACCCAATTGTTGTCCAGAGAGTTGGAAAATTGGTTGATGTGGGAAACATCACCCACCCCAATTTGCTGTCAGAAGTGAAGTGTTGAGAGTATAGAGGAAAATCATGGTTATTTTTCTTTTCACAGATACAGTGGTTTCAAAATTAACTATTATCCCTATGGGACATAACTTTATACAATAGAGTCCACTGTTTGTGTATAGTACATTTTGCTTTTAGTCTGTGGATTCTACTCATTTCCAAAATGACTTAGGTCAGTACCTTTGGCCCACCATTTGCAACATACATTGGTAATCCAATTAGATTCTTAGTTGTCGTCTGTATTTTGTCCTTAGATACTTCGTAACCTAAATAATTGAATTTGTGTAGATTGTGATTCGTTCTTTGTGCTTTAACATCCTGTGGGTTTAAATACATACGTAGTGTCGAATATCTACCACTAAAGTACCGAATACTTCAAATCCCCACCCCAGTCACTCATCTGATCGTCATCTCTGTCGTCGTGCCTTTTCCAGAATGTCTCATGAATGGAGTCATATAATGTACAGCGTCTTCATGCTGCCACCCTTCACTTAGCAACACACATGCAAGATTCATTCATTTATTTTCAGGGGTTGAAAGTTCGTTCCTTTTTGTCGCTGAATGGTGTTCCAGTGCATTGTTGTACTTCAAGTTGATGATGCTAGTTTTTGTTTGAAAGTAGTTTTTCAAAGCATCTGTCTAAACATGTACATTTTAGGGACGCATTTGTTGGATTGTAGATAAGACTTGTTTATCTTTGGGAAAAACTGCCAAACTGTCTCCCAGAGTGGCTGCACCATTACTGCATTCTGCTCACGGTGAATGAAGCCCCTGTTGTTCTCCAACCTCCAATTGTTATTGTTGAGCTTTTCTCAGAGTCTCACAGTTCTACTGGGTGTGCAGTGGCATCTCAGCATTACTTTAATTTGCAGTCTCCTAATGAGACATGATGTTGAACATCCTTTTGTGTAATTATTTGCTATCTGTATGTTTTCAGTGTTTTTTTTTTTTTATCTATTTTTTTAAGACAGTGTCTCGCTCTGTCATTCAGGCTGGAGTGCAGTGGTGTGATCTCGGCTCACTGCAACCTCCGCCTCCTGTGTTCAGACAATTCTTTTGCCTCAGCCTCCCAAGTAGCTGGGGTTACAGGTGCCCGCCACCGCGCCTGGCTAACCTCCAGATTTGGAGTTATTTTTCAGGATTGGTTTGGCTTTTCAGGATTCCTTGGAATTCCATATAAACATTAGGATCAGCTTTCCCATTTCAGTCCCAAGGCCTTTGGGATTTTCGTAGGAATAACATTGAATCTGTAGATTGCTTTGTGTAGTTTGGCAAACTTAACGAATATGGTCTTCAAATCCATGGACATGACATGTTTTTACATTTATTTGGGCTTTGTTTAATTTCCTTAAGCAGTGTCTTATAATTTCCCCCTTTTAAGTCTTACCCTTTGATTACATTTATTCCTAAGCATATTATTGCCATTGGTATTATTTAAAGTGAAATTTTTATAATTTTATTTTCAGATTATTCATTGCTAGTGTATATGTATAAAATGGATTTTTTGGCCAGGAACGGTGGCTCACACCTGTAATCCCAGCACCTTTAGAGGCCGAGGCAGACAGATCACCTGAGGTCAGGAGTTGGAGACTAGCCTGGCCACCATGGTGAAAACCTGTCTCTACTAAAAATACAAATTTAGCTGGGCATGGTGGCATATGGCTGTAATTCCAGCTTTACTGAAAGCCCTTTCTGCAACAGCTGAGAAAATTCTGGGGTGTTTTCCATTCATTCTGACAATACTGTGTGTTACATGAAGGGCATTAGTGTGTGGGACCACCGTTGATTTACTGGGATAAAAAAATCATGTTCATGGTGTCTGATCCTTTCAAAATGCTGTTGCTTTTAATATGCTATTGTTTTGTTGAAGATTATTAAGTCTATATTTCTGAGGTTATAGATCAGTCCTTGAAGTGGCATGGCACTGAGTAGGATGGATCAGGGTGAGACTGTGTATAGACTGCAGTTGGTATTTACAGAGTTAGTGTGTCAGGATATTATAAAATGAAGAGATATGGGTTGAAGGGTTCAGAGTTTACCAGTTGAAGATGATGGCATAAGGGCTTCAAGTAGGAGATTCAGGTCGGTGGTTGGGAGCTGCATAGTAAGTCATTAGAGAGAGAGATCAGGTGAGTAACCAGGGTTAGACTGAGAGGTCAGGATTACAGGGAAGAGTTAGGGTGAAAGGGCGGTGAGGTTTAGGATTAGGGTTACAGTAAAGGTTTGAGTAGGTTTAGATTAAGGTTAGAATTAGAGTGGGTAAAAGTAAAGTTAGAAATTATGGTTGAGGGTTACCACAAGGTTAGCTTTAGAGATAAGGGTAATCAGAGTAGGGTTAGGGTTAGGGTTGGGGTTAGGGGTTAGGGTTGGGGGTTAGGGTTAGGGTTGGGGGTTAGGGTAGGGGTTAAGGAACATCTCTTCACCTATTTATATTTCTTTTGGTTTCTCTCAACTGTGATTCGTGGTTTTCTGAATGCATATTTGCGTACATTTTGTTACATTCATACATAAGGGATTCAACTTTAGGGGTGCTATTGTAAATGGCATTTTAATATTTCAGTTCCAATTATTTCCATTCGTTATTGCTGATACGAAGAAATGCAACTGACTTTTGCCTACTGGACGTCTTTTTTAGTTTTTAAAATCTCCATTCTGGGGAGCCGCGGTGGCTCCGGCCAGTTGTCCTGGCGCTTGAGGAGGCGAGGCTATGCCTTCAAGGCCAACCTGGGCAATATGAGAACCTCTCAGTCATTAAAAAAATAAAATAATAAAATAAATAAATAAATAAATAAATAAATAAAATCTCCGTTCTGGCTCGGCATGGTGGTTCATACCTGTAATCCCAGCACTTTGGGAGGCTGAGGTGTGTGGATTACCTGAGATCAGGGGTTTTGAGACCAGCCTGGCCAACATGGCAAAAACCCATCTCTACTAAAAATACAAAAATTAGCAGGAAATGGTTGCATGTACCTGTAATCCCAGCTACTTAGGGGGCTGAGGCAGAAGGGTCACTTAAACCTGGGAGGTGGAGGTTGCAGTGAGCTGAGATCATGCCACTGCACTCAGCCTGGGCAACAGAGCAAGACTCTGTTTAAAAACAAAAAAAAAACAAAAACCCTCCATCTGTTCCGTCAAGGCATGGGACGGTGGGCTCGATTTCAGTTGAAATTTCGAAAATCACAGCCTGAGATAATCTAAACCCTGATTTTTCCGAAATTCCCCAGGGCTTCCACCAGGGGGCGCCCGGCTCCTGCCGAACCGGGAGCGCCCGCGGGAACCGCAGTGGATTCCTCACTCGTGCCCTGGGGCTTCGACCCTGAGGAAGGAGCCTCCTTCTCCTCAGGACCCGCCACCCGGGAGAGGCCATGGTTCAGGACAGTCAGTCACCAGGCGAGGTAAGGAGGAAAATGCTTCCTGTCAGCAGCCACAAGTGCTGAGGAGGGAGCCCTGCCATGGGCCTTACTTCCCTGTCACGGTCTACGCAGCCTGTTGTAAAATGGTGTCCCTTCTGCCCGACGTTGGCTGCGTGTCATGACAGCTGAGTGCAGCTCGTCTTACAGATCCGGGCTTGTTTCTGGGGAGAGATCGCGGTGCTGAGAAAGGAGTGACACTGAGCAGTGCCATCATGATGGGCATGGGGGCGGTGACTGGGGACCCACAGGTGCTGCGGGGTCACAAACACTTTCACTCGTGTTTTAATAGCTCATTTGTCTCACGGCATTAAAGTAGCTGAAACAGTATGGATGTATTTAACAGTACGCCGCATGATAACTAGAAATGTTAAGTTTAAATACATTGTTTATACCTCTCCACGCAAAATAACATATACCAAATATTCATATATAAATATGCAAAGATTGTGAGCTGAACAAAGTGCGGATTTAGCTTGAGAATCTGGGGAGGGGATATGATGTCTTCGACCCTTTCCAATACCTGCCAGAGTACAGGAACTGCAGGAGCAGTTCTTACTTTTGTTTGAGGGCCACGTAGCTGAGGATCTGGGCAGGAGCAGTTCTTATTGTTGTTTGAGGGCCGGGCATCTTGGTATCTGGGCAGGAGCAGTTCTTACGTTAGTTTGAGGGCCACACAGCTGTGGCCCTCGGCAGGCGCAGTTCTCATTTTAGTTTGAGGGTTGCACAGCTGTGGCCCCGGGCAGGGGCAGCCCCCATTTCAGTTTGAGGGTTGCACAGCTGTGGCCCCAGGCAGGGGCAGCCCCCATTTCAGTTTGAGGGCTGCTCCGCTGTGGCCCCGGGCAGGGGCAGCCCCCATTTCACTTTGACAGCCACACCGCTGTGGAGCCCGGGCAGGGGCAGCCCCCATTTCATTTTGACGGCCACACCGCTGTGTAACCCGGGCAGGGGCAGCCCTCATTTCAGTTTGAGGGCCGCTCCGCTGTGGCCCCGGGTATGGGCAGCCCCCATTTCAGTTTGAGGGCCGCGGGCAGGGGCAGCCCCTATTTCAGTTTGAGGGCCACTCCACTGTGGCCCTGGGCACGCGCAGCCCCCATTTCAGTTTGAGGGCTGCACCGCTCTGGCCCCGGGCACGGGCAGTTCTTATTTTAGTTTGAGGGCCGCACAGCTGTGACCCCGGGCAGGGACTGTTATTATTTTAGTTTGAGAGCCGCACAGCTTTGGCCCTGGGCAGGAGCAGTTCTTCTTGTTGTTTGAGGATGGCAGAGCTGTCGACCCGGGCCAGAGGTGTTCTTAATTTTGTTTGAGGCCACGCAGTTTGGGATCTGGGCAGGAGAAGTTCTTACTTAGTTTGAGGGCCGCAGAGCTGTGGCCCTGGCCAGGAGCAGTTCTTTTTGTTGTTTGACGACCTCGCATGTGGGGATCTAGGCAGGAGCAGTTCTTTTTGCATTTTGATGATGATGCAGCTGTGGACCTGGGCAGGAGCAGTTTTTTGTTGTTTGAGGGTGGCAGAGCTGTGGCCCTGGCAGGAGCAGTTCTTATTTTAGTGTGAGGGTTGCACAGCTGTGGCCCTGGGTAGGAGCAGTTATTTTGTTGTTTGAGGGCTGCACAGCTGTGGCCCTGGGCAGGAGCAGTTCTTATTTTAGTTTGAGGATTGCACAGCTGTGGCCCTGGGCAGGAGCAGTTCTTATTTTAGTTTGAGGATTGCACAGCTGTGACCCTGGGCAGGAGCAGTTGTTATTTTTATTTAAGGGTTGCACAGTTGTGGCCCTCGGCAGGAGCAGTTCTTATTTTAGTGTGAGGGTTGCACAGCTGTGGCCCTGGGTAGGAGCAGTTATTTTGTTGTTTGAGGGCTGCACAGCTGTGGCCCTGGGCAGGAGCAGTTCTTATTTTAGTTTGAGGATTGCACAGCTGTGGCCCTCGGCAGGAGCAGTTCTTATTTTAGTTTGAGGGTTGCATAGCTGTGGCCCTGGGCAGGAGCAGTTCTTATTTTAGTTTGAGGGTTGCACAGCTGTGGCCCTGGACAGGAGCAGTCATTTTGTTGTTTTAGGGCCGTACAGCTGTGGCCCTGGGCAGGAGCAATTCTTATTTTAGTTTGAGGGTTACACAGCTGTCTCCCTGGGCAGGAGCAGTTCTTTTTGTTGTTTGAGGGCCGTAAAGCAGTGGCCCTGGGCAGGAGCAGTTATTTTTGTTGTTTGAGGGTGGCAGAGCTGTCGACCTGGGCCGGTGGTGTTTTTAATTTTGTTTGAGGCCACGCAGTTTGGGGTCTGGGCAGGAGAAGTTCTTACCATAGTTTGTGGGCCGCAGAGCTGTGTCCCTGGGCAGGAGCATTTCCTTTTGTTGTTTCAGGGCCGGGCCGCTTGGTATCTGGGCAGGAGCAGTTCTTTGTGTTGTTTGCGGGCTGCACAGCTGCCGACCTGAGCAGGAGGGGTCTTACATAATCCACACAGATGGTGTTCTGTGCAGGCGTGTTTCTTACCTTAGGTTGATGGCCGCATTTGGGTACCTGGACAGGAGTAGTTGTTACTTTATTTTGAGGGCTGGGCAGCTGGGCACTTGGGCAGGAATGATTCTTTCTTTAGTTTTAGGGCTGCACAGCTGGGGACCTGGGCAGGAGCAGTGCTTATTTTAGTTTGAGTGCTGCACGGCTGGGGACTTGGGCAGGAGCAGTTCTTTCTTTACTTTGAGGACCGTGCAGCTGGGGACCAGGACAGGAGTGGTTCTTACCTTAGTCTGAGGGCGCAGGAGCGGTTTTTGCTTTAGTTAGAGTCGGAGATTCCAGAGGATCCAGTGTTGCTGTTGTAGAGTAAGGGTGGGTTAGCTGGAATCCTTGCAAGGAGTCAGTGATGCTGTTATGTCTAAGGTTCTTGGAGCTAAACATGGAGCCAAAGTTGGGAAGGAGAGAGAGAGAGAGTCACAGGAGGGCACCTGGAACTGTGGATGTAGCTGTACACCAAGCAAGCTAAGCCTGGGAGTGTCTCAGGCCTAGGTATCAATGCATTCTCTTTCCTCCTTCACAGTTGGGATTTGTTTTCTGTCTCACAAGACAGAAAGACCCTGATCAATATCCTCAGGAGTTGAAAAGCTTAAAAAAACTAAATGATGTTGACAATAATAATAGTAGAAATTTAACCAGGATTATCCTGACTGATAGAGACAAGATCAGACATACACACAATATATATCTTTTCAATAGTTAGTAAAATAAAAATAAATAAAAAATGGGTCCAAGTAAAGCTCTATAAAGTTTCATGGAGAAGAGGTGAATCTGAGAGTTGCTGCTGATGGACACACGGAGAACTTACATTTTCCCCACGCAGTTTCTGTGCACGATGATCTGTGAGACCTGGCAGCTGGGTCGCTTCACACAGCTGGGGATGCAGTGAGCGTCACAGAAGGACCCCGTCCCAGCTGGTCCTGCCCCTCTGCTGTGGTAAGTGTGGCCTCTGATCTCCGACAACTGACCGAGTTTTGAGGGGAGGCCAGGCCTGTGAGCACAAGGGTATCCATGGTAAGGTTCTGTGGGTGGAACTTCTCGGATGTGCTTGAGGTTCCTTCCTGATACTCATCTGCCATCTTGCTGTTGAACGCATCTTGTTTATAATTGTCTTCTCAATACTGTATAGGAAATAAGCACTTGTATAATATGGGTCAGGCATAAGGAATATTCACACATTGGACACACGGGACCTCCACCAAGTTTAGGGAATAGAATCTGAAGAAACCAAACTTTGGATGCTCCCTGGAGGGCCCTCCCGAATCCCAGTCCCTTCCCTTCTCCTTCAGAGGGAGTGGCTTTCTGCCTCAGTCTTTATCATTCCCGTACTTTCCTTCGTGGCGCGTTTCTTTCCCTGCATTTGTGCGCATCCCTAAACAGCACTGCATGTGGTTTTCGAACACTCTGTTGTCTTTTTGAGACAGGGTCTTGCTCTGTTGCCTCGGCTGAGGTTTTGAACTTTGATGTGAAGAAGTCTCCTGTGTGGCTGCTTCTCTGCTGCACTGGCTCTGAGCATTTGCTCCATGTCTGTTTTCATCCTCCGTTCTCTTCCTGAGACCTGTCCACACTGACCCGATTCATTTTCATTGCTACATCATCTCTCATGGTGGACGGAACTGTGGGAAATGTCTTCGTTTTCCTGCTGATGAGTGTTTGGCCAGGTGGGCCCCTAGGACCGTCTTACTGCGAAGGTTCTTGGGCATTTCTTTTGTACACAAGTGCAGTTTCTTCTGGTGAGTAGCTTTCAATTTTTAAAATTTCATCCCAGTAAGAAATGTAATTTTCCTCATAACCCACGACACACCCTTTCATTAGCAAGCACAGCAACAGTAATTCACAGTCATTCTTCGTGGTGGCTGAGCATTCCTGTGGCTCTCCATTCTCCCCAACACTTGCACTGATTGTGGGATTTTTGCCAGTCTGCTGGGTGTCACCTGGTATCTCACCCTATTAGGCTGAGACCCTTTTCATGATTTTATCGGCCATTCCTCCACATTATTTTCTTCTGTGAAGGGCTGGTTCAACTCTTTTGCCATGTTTCTGTTTACTTGTTTAAATTTTTGCCTTTTTCTTTTGTTATTACTATTACTATGTTTTTGAGAGGGAGTATTGCTCTGTCCCCCAAGCTGGAGTGCAGTGGCACAATCTCAGCTCACTGCAACCTCTGCCTTCTGGGTTTAAGCGATTCTCCTGCTTCAGCCTCCCAAGTACCTGGAATTACGGATGTGTGCCACAATGCCCAGCTAATTTTTGTATTTTTACTAGAAACAGGGTTTCACCATGCTGGCCAGGCTAGTCTCAAACTCCTGACCTCAGGTGATCTGCCTGCTTCAGCCTCCCAAAGGGCTGGGATTACAGGCATGAGCCACCGGGGCAGGCAGGTGGGGCTTGCAGGCTGCTGTGAGGACTTGGCTCCCTCTCTGAGTAGGGTGGGATTAGCAGGGGATTTAACCAGAGGAACCATGGGATCGCCCTTATGTATTTCCGCCATGGTTGGCTCAGCTGAATGCACCTTTTGAACAAGACTTGGCCTTGGGCACGCAGAGGCCTGTGGTTGAGGGTTCCCTCCTGTTGTGGCAATGACACATCCACGTTTGGCGCTTACACAGCGGGGCAGCCGGAGACCTGCTCTGCCTGGGCCTCTCTGTGGCATTTCTCAAATTCATCCCCTCCCAAGTCTCTCCCATCCGTAAAACCAAACGCCTCTCTCTCCTACATGGAAACCCCCGTCAGCACCTCCCCGACTCACAGGGCATCCTGTCAGCATCACAGTCCTGACTTTCCCACGTGGTCAAGCCCACGGGACCTCTGATGGAGTAGGACAGTGCCAGCTCTAAGATGTCCCCTGAAACTCACAGGAAGGGCGGACCAAGAAGATGGGAAGAGCACAGGGCACAGGCAGCAGAAATGCCCATGATTCTGTCAGATGAAGGAAGCTACGGCCATGGCTGATATAAGATGCTACTCGACGTTTGTCACAGGCCTAAACGTAGAACATGATGCTATAAAACCTTTAGATAAAAACGGGAAAACTTTCACAGCCTCGGGTTTGGTGAAAAGTTCTTAGACCTGACACCAAAAGCATGACTTATAAAAGAAAATGTTGACCAATTAAATTTAGTCATAAATTTAAAATTGTAACTCTGTATAGCAATATAAGAATTTAAAGAGAATGAAAGTACAAACTATGGTCTAGAAAAAAATATTTGTGAATCACACATTTCACAATGTATTGACATGCAGAATATATGAAGAACTATTAAAACAACCATAAGAAATTGAAAACCCCGGTATAAAAGAGAGGGTGAATATTTGAATGGAGACCTCATCAGAGAAGGCATCAGGAGGGAAGATTGCCCAGGACAGACATTCAGCATCATAGAGATGTTGGAGAAATGCTGATCAGCAGTCCCTCTGCAAATCCATTAGAATGTCTAAAAACAGAATCCAGTGGCCAACCCAGGCTCTAGTGATGGCGCAGAGGAACTGGGACCCTCCTAAGCTGCAGTGGGAATGGGAGGGGTCCCGCCATGCTGGAAAGTGGTCTGGAAGTTTCTTATTAAGTTAACCCCACTCCTGGAATTCCCCCCAAGAGAAAATGTAAACGCATGCACATCAACCTGCACAGGAGTGTTGAGGCCTTTTCCTTATTACCAATAACTGGACGAGAACAAGTGTCCATCGGCAGGAGAAGGTGTGAACCAATGCGATGCTTCCACACAAGGGGCTCCAGCCAGTGTGGAAAGATGCACCCCGAATGCAGCAGCTCTCCCAGAACACTCAGCCAGGGAAGGAAGCTGGTTTCAGTGGGCACAGGTGAAGGATCCCGCCACGTGACATCTTGTGGGAGGCAGCGCTACCCTGTGGGGGAGCAGGGCAGTGGTTTCAAGTGGCTATGGGTGGAGGGGTGAGGGGAGGAGCTCTCCGGGGCGATGGAGTGAGCCGCTGCACGTGACCACCGGCGCTGCGGCTGAGGCGCTGTGCGGCAGACACTGGCTTCAGTACACACAGACGGAGGAGGCTCCTGTAAGTCAAAGACAGAGGGTGTCCCCTCCACGAAACAAAAACATACTTCAAAAACCCTCCTAAAATTAAGAAAAAAACATGAAAAGTATTTCATAAGATTGTTGGACTTGGAGTTGACACAATCTACCTGGGAGCATAGCACTGAAAGCACAGGCCTGGGAATCCCGGAGGGAGAGGCTGTGGGGTTAGACATCAGCTGAAGGGGCTCAGTGCCTTCCTATCTCGTTCCCAAAACCCCTGCGTATGATTTTAAACTGAGTGTGGGTCATGTCTTTTACAGTAATATGGACTCCAGATCTTTAGAATAAAATGCTCCAAGGTTTAACACAAAATCTTGTCTTCTTTACTTTGCATTTTACATGCATGTCTTTGATCAGTTGGGCCCAGGAGGGAGCAAAGATCTCATGGTGCTGATTAAAGGGAGAGTCTCCAGGGCCTGAAGTCTGAGAAAGAGCCCATTCCTCAGCTAGGAGGAAATAAACACAGATGGCAAAGCCACCCTGGGTCACTGCAGAGGAGAAAGAGCTCGTTACCGAGTGGCCACAGAATCACCGAGAATCACCAAGCTCCTTTAGGAAGGAGAATGAGGCGGCACCTCTGCCGTTTCCCTTTCCCTGCCCTTCCTCTCTTTTTCTCTTTCTTCCTTTCATCTGGGTCTAATTGGGCTTGTTTGTCTTCAGCATCCCTAGGAAACTTCATGAAACCGATGTTATCAAGCTCAATTAGCAGTTTAAAAATCGAGTGCAGAAAGGTCAAATGAGTTGCTCCCGTTTGCCCAGCCCGTGTCTGGCAGCATCGGTGGCACTGGAGTTCAGGGGTGGCCACACATTTTGTGGTCTTTCTATTCTTTCTGATGCATAAAGTTTTCATTTAAATGAGACTTATTATAATGCATAACACAATTTTGAAAGGCAAAGACAAAGTGAGGCACACACTCATTATGAGGCAGCATCGCCTGTGGGAGGGAGGTGACGCTTCCCGGGGACCCACAGCTGCAAGCGGGCTGGGCCTGAGGACAGAGCCTAAAATACCGGTGCTTTCAGCTATGTGCATGCATTGAATGGATAGAGCTGTTTTCAAAAGTAAATGAGCAATACATTCTTTTCAGCATTTCTATCTAATTGCAGTTCCTTTCTGTTTTATTCATGGATTCAATATTCTCTGCTTTTTATTTTATTTATTATTTTTTAATTAAAGATGGAGTTTCACCATGTTGGCCAGGATGGACTCGAACTTCTGACCTCATGATATGCCCGCCTTGGACTCCCAAAGTGCCGGGATTACAGGCATGAGCCACCGCACCCGGCTATTTTCTGCTTTTTAAAAACCTATATTCCTTCTAATGAGCCCTGTGGTTTCAGAGTATCAGGTTTGGAATGTTGTAAAATACATGTAACACTCATCACATTTAAAAGGTGTAGAAATGGATTATTAAGAGGTACTTGCAAGATTTTGTGTGAAAGCTGAGACAAAATGAGAGTTGGTGTAGGTGCAAAATATTTAATGTAACAAACTTTAATGAATAATTCAGTTTTCAGGTTACTTGAAAACGATACCTTCATTTGTATTATACATCTCTGCCCGCAATCATGTCAGTGTGTTTTTCTTGAATGCAGGTTTAAGATAAGGACAATCCTTGGAAATCCACCTTCCAGAAGGTTCCAATATCCGGAAGTTTCTGCTGTCGCAGCTCTGGGATGGGGAGGGGGATTTGCAGGAAGGGACAATTGAGAGGGGCCTCTTCTCCCTGCTATGGAGACAACAGAGGCTGCCTGTGCTTCATGGGACCCCTCCCTTAAGATCCAGAAGACACTGAAAAGAAATGCAGGGCTTTGAACCTGGGCTGGGGCTCCTGGGGCTGGGCGGCTGTTACCTCTTGCTGAGAGGATCCACATACTCGAGGCAGCACCTCACACAGCAAGTCACCTCGACTCCCCGTGATGTCTGTGAGGCTTGTTCCTGTTCCTGTCTTCTTATGACCAAGAAGACTGTATGTGATTTATGAACTCCATGTAAAGAAAACCCAAAAGTTGTGTTCAAAGAAATGCCCTTGAGCAAGAAGGGCAGCCGTGGGTGCGGCAGATGGGGCCTGTGGGGCAGCCGTGGGTGTGGCAGATGTGGCCTGTGGGGCAGCCGTGGGCGCAGCAGATGGGGCCTGTGGGGCAGCCGTGGGCGCGGCAGGTAGGGCCTGTGGGGCAGTCGTGGGCGTGGCAGGTGGGGCCTGTGGGGCAGCCGTAGGCGTGGCAGGTGGGGCCTGTGGGGCAGCTGTGGGCACGGCAGGTGGGATCTATGGTGCCTGAGGTCATGGCAGGTGTGGCCTGTGGTGCCTGAGGTCGTGGCCAGCAGCCCCAGGGAACAGCTCCACTCCAAGGACATCTTAAGGCCAGTAGGACCATTTATATGGCAGAGGCCGCACCCTGAGAGTGGTAGTTTCCATAGAGCTGGACATGTCCACGGGACCACAGAGGGCAGGGCCAGAGCTGAGCGGTGGGTGAAGGAAAGAACGGGCAGGGATCATTCTCCAGGAGAGGCCTGGATCTGGGCCTGAGCAGAGCCACTGTGGACCAACCACAAATGGCTACCACAGCCAAACCAGATTCCCTGATCCAGCTGATGCCCTTGGAATCCACAGAGCCTTTCTCATGCGGTTTTCATTTTGCTCAGCATGGATCAAGGTTCTTAATCTACAAACGTTCAAGGGCTCATTTCAAAGCCACAATCCATCAATACAGCCAGCCAGGCTCCTGCTATCCCAGGTTCATTTTCTTACTTTAACCCAGCTTGCAGTCCCTGAGATGGACGGGTGTGAGCAGAGCAGTCCTGAAATGGGCGGGTGTGAGCAGAGCCATCCTCAGATGGGTGGGTGTGAGCAGAGCCATCCTCAGATGGGCGGGTGTGAGCAGAGCCATCCTGAGATGGGTGGGTGTGAGCAGAGCCGGCCTGAGATGGGTGTGGGCAGGTGTGAGCAGAGCAGTCCTGAGATGGGTTGGTGTGAACAGAGCCGTCCTGAGATGGGTGGGTGTGAGCAGAGCCATCCTGAGATGGGCGGGTGTGAGCAGAGCCATCCTGAGATGGGCAGGTGTGAGCAGAGCTGTCCTGAGATGGGCAGGTGTGAACAGAGCCATCCTGAGATGGGCAG
This sequence comes from Aotus nancymaae, assembly GCF_030222135.1. NCBI lineage: Eukaryota > Metazoa > Chordata > Mammalia > Primates > Aotidae > Aotus > Aotus nancymaae. Next base: position 6,969,666 of record NW_026988444.1, read on the forward strand.
GTGTGAGCAGAGCCATCCTGAGATGGGTTGGTGTGAGCAGAGCTGGCAGGAGGGCAGCCCCTACTTCGGAGAAACACCTGTGCCTCACTGGGCAGATGGCAGGTGTGGCCCACGTAGCCTGCAGGTGGGAGGCGGGATGGGGCCAGTTCAGAGGTCAGGTATAGAAAGCCACAGCTGAGGATGGCATCCACTAACTCTCCTCACACTGGGTTGGGGCCAGCTCAGAGGTCGGGCGTGGAAAGCCACACGGGGTACGGTATCCCCTCACTCCCCTTACAGTGGGACAGGACCAGCTCAGAGATTAGGCGTGGAAAGCCACGCAGAGGGTGGTATCCCCTCACTCCCCTCACAGTCCTCTGACTCAAACACTGTTAGAAATGCAACAAAAATCATAAGACTTGGTAGTTCAAAAAATAATGTAGACATAAAATTCTAGTGCTTGTACACTTGGACAGTTTTAATTTTTTTATTTGGTAAATCTGGTTACAGAAGCCAAGTGATTTTTCAGGCACACACAGTTTTCAGCACTTGACAGGAGCTAGAAATGAACATTTCTAGAATTTTACATTGTGCAGACCTTCAGAGCGTGTGCGCCTGCATCTACAAATGTATGTATAAACATATGCACAGATGTGTTTGTGTGTGTATGAATATGGATCGTGTGTGTGTTATTCATGGATTGCCATTGCTAAGTATCAGATCGTGTAGTGATTCCAAAGGAGTTTTGAGCTCGTGTTTATTCTAATTTTTTTGAGCACAGCAGTAGGTCAATGTCCTTTTTAAATTGCTGTGTGAGACAGATGTCACATGGATGACTGTAACATGTAGCATGCGTGATGTATGTGATTTATAGAAAGAAAACCAGATGAAAATAAAAGTAGAATAAAACTGGCACAAATGACCCCACATTGCACCTGAAACACACTCTGTGGCCCCACTGAGGGCTTCAGGTGCTCGACATTCGGGGAGACCTGGAAGGTCCCAGCTGTGAACATGTCTATGGCCCCGTGACTTGGTTCCCCGCATTGCTCACCCACACCTCCTGTTACTTTACCTTAAGCCTTGACTTATTTTTAAGCTGTTAAACCCATGATCAATGAGTGCCACTCTGTGGGAGTCACGTGTATGAGGTGGGAATTTCCACAGGCAGCTGAGAGAAGAAGAAGGAGTGAATGTTCCCCGAATCCTGGTGTCAGATGCCTCCATGCAGGCCAAAGGGTTGCTCCCAAGAGGAGAAGAATGAGCTCATTTGTGGAAGAAATGATCATTGCTTGCCATGATACAGGCCTTCCAGAGCAGTGCTGGGTCCAGGGGACATTTATTAAATGCCATTTATGTGACAAGCGCAAAGCTAAGGGCTATCCAGTCTGTGGAGAATAAATCTTCTTCCTGCCTTGCAGGCTGACAAAGTCAAATCATTAGTGGCCATTCATGCAAGGAAGGTGAAGCTGTCTCATCAAATGTACATAAATTGTGTGGCTTTTCCCAGGTAGCCTTGGAGATGGGTCCTGGTGGGAAATGGTGACAGACGTGGGACAATTCCCAGGGGTCCTACGAGGAGGCGGTGGCTGAGGGCTAGAAGGAGGCAGGAGAGGGAGCTTGTTCACTCGCAGCTCCAGGGTGGCTGCAGGTGTCCAGGTGGGAGTGTGACTGGGAACACAGGTGCCACCTACTGGCAGCTCCTGCTCTAGAGATGGCCATGGGTGCCTCTGGGAACCCAGAGTGACCCACAGTTTTTACCACCTGGCTTCACAGATGGGATCTAGGACTTGGGAGTTAAATCACTTGGTGTGGCCCCATGACTGCCAGGTGGGAGAGCTGGATTCAAATCCCAGAGGGAGGTCACCTCCACCTTCCACCACTGTAGCCTCAACTCACTGCCTCTCCACCCTGGAGACGGTGAGAGGGAAGAACTTCAGAGAGGAAGGTGGGTGGGTGTGGCCCTTCAGCCTGGGGTCTTAGGCTTCCTTCCTCCCCTGTGATGTGTGATCCCCAGGGCCTGCAGGTGCCCAGATGGCCTGAGCTCATGGCATCCTATGGAAAAGCCTTTGCCCAGATGTAGAAATCAGATAGAGGACACTGGGATTCTAGCAGTCGATGTCCTAAATCAACCTTTAATCTCCAGAAGTGCTGAAGGCCCATTTGAAAAGTGAATTAAAGGCAGAAGTTCATGGTGGGGACACAGAGCCCTGTTGGGCAGAGCCCGGCCACTGTCACCAGCCTCAGATGGCCACTGTGGTGCTGGGACCTGTGCTCCTTGAAGGACAGATGTGTTGGCTGAACCTCTGGAGACCGACAACCGGGACCCCTGCCAGGCGTCCTCATCGCAGCCTGGAGGCGCCTGGGCGATGCACTCCCAGCTCTTCCGCTTTCTCTCTGGAGTTTTGTTCTCCTCAGTTGTTGACTCAGTGAAGATGAATCCAGCCTTTTAGAGAATAAAAATCAACAGGGTTCGTCCCACCAGCCAGCTAAGCAGAGAGGGCACGAAGGAGGGAGACAGTGTGCGGAAAAGTGAGAGGGGCACAGATGCCCAGGGTGCTGAGTCTGCAGAAAGTGAATCCAGCCTGCAGGGCTGAGGCTGCTCAGATGCAGCAAAACTTGAAACACCATGAGTTTTCTTCCCGGGCAGGATGGACCCGAGATGCCCTTCCCCACTGAATGGCAGCCAGTGGTCTGCACCCTGGACAATGGCCTTGGCTGAAGGGATGTCTGTGTCCTTGCCCCCATGTGCAGTTAGACACACACACACACATGTGACCCTGTGTGAGGAGGAGAGAGGCTCAGAGCCCACAGGAAGGAGGGCTCAGCTCTCTGTGGCCCAGACCTGGCCAACCGTGCACTGGCCCCTTTCCGCCTGTACTGGGGGACACAGGCAGGTAGTGTCTGCCCCACGCCTGCCCAGTGGAGTCTTACTACCAAGCATGCCCCAGGCTTACCTGCCCACTCTCAGGGGCTACAGCAGTGATCTGCCCACCCACTGTGAGCTGCTGGAGCCCGGCTGTGGCTCCCTCAGTCTCCAGACTGAAGCTTCCTTGTGTCATGTCAGCAGCAGGCTGGGTGCAAGGTCCATCAGGATGAAGAGCATTGCCCTGGAGGTACACGGGCAGAGCGGAGGTCACACGGTTCATCAGGATGAAGAGCATTGCCGTGGATGCACCTGGGCAGAGCAGAGGTCACACAGTCTGTCAGGATGAAGAGCATTGCCTGGATGCACGCGGGCAGAGCGGAGGTCACATGGCCTGTCATGATGAAGAGCATTGCCCTGGAGGTACCTGGGCAGAGTGGAGGTCACATGCCTGTGGAAGGCCTGGCTGCCCTGCAGATGCACATGTGCCTATGTGGAGCTTGTGAGGGTCACTGGGGAGTGCCTGCTCCTAGACACAACCACTGAGCCTCCACTGTGCAGTGAGGGCAGCTCAGATGAAGGGCTCAAACATGGCCTCAGGGGTGTGGCCTCCCACCAAGCCAGGCATGCCAGGAAAGGGAAGGCTTCAGCCTGCTATTGAGGCCTGGTCTGGTGACACAGGAACCCTGAACATGCCAGTGGGCCCGGAGCAGCGATCCTGAAGCACCATGGTCAGAACATCTCTGTGCTGGCAGCTCAGCTGCTGGCCACTCCCCGCCTGAGGCGGCCTTCCTCCCCCAGACCTTGTTCACTCCAGACAGATTAATTCCTGACTCTGGCCTCAACCTCCCCTGTCCAGAGCATTGACTTTGGAAAACATAGAATTGTAAACTCACTCTGCCTTTTCGAGGTATAAATGTTCTTCCAGCAGCTTGCCAGTTCCACAGCCCAGGAAATGTCCTCCTCCAGGCCTGGGAGCTACCTTGGAAATTGAGGCATCAAGAATGAAAGGGCCCAGCCCCCAGGCCATGAGGGAGGGCAGGAGCCTGACTCCACCGAGGAGGGTTAGGAGGCTGGCCCCTTGCTAAGGCCTCCAAGGCTCTCCCGTCTTCTTGGCAGCCCCTGAGGCCCCTCAGCCCTCCTGCCATGTTCTGCAGAGGAGCTGGTACTCTCCCCTAGTACAGTGGTCTTGAATAAAACCTTTCTTGCTTGTTTAGAACCGTCTGATGCAATTTTTGCCACCCCAGTTACTTGTTCTCATAAGAGACCTTGCATCAGGTGGTCATCCCCAGCCTGTGGGTGGAGACGGGGTCCTGAAGCCCACCTGCATCAGTCAGGGTGTGCACAGAGTTTAGGGATCACTATTAGAACAATCCACTCAACACTCAGGAATAAAGGAAACATGAAAACAGCAACTCCTACAAAATTAAAAAATAATGGTACATGGAATGGCACCTAAAGGAAGAATGTGATGAATAAAAATGAGAATATCGGATGCACACACATGCATGTGTCTGCCCTGCCAGGTAGAGATACCATAAATCACATCAGAACTTTCTCTAGGGCCAGAGCAGTGAAAGCAAGGGACACAGAGAATGGGGATGAAGGGAAAGGATGAAAAAACCCACTTGGGGCAGCAGATCACCTTGGTGGGGGCAGCAGCCTGCTGGGTGGGGCAGCCAGGGCAGTGACCCCTCCAGGTATCTAGGAAGAGACTCACACGGGCTGAGAACCCACAAGATAAGAGGGTGGGTTCTAGGCTGAGCTCTAGGAGTGACTCAGGGATTAAGAGAACATACATATCAGGAGTCCCAACCCTGAGGTCTCCTGGCCCCTACCATGCTGCATTCTGGGGTCATTCAAGGCCCCAGCTGCTGTGGCCACCCCTGCTGCTGCAGAAACCTGGGTCCCATTTAAACCCTGATATCGTTTGGCTCTGTCCTCACCCAAATCTCATCTTTAATTGTAGTTCCCACAATTCCCACGTGTTGTTGGAGGGACCCAGTGGGAGGTAGTTGAATCATGTGGGCAGGTCTTTCCTGTGCTGTTATCATGCTCAAACTCTCTTCTCTTGCCTGCCGCAATGTGAGACGTGCCTTTCACCTTCTGCCATGATTGTGAGGCCCCCCAACCATGTGGATCTGTGAGTCCAGTAAACCTCTTTGTTTTTAAATTGCCCAGTCTCAGGTGTGTCTTTACCAGCAGCATGAAAATGGAGTAATACAAACTCCCTCTGTCAAGGACCAGTCGTGGCTGCTCAGCTGCCAGGGAAACCTGGTTTCACTGCTGTAGAATCACTGGGGTTTCCAATTTCAATTTTGGCCTGGAAGATGATCCATGGGCTTTTGATCATAGAGTTAGACATACACACATTAGTTAGTGACTCTAAAAAATAAGCCAAGAAGCTGTCACTGTGTGCCCCATTAAAGTAAATGCTAATTTTTTGTAAGAGAACTGAAATCTGGTATTTGGAACATGAATCCGCTTGGGAGGAAAGCAAGGAAGGCCCCAAAATGCAGCTCCAGTGGAAGTTCAAACATAATTTTCAGCTGCTTCTAAAATTCATAGAAAATAGCCAGGCTGAACAAAATTGGAAAGCTTACCCTGTCTGATTTCAAGACCTCCTCTAAAGGAGGAGTCATGCTTGGTACTGTGGTATTGGCCTCAGCCAGACACTTGGATCAAAGGGACAGAACAGAGCTCAGAAATAAGCCATGGGTCCCACGGGTATAGCACTGACTTTTCAGCTGGGACGCCAGTGCCTCATGAGAGCTGGCATGTGTGTGCTTTGTTTTTGCTCCTGGGACATTTCCTTTATTTCCTCTAAGCCTGGAAATGAGAAACACAATCATGATCTCGTTAATCTATAGCAGGAAGCTTCTTAGAATATCTGGTCTAAAGGTGCAGAAATCTGTGTGGTTACTCATTCCCGAGTGTCTGCAGAGCTCTGGGCATTCAGCCAGGTGCTTTGCATGCATCTTCTGTTGAATCCTCCCAACAATTCTATGAGGACGGTTCTGCATTCAGTCCTGTTACAGGAGTCCAGAGACCTGAGCAGCTCCTTCTCCATCACAACCAAACCTGTGTCAGAGCAGAGAGTTGGTGTCAGGCTTGTGACCTCTCAGTAGCCCCACGTGGACTCATTTCAATGATTGACAAGTTCAAAAAATCCCAGACAGGAGATCAGCTACTAGAATCTGGACAATCAACACCTCACCTGGGTGCTTCATTTAGATGTTAATAGCCTTGCAGTAAAGCTGCACAGGAAGGCAGGGCAAAATCAAGCCTGCCAAAGGCATAATTTTAAAAAAGACCCAAGGAGATGTGCTTGAGACAGACATATTCTTCTGTGCACCCAGATCACTGGTGAGCCAAGTCATTTCCCGACCTCTGTGGCATGAAGGGAGACCTGTTCTCAGGTCTAGTGTTCAGGTCTGTTCAACAGGAGACTAGTGAAGGAAGATTCGACATGGAAATGGATGCTGCATCCCAGTGTCCTTGCATATTTCAGATGAAAACTAAACAAAAGGAGCGGGCTCCTCTCAGCATTCCCATCTTCCTTTTCTGACCCAGATGAAGGGCATGATGTGTATTAACAAGAAACACGAGCACCCCTCCCCAGAAGCACAGGATGGGGGGAGTGCAGGATGAGGGTGGGTGGCTCATTCATTATTATCAATCCATTTGGTACATTGTGCCCCATTGCCTCGACCATACCAGTTTAGGAGATTCTTTTTTCTTGCTAATGAGCCCGTCCAACTTTCAACAGTGATGATACCTGCATGGAGAGAAAAAATGCAAACGAGCCCTCAGCACAAACATGCCAGCACGGAAAGCAGGTCACAGCAGGACGATGTCTTCTGTGCATGCAGAGCTTTACAGTTTGCTCCATGGGACTCAAATATTTTTTCTCCAAAGAGGGTAAATTTCTCCTAATTTCTGCCAATATCCAAATGTCACTCATTCTGTTTATTTTCAAATGTTTCTCTTACCAGGTGATTAACCATCTTATTTAAAGAATGGTCTGCTCCATTTGAGGATCTGTTTTTTATTGCTTAAATTTTGTGTGTGTGTGTGTGTGTGTGTGTGTGTGTGTGTGTCATGGAGTCTCACTCTGTCACTCAGGCTGTAGTGCACTGCTGCGTTTCTGCAACCTCTGCCTCCTGGGTGCAAGCGATTCTCCTGCCTCAGCCTCCTGAGTAGCTGAGATTACAGATATGCACCACCACACCCAGCTAATTTTTATTTTGTAGTTTTAGTAGAGACAGGGTTTCACCATGCTCATCTTAAATTGCTGAGCTCAGATGATCCACCCACCTTGGCCTCCCAAAGTCCTGGGATTACACAGGTGTGAGCCACTGCTCCTGGGCTCATTTCTTAAACTATTTAATCACGATTTTTTTTAACACATTCAGCCTCGTATGATGTCCTGAGGCAATGTGGACAAGGTAATTTATTGATTGGAAAGTGTAGTAAAACGTTTTACTATATTTCAGAATAAGTAGATTCACAATGATAAAGTAAAAATACTGGTAATGGTAAATATTTATTTCAGTAAACATCTTCTAGGAAAAAAGTGTCTTGCAATTTGTGAGCCTCAAATATCTGAGACAGGTCTGTCAATTTAGAAAGCTTATTTGGCCAAGATTGAGGAATGTGCCCATGACCCAGCCTCAGGAGGTCCTGATGACATGTGCCCAAGGTCAGGGCACAGCTTGGTTCAGCACATTTTGGGGAGATATGAGGCATTATTAATATATGTAAGATGTACATTGGTTTCATCCAGAGAGGCAGGACAACTCCAAGCAGGGCTGGAGTCTCACAAGCATCACTCAGAGAGGGAAATGGCTTCTCTCCATGCAGGGCAACACAATTGTTTAAAAGGCTTCTGCGGTGGGGCATTGGGTGGAAGGGAACATGGAGCTGGGAAGAGTTTAGCTTTTGCTTTTAACAGAGCGAATCGTCAGCTGCAGAACGAGGGAATCAGCAGGCTGGAGCCGATTCCCCCGGGGACTGTGGCTGGTGGGGCTGTAGCCAAACGCAGGTGAGGTCTGACCATGCAACAGAGTCGTCAAATGAAATTCAAGATGGGGAACGACGTGGAGTCACTGATCAAAGTGAGTTCCTGTGTATGTTTCCTGGGTTTCCGTGGACTAAACGCATCTGCTCACTCCTGCCAGGCCACTGGGTTTCTGTGCTCCCCTGGAGGTGGGTGTCTGACCTGAGGGAGGTGCCTATGGCCTCCTGCCTGTGTGGGGAACACACATATGAGAGTGACCAGAAGGAGGAGGCAGAGGAGGGGACCCTCAGAGCGGCTGGTCTGCTGGGGCTTGTGGACTTGTGCATTCCGAGTCTCTGGAGGTGCCATTCTACTCACACATAATTGATCCTCAGCCCAATAGAAATGTCCTCACGGCAGATCCCTAGTCTGCACGAACATACAAAACATTCACCATTCTGGATAAAAATATTCATAAACATTGTTTCAGAAATTGTCTCGGCTTGTCAGTGTGTACAGGTGCCTTTCTGTGCTTCATGGTTGTGTGTCTGCACATACGCCTCTGTCTCTGTGTTTTCCTGTGTCCGCATGTGCCTGTGTTTGGGGAGGGTGGAAGAGGCCACTTTGCTGAGGATGAGTCTGACCTGCCTCGCCATCTCCCCCGCCATCCACTGGTCGTTCTTGTGCAACATTGGCCTATTGTTTGATGCTGACTGGGTGCAGTCAATAACATTTCATTTGTTTTTAGAAAGCCATGGTTGCAAAGCCAGAGTGAAATGCCGGTGAGGACATCACACACCCTCCTCCTAGTCTGTTTCTCTGTCTACATATGCATGTATCTAAGGACTTCTAGCCAATATACACAAAATAATCTATAAATCCATGAGACAAGACACACAGCTCAGTAGCACAATAGTTAGAAACTTGTACCAGTGCTTCAGAAAGAAAATATCCAAACAGCTGGTAAATGTGTTAAAAGGGCTCATATCATTACTCTTCAGGAAACAAGGATTAAAACCCAAACGTGATGCCGCTGTATACTTACTACATGCTGAAATTCAAAAGGCAGAAACCTAAATCAAGCATGGGAGTGGCACGAGGCAGCTGGAACTCGTGTGTGCTGTTGGGGAGCAGATAGGCGCAAGCCAGGAAAACCACCTGCAGGAACTCACCAGGTCAAACGTGCAGAAAGTGCCTGAGAAGGCAGCCCTGCACTCGCTAACCTATCGGCCTCTGAGATGTGATAGTAGCTTCTGTGACACGACATGTCTCCTCCTCAGTGTGTGCCTGGCCACCTGTGTGCAGGTGCATCTGTGCACCTGTGCACCTGGAGACATGGACTGGGATGGCCACAGCAGAGCGCATGCAAACCCTAGCCAGGAGCCCAGCACTGCGTCCCTGTGCAGGGGACAGATGTCTGAAGATGAGAATTATCAGGGATTCACAGAAACTGCTCATCTGGATTTTCTCTTCAAGGGAAAAGTGACAAATTCTGCTCATAAAGAGATAAGCAGGGCCAGGCAGGGTGGCTGACGCCTGTAATCTCAGCACTTTGCGGGGTCAAGGCGGGTGGATTATCTGAGGTCAGGAGTTTAAGACTAGCCTGGCCAACATGGTGAAAACCTGTCTCTACAAAAATACAAAAATCAGCTGGGTGTGGTGGCGTGTGCCTGTAATCCCAGCTACTCAGGAGGCTGAGGTAAAAGAATCGCTTTAACCTGGGAGGCGGAGGTTGCAATGAGCCGAGATTGAGCCAGTGTGAGACTCCATCTAAAAAAAAAAAAAGATAAGGAGAAGTTTCAAAAATGAAATTTTAATGCAAGTATTTAAACAGTTTTTTCCATTTGCAAAATCAAAATGGAGCTAGGAGCGTGGCTCAGGGCTGGCTGCTCAGGCATTCTCGGGTTCCTGCTGGAACCTGTGGGCAGAGACCGGACAACCACCCCAGCAGTCTCCGCACCCTCCAAGAGGGAGGACATTGCCAAGAATGTTCTTAATCATATTTGCTGATTTGTCAAGATGAGGACTTTGTAGTATGAAACAACTGAGTAGTTGATTATAGTTAAACCATGGCAAATGCTTTTGACTTAATATTTTCCCTCTCTGATATGCCCTATGAAGAGTCTGTCTTTTCCCCTTAACTTAAATGTTGCTAATCTCAATGCCCATGTAGCAACTATGGTGTTTTGCCTCTAAGACGTCAAAGTCCATTCAACTTTAATCAAGGCTAAAAAAGAAATTTCATTACAGATTGTGGGCATTTTCACTGAATTCAATACCAAATGCCAGCAAAAAGTCATCACTAGGAATCACCTTCAGATGACTTTAAAGTAAAGCATTTTTATCTTGTTGAAATTAAAAATTAATAGAGGGCGTTAAATTTTGATTTTTATGTTGAACAGTTATTCAGCACTCAATACACCTTGCTCCAGAAATATTAGAGTGTTGTGGTCCGTGAGATCGGCACGTCTGCCGGGGGTCTCTTGACCAGCAAGAGGGTCCCAATACCTGGAAGAGAGAGTGCGCAGAAGAAAAGAACGACAGGAAAGTTTTGGGGATCTGGAGGACTGACGAGGATTGCCCAAGTCAGCGATTTATTTTGTGCACAGGGTCTCATTATATACCCTTTAGCCTGCAGTGGCTGACATCAGGTTACTTAGTGAGGTAACTACAACAAAGGAGAAGAGAAAATCACAACATTACAAGCCTAGGGTTCAAGTTAAAACTAGTAAAAGGAGAAGCATACAATCAACTGTCATAAAGATTGATCAAGAAGTCATAAAACAAACAGGTGACCTTTTCTACTTATCCGATAATCAGAAACACAGAAACAAGATCAATTTTACAATGGTCAAACCAAGGTATAAATCTTAGAGGTAACAATTTCAAATGTCATATGAATAGTCACAAGTTTCAGTGAGTACCTGGTAACGGAGTCATAAAACAAGCCCAGAGCAGAAACTTCAAGAAATAACATGTGCAGTGAAACCACACAGCCTTCACCCAGCCAAACTGTTAGATCAGAGAACCAGAAAACTTCTGCAAAATCAAACTTCTTGCACTTCCTTCTTTCCCTTAGCTCGACTGCATCCAGGAGGGGAGAAATGTGTCTGGGCTCAAACTCCATTATGGCGGAGACACTTAGGGGTCTCTACGCTGGAGCGATCCCCACATTAAAGCCTGGAATTTATGACAATAATGAATCCTGTTTTATTGAAATAATAGAGAAAAATGGATTGCAAGAAAGAAACATGGCAAACAATAAGTTGGAAAACTGCTCGTATAAAATCATTCACTTTGGGGCAATATGCACCGCCTCTGGAATGATGAAACACTTTGGTATTGAGAGACTGGAGCCAGAATTGTTATTCAGAACTTGGTACAACGCCAAGGACAGTGACTCCCAAGCTGAAAATGAAGGACAAATGTTGCTGTGTGCAGTGTCATGGTGACAGGAGAAGCTCTGTTCTTTTTTGTTTTAATTTTTTAATTTATCGAGACAAGATCTTGCCCTGTCACCAGGGCCAGAGTGCAGAGACACAGTTGCAGCTCTCTGCAGCCTTGACCTCCTGGGCTCAAGCGATCCTCTCACCTCAGCCTCCCAAGTAGCTGGGATCACAGGCACACACCACCAGGCCAGGATAATTTTTAAAATTTTTTTGTAGAGATGAGGTTTCACCATGTTGCCCCAGCTGGCCTCAAACTCCTGGGCGCGGGCCATTCTCCCAGCTTGGCCTCCCACAGTGCTGGGATTACAGGCGTGAGCTGCCGCATCAGCAGAAGCCCCTTTCTTGGAGTTCATGCCTGACTTTACTCTGCTGAGGGCGACCTGGCTGCAGGGTCCCCTGAGATGCCAAGAGAAAAAGTGTTCTCAGACCTCCCTCCTTCTCCACTTGATGACAGCATCCGATCGGCTCTGCTTTATTCCACGTACCCCAAAGGAGTCACCAACCTTTGTAACAGCTGTCCACCTCTCGACCTGATAGATTTTAATACAACCAACCAAACAAATGGCGTTTGTCCTGGGACTGAGGAAGCAGGGCTGACGACCCCATGTGCCACAGCATTTCAGGTGAGCCATTGGCAAAAAGGAAGACAGGGCTGAGTCTTTCATGCCCCATGGCCTGCGACTCCCCATCTGGGAATTTGCCCTGAAAACAGTCCAGAATGTGGGCTCAGATTGAACCAAATCACAGCACTGTTTTCAGTGTTGGGAATATGTTAAATTATTCACATCATGTTGTAGAATGTTTAACAACAGAAAGCTATGGAATGAGGCCACGCCATGGTTTTCTCAAAACCCAGCAGCCTCAGAGCAGATGTGGATGGGAGGTGCCCAGCAACAGGCAGACACGCAGCCAGTGCAGAGTCAGACACACAGCCAGTGCAGAGTCACACAGCCAGTGCAGCAGCGCTGGGGACCCAGGTAGCAAAAATCGACTTTGCAGTGTTCCCTTGGTCCAGCACTCAGCAATGTGGATGTTTTATGGAGGTGGTCACCAGCGACCCCCAGAGAGGGGAATGAGGATAGCGGGGCCCCTGAGTGGTCACCACGTGGCACGATGAGGGCCTGAGCCTCCTATGTAGATGCCTTCCATGTAAGGCAGTGGAGTTGGAACCATGTGGCTGGGCCTCGAGCAGCCTGATGGGCTGGGGCCCCCAACCAACAGCAAGAGGCTCGCGGGGAGCCCAGGGAGAAGGGGATGGAACCACCCAGACAGCACAGGGACCCGGCATGGTTAGGGGAGGGAGGAGGCAGGAATGTTGAGTGGGGGAGGGAACCGGGGCAGAGCCCCCCACCCTTTTCTATGATACCTGCTTCCCAGTAGGCCTGTAAGCCTCAGGGTGAGGGTGTGTCTGCTGTAGGGGAGGCTGGTTGGAGTAGGGACCACACCCTCTGCTCTGAATGCCGATTGGGATCCATAGCCCCAGCTTCGGCCACTCTGGAAGGGCACAGCCTCTGTTTCCCTGGCTTTTTCAAAGCCAGACTTTGCCACCTCACTTGCAGGTTGAAAGGCCACGTGTCTCCTTGGTAATCCGGGAGTCCCTGCCACCCATAGTTTTGGGCAGATGGTGTCCCAGTCATGCCTGGCACCCAGGTGTACACAGGCCTCGTGACCCTCTGGCCAAAGTGCCTCGGAGCCGTGCCACGTGTTTCTCAGGGGGCTGCAACTTCTTTGGGATTATTATTATTATTGAGATAGTATCTTGGTCTGTTGCCAAGCTGGGACTAGAGTGCAGTGCCACGATCATAGCTTGCTGCAGCCTCAACCTCCTTCAAGTGATGCTCTCCCCGCAGCCTCCAAAGTAGCTGGAGCCACTGGTGCCAACCACTATGCCCAGCTAATTTTGTAAAAATATATTTTTTATAGAGATGGGGTTTTGCTATGCTGCCCAGGCTGATCTCGAACTCCTGGACTCAAGTGATCTGCCTATCTTGGTCTCCCAGAAGGTTGGGATTAAAGGCATGAGTCACTGCACCTGGTCAGTATTTTGAACATGATGAAAAATGGTCTGAGGCTGGGCAAGTTTTCAGTGAAGAGAGAGAGGAATGGGTTTGCCGGGGCAGACTGGGAGAACTTAAGTTATTTGGTGACTGAACCCCAGTAAGAATTGATATCTATGGAGTTAAATGGGTAAGTTACAAAGCCACATAGTGTGTCCTGGCTTTTATAAAATAACTGTTGTTTTCTATAACAACTTCTGCCACTGGGGGTTTATGGTCTAAAACATGCATGTACACATAGGCAGTAGCATCCATGCATGTGTGTATACTTACACATGCATGTACACACATGCACACAGGAGTGTGTAGCTCCAGGATGGCAGTGCTTGGCCTTGCTTGTTCCCTCAGTGTCCTCCTGATGTAGACACAGGCCTTGCCTGTCATGTGTGGGCCTTAGGCCTCAGGAGTGCAGATTTCAAGTGCACCAGTGAAGCAGGGTGAGTGATGGCGAGAGGGGCAAGTGCCAGCCAGCAGAAGTGAGGCCCTCATGCCTGGGACACTTGGTCAGGAGGACCGGCCACAGGAGGAGTCTCCGGAGGGAGGGACCTTCCAACCCCACAGCCCAGCTGGGCTTCCATGCTGCTCCTCTGCCTGGCTCCTAGTGGCTCCTTAAGGAACGCTGCCTACTTTGTACTAACCCAGGAAAAAACGGAAGCACTAAGACAGCAGTAACGGTGTGTCTAATGCCACGGCATGAAATGTATTGCTCATGATACTGCTCGCTTTTAACAGAAAAATGAAATGATGTCTAAAAATAAAGCTTTAGGGAGACACAAAAAGTAAATAAAAAAAGTTGACAACTGCAGTCACAATGAAATGAGAAAAATAAATCCCATGAGAAATAATAATTGTACAGAAGAAAGAACAGGATCAATCACAACCCTTTGCAGCCAAGGAGAGGATGTAAACAGTCTATCATGGTTTTCAGCTTAATTTTGTGTGACTACATAGTAAGTTTTACAGATTGTATTCCTTCATCAGATATTTTGTAGATCTGAGATTCAAACATCAAATTAAAACATTAAATCCCATTATACCTTTCAATTAAAAAGTCTAACACTTATAAAAGTTAACTATTTCTTTGCATATGAGGAATCTGCAAGATTTAAGTGCTATTAGAGAACAATGGTCTGTCCGGGTGCCTCGTCTCATGCCTGTAATCCCAGCACTTTGGGAGGCCAAGGCTGGAGGATCACCTTAGCCCAGGAGTTCCAGACCAGCCTGGGTAACATGGTGAAATCCAGTCTGCAAAACAAAAACAAAAACAAAAAATCACCCAGGCATGCACCTGTATTTCCAGCTACTCAGGAAGCTGAGGTGGGAGGATTATTTGATCCTGGGAGGTGGAGGCTGCAGTGATCCATGATTGTGCCACTGCCCTCCAGTCTGGGTGACAGAATGAGACCCTGTCTCCAAGAAACACAAACAAAAAAGAATGGTTCCTTACTTTTTTGACCAAAAAAATACACTTATATACAAGGGATGGAAATGACCATTTCTTCATGTGGTTAAGTTAATTTGTGAAGTAATATTTTGGAAATTCTTAGTTCTTAAAAGGCCTCACATTTTCTTTTTTTTGAATTTTTTTATTACATTTTAGGTTTCGGGGTACATGTGAAGAACATGCAAGATTGTTGCATAGGTACACACATGGCAGTGTGATTTGCTGCCTTCCTCCCCTTCACCTATATCTGGCATTTCTCCCCATGCTATCTCTCCCCAACTCCCGCTGTCCCTCCCCTATTTCCCCCCAACAGACCCCAGTATGTGAGGCTCTCCTCCCTGTGTCCATGTGTTCCCATTTTTCAACACCCACCTATGAGTGAGAACATGCAGTGTTTGATTTTGTGTTCTTGTGTCAGTTTGCTGAGAATGATGGTTTCCAGGTTCATCCATGTCCCTACAAAGGACACAAACTCATCGTTTTTGATGGCTGCATAATATTCCATGTTGTATATGTGCCACATTTTCCCTGTTCAGTCTATCATCGATGGGCATTTGGGTTGGTTCCAGGTCTTTGCTATTGTAAACTGTGCTGCAACAAACATTCGTGTGTGTGTGTCCTTATAGTACAATGATTTATAATCCTTTGGATATATACCCAGTAATGGGATTGCTGGGTCAAATGGAATTTCTATTTCTAGGTCCTTGAGGAATCACCACACTGTCTTCCACAATGGTTGAAGTAATTTACACTCCCATCAACAGTGTAAAATTGTTCCTATTTCTCCACATCCTTTCCAGCATCTGTTGTCTCCAGATTTTTTAATGATCGCCATTCTAACTGGTGTGAGATGATATCTCAGTGTAGTTTTGATTTGCATTTCTCTAATGACCAGTGATGATGAGCATTTTTTCATATGTTTGTTTGCCTCATGTATGTCTTCTTTTGTACAGTGTCTGTTCATATCCTTTGCCCACTTTTGAATGGGCTTGTTTTTTTCTTGTAAATCTTTTTTAGTTCATTGTAAATTCTGGATATCAGCCCTTTGTCAGATGGGTAGACAGCAAAATGTTTTTCCCATTCTGTTGGTTGCCGATTCACTCTAATGACTGTTTCTTTTGTTTTGCAGAAGTTGTGGCGTTTAATTAGGTCCCATTTGTGTATTTTGGCTTTTGTTGAAAATGCCTCACATTTTCAAGAATAAGTAGGTGCCATTCTTTGGAAAATGGAGAGTCAGCAGATGATTCTGAAAGTGAAAGAGGCCATTTTGGCTTCCCAATACAGGGGGTCAGGTCAGCATTTTCTTCAAAACCGATAGTATTTTGTGAGCATGTTCCTGCTTATTTTTCTTCTTATATCATAATTTTAATGCTATACATTTAAAAACCTATTAAAGGACAATTCTGCATCTTACCATTGCAAAACATATGAAATGTCTCATTTGCAATTTGAGACTGGACAGTGGCACCTGTGTGAACTGGTCATTTTACTGATGTCCAGAAGCAGCTCAGGGTCAGCCAGGGATGGCTCCTTCTGCTGCTGGGTCATGTCTGCCGAGGTCTTCCCATCCGGAACTACGATGTCACACATCACCTCAAGAGATGTGGATAATCACAAGACATCTAAACCAACAGTGCCTGATTTTCTTATCTGAAGTTCTTACCTGTGAGCATATTATTACTGCTCAGAAAGCACTTTAGAAGCAAATACATAAATGACATGGACCGATATGGAATGTGCCTTTAAGTTCTCTGATGAGCAGATGCTGAGATGAAGTCAGGAGAGGAGAGAAAGCAAAGGTCAGGCCGAGGCCCAGGCTGGAGATTGGACAAGGGAAGCCTCACATCACAGTGCAGACAGCAGGTGCACAGCAGGTGTGGATGTGGCAGATGCGGACATGGCAGGTGTATATGTGATGG